>NW_027287316.1:40152548-40425048 GCF_022747635.1 Hetaerina americana
TTATTACATTGCTTAATTTGAAAGTATTCCCCCAAAGTTTAAGGTAAACTAGTTTACACGCTTTTCATATATCCAGATGGTTGAATCCTGCATGTTACCGGCTCATTTCGGCCGTCTTTGTTTTTAAGAGTTCATTATAATATTGCAAACATTTCAGATCTTCTACCAAAATCTATGATGCAACCACCGGTATTTATTACTCTAATTTTGTATTTTAAATTGGCATTTGTATGCACTGTGTTCAAATGTTAGCTTGAAGGAGTTTCAAACATGAGGTCTAATCTCAGCAAATTATCACATATCCTTAAAATTTATAATTTCCTTAACATTTTAGCATCTATTTTACTGCACTGTACCACGTAAGCGACCTTGCCGAGGATGCTTATCAGGGGGTGTTTCCACAATATGCATATAAAATTTCCAATAAAAATGCAACATATTATAAATAATGCTTCATTAACTGAAGAAAGCAATGTATTTTTCCACTGTTCCATATTTTGGTACTACTAGTTTCAAACTTGCGCGTCATCATCAGGTACCTCCTCTATACGAGGGAATGGAGGATTTTATCATAAAGTCCTAAATTCCTATAACGAATTAGCCTTTCAACTTTATCATTTCTATAATATATCTACACCTCAAGAGTATTTAGATAGGAATAGATTTATGAGATATACATTAAAAGAATCGTATTTCCATAATTGTTTTTTTTTAAGATTTAACTGAAGAAACGAAATAGGAATAATTATAAGCGGTTGACGGGAAAAAATGAGAAGCAACACACGGACGACACGTGCGCTTAATAATTGCGACGGGAAAAGTTTAAAACGAATTTCTCGTCCAGAATCGGATTCTCTGCAAAGAACAAAGGGTTCTGCGGGCAGCCAATATTGAACAAACCCTTATAATTTCACGACAAACATTATTCTGCGATGCTTGTTGAGACCATTTTCCTTAAGGAGAAGCTTTACATGAAATCGATGACACAAAGCGACGCCTAGCTTGAATGGCTTCTGGCAAAATGAATATACAATAGAAGTTTCCCTTAAGGTCTGCTGTGGGAGAAAATGGTAAATTATTGTTGGTCTGAGACTCGTAACTCTTTATGCCTCGTGGTAACATAGAAACAGCACTTTCCACATCCGAATCGATAAGATTATAGATTCATTGAGAATGCCGGGCTCACTTGGAGTTTATGAAAATAACCTTAATTTAATCTCTGGGAGAAGAAAAGTTGGAAGATTCGGCTATGTAATGCAAACACAATATTGGGGGAAAAACGCGCATAAAATGATGAACTTTTACTGCTTCAGATTTGCCTGAAAGCCAAAATCTGTCAAGAGACTAAATGATAGCATTAAGTTTTTACTTTTATCGAAAACTGTATGACGCATTAGAATATGTTGTATATAAAGTGTTTTACAGAACATAATATGTATAGCATGACATATATTGTGTTCTATGGAATGAAATAATTGCCAATCTTTGATGAATTCTAATAGAAATTTACATAATAAACGTATAATAAAGTCATTCGATCATTTTACCCACAGGATGGATACTAATTAGAGCCTGATGATAAACTTTACCGTTCTAGATAGACGTATGAAAGTTACTTATTTGAAATAAAAGTTATATATTGAGGAATTCAGGAATATTCAATACATAAAGTCTTCGTTGACAAACAGCAATAATGCTATTGGCACTTAGGAGCCAAATTTTCAAATATAACTATAAATGGAATAGATAGATTGGGTATTACATTCATTCTACATTTACAAACAACAATAAACAAGTTAATTATTACTGTTAATGCAACTTGAAATTTCATTAAAATCTGTAAAAAAACAACATTCATGGTTCTGAAACAAATAACAAACAAATAATTAAATTTTATTTTAGCTATAAGGAATCTGTTATGAAATAATAATCCTTCATACTTGAAAAATTTCACTGCATTTTCAATGCAACAAAGAAACGTTTCCTCCATTCACTGTCAGTTACGGACAAAAATATCTTGAGAAATTTTAAAGACAGAGTACATTACTGGGGAAAGATAAAATAAGCAAGCTGAAGAATTATCAAAAAATTTAGAAAATGGGCTTGAAGACAAACTATTACATAATGGAATCCACAATAAATAACAATGCACGCGCGCATCCGAAATCTTCATCCGCTCTCCATGGACACGATTCTCATGAAACGCACGCACTTGGTTTTGGGATGAATTTGCATAGGGCCATTTTAAAATAATAATAATAATAAAAACAACGTGTTCCCCGGAGGCGTCTGTCTCCTAAGTGGAACTATAGGAATGAGGTATGAAAAGAAACCTCGGCGGTCTCCTCAACCAGATTACATGGGACCCTTTAGTCAAACGCGCGCGCGCGCACAAAGGTATCCCATCGGGCATAAATATTCGGAATGATTAATTGTATGGTCCCTTGGTGCCGTGGAGCGGGGAGGGGGAGAACAACAGGAACCCGAGGAGGGATGTGGGGGGAGAGCGGGGTGTGCACCACCCACGGGCTTGGAGCTCGCTTTTGGGAGCCCCCAACACCCACTCACTCTGTCCCAGGCATTATCACCGATTCCGGATGGGTTTTGCATATTTTTGAACACGCTAAGGACATTTGGACTCGGCTTATGTTTATGCATGCATGTACTGTTCTTCCTCGTCCTCCCTCCCTACACCCTCCCCTCATTCCCAAAGTCGGCCTCTCCTCCCCTTTTTATTTCCTCCCGCCGTCCTCTCTTTTCTTTACCACACCAAAACAGATTCATTCCGCATAAAACCGCGGCGTTTTTTCTACGCCTAATTTTCGAACGGAAAACAAGAGAGATGTAAGAGTTGAATAAAGCGAGTTTCGCGAGCTCCCGTGGAAAGAGTCCTGAAAGAGCGTTGAAAGGAAGGTTTGGTTGAATGGGAAGGGATTCGATAGTATGCGTTACGCGTGGCTGCAAATGCAGGATTATCGCCATTGTGTGAAGAATCGCGGAAGTCGATTTCGCCGAACCTCACGATATGTAAAAAGGCTAAGTGAGATGGTATTCTACCGGCCACTTATTCGTATTTGTTGGCTGTGGTTTTTAAAGCGGCGTGAAGTGCCAAGAGGGAATTTCCAAAGTGTTTAGGGTATATACTTTGAAGTGGTTGAAATATTTTAATATTAAATTTAAAAGGAGGTATCCAAACACTAGAGTAAGCCCTTGCATAAAAATAAAATGTATAGCCTCTAGTTATGACCACATTCTCGATTGTGAATTTTAACACGACCAATTCATCAAATCTACAAAACTTAAGTTACACTTCTTAGGTTTTTTACATCAGGCATAAAATCACAATTTTGAGTACATAGAAACTGCAGAGAAAAATTTAATCAGCCGCCAGAATTACCATTTAATTTTGTTACTACCCATTAACGGGAGCCTTCTTCAACCTTCGTAAATCACTTAAACCGGATAACAGATCATAATTTTGTACATATATTAGCTCTCTAATTTACTCGGTTTTCTGTAAAATATTACATAATCCTGTTGAATATAGAGTTTGAGATCAAAGTACTACAATAAATGAGATCATACCTTAGGATACGCATTCACTAACAGAATATTTATTCTCTAAATGAGACTGCAAATTTCGGAATCCAGAGAGTGAATTATACACTGGAAAAGCCGAGTCGGATTTATGAATGATAATCTATACAAGTGAATAAGTACTCTTAAAAACACAAAAACGGATGCGTTCTCTCCACTTGAAATGTTTTCTTACGGGCAAAAAAACTCACAAAATCAAGAGAACATTATTACTTTTGAATAATAGTTGTGTGTTTTATCATAGAAAAGTCTAAGCCATATCGTTTAACAACAGGTGGATAAAAACATATTGGAATGCTACTTGATTTGTGTGTTAAGATGATGAGTTTTATGTACACATATAGGGATAACATTACGAAGAGACAGGCAGAAAATGGTTTCCCTTAGATCCGTATGCCATTAAAACTTCTGGATAAGTTAAATTGCTAAATTATACGATAGAAGCGTCATTACCGCACCTGAGTATGCAATGACTGATATGCAAAGCAGTCAGTCATTGCAAATACATGCAAATTAATACATCAGCAGCCACATTCCTCAATTTAATTGCGGAATACGGTTAAGTACGATCGCAAAACCACCGTGTTTCACAATATAAGGTGCTCATACTTCCACTTGAGTAAAAATAAGGAACACCTAAAAAGAAACCAAATATTTTTGCAACTTAAAACAATAAATAATGCATTCTAAAAATATCTCTTTCACTTCGGAGGCATTCTAGATGACCTGCAGAGGCTGCTCTGAATTCCACAGGGGCACAATCTACAAATGGCCACTGACAATGCCATGAACTTCCACCTGGATAATAGATAAACGAAACACCCAAAACCTCACGCAAAATAGGACACACCTCTACGGACAGACACACTTCGGGCTTACCACACTACCTGGGACCACACTAATCGGAGGCGGGGTGGAGTTTCACTGAAGCTCTCTCATTCCGCCGGGAGACTCGGAGAGAAGAAAAGATTCCCCCAATTGCCAAAGGAAGCGGGGGCGGATGACCGCATGGCGGCGGCCACTCCCCCCCCCACACAGAGCCCAAGGTGATTCCCCCTGGGGGCAAGGCGAACGATTTCCAAGGGGGCGGGGGCACTCGGGGGAAGGGTTATTTCGCCACGTCTCCCGGAGTGGTGGGGGGGACAAGTATGAGAATGGGGGTGGGAGGGAGGATGTGTGTCAGGACCTGATGGGAAGAGAAAATACCCCCTGTAACGCAGTGGTCCCTTGGGGGGGGATACTTGAGAGGAGGTGGGACATGCCGAGAGGAGTTTTTATGCGCTGGTGGAGGAGGGGAAGAGGGAGGGGCTGATCGATAAGATGTAGAATGGGAAGGAGGGGGGACGGACCCCGCCTCCCTGCACATCCCACCGCGTATTTCCCTGGAGGAGGGGGTGCACAGGGGAGAGGGGGACCCCATCGCCGTCGACCCACCTGCCCGCCGAAGTAATCGGACCCGTCGGCCATCCGGAAACGGAAGGGGCTGTGGATGGGGCACGCGTTGCGGTACGCCTCGTCCATGCGGTGGTCCGGCGGCAGGTGGTGCCCTCCACCATCGTCCGTCATGTGGTGCTCCGGGGGCATCTGATGGTGCATGAGGTGCATGTGGTGCGGCGGCGGCGGCTGCGGATGGTGATGGTGGTGGTGCTCCATCGCCGCCGCATGGCACTGGTGGTGCTCCGCGTATCCCGAGCATTCCGGGGGCTGCGGCTGAGGGGGCGGGGGGCCGGGGCCCCCGGCCGGGGGCCAGCGGCCCCAACCCCCCCCGAGGGGATCCAGCCCTGCTGACGGAGACGGCTCACCCTACATGGCCGACGACCTCTGGCGAACGCACTGGGTCCGGCGGCAGATGCCGTCTCCTCGGGTCGGTTACCACTCGAGTGCCGCGAACAGGCGTCGCCCTCGGCCGCCAAAGAGGAAGGAGGCCCTTCGGTGGTGCGCCCTGCGTGGATTCGTGAACACCGATTCGATAGTTGAAGAGATAGGGTGGGCTGGGATTTCGGGGTGGGAATAGAAATTTAAGGGGTATCGCTAAGGACTGAACCCTTGACACAGCCTCCGTTCCTTTGGATTCTTGCCCCTTCCCGAATCTTTCACTAAGCGCGGTCTCGGCTCAACATTTGCAGTGGCCTAACGGTCATCTCCAATCAGTATTGAAGTGACATATTCAAAGTTCTCCCTCGTAATAAAAGATGATATAACACTTTCCCACAGTATAAATAATTTCAATAAACGTTGCGCGTGTCAACCCAGAGAGACATCTCCACTCACATGACATTGAAACCAAAACAATTACGCTGTAATTATCTTGGTTTGACTGCATTGTGAACACAGAGACTGCGTGAGTTCAAACACCGATCGTTCATTAAAACAATTTATTTTAATAATAAGTAGTCTCTTTTTTATAATGAATACCTTCCATACATCAAGTCGAAAAGTGTGAATCCTGCTCTCACTGATGGCCGATGCTCGATGGAATTCCATCTTTGGATAAAACGTGGTCGTAGATATGCTGATGATTTCACATAAAAATCACTAAGATCTAAATTATAATGTTAAGTACCAGAGATCTCTTGTGAGACAAATCTCGAAATATGATACGATAACCCTCAAAGAGAAATAAAGAAGCATTCTAAATAGACCACTAATGTAGGACGGAGAGATTTTCCGGTAAGTTGATCAAAAGAAGTTTGTTTATCAGCGGGGAGCATGTAGGACGCACTCTTTTACTTTAAAAAAACCCCAAAATACGGGGTCGTTAACTAATTTCATGCATTCAGCGAACAATGTGTGATTAAGCCCTTATTACAAAAACTTTTCATCCGAACAAAAACTATGACATATAGTATTAAAAGAGTTCAAAAATACGTCGTTCGAAAGTCCACTTCACTTAAGTATCTGGGATTTGGCAAAGATTCGCAATTTATGGGTTTAAAAAAAAGCACAAGTATAAATAATGGTTCGATGTTTATTTTATTCCTGACTAGTGGAGAAATATTTGATTGGCTTAAACAATCTTTTTCGCCTGATTCCTAAATTCTGCATTAAAAAAACTTTACACCGTTTGGCGGAGTACGTTGCAATTCATTACCTTGGCGAGTAAGAGTGAAAACGAATCATGGCAACATGCTACACAATATACGTTGCCCACGACGGCATGTTCATGGAGACAAAGTCAACGCGGGAAGCGAAATTCAATCGGCAGAGAGGTCGGCGCGATCGCTTTCAACGTGACATACGGCTCGGTTGGCTGCGCAAACACGGGACTGATTGAAAAGGCAACGATTCCAGCGACGATGTCGGCGAATACCGGGGAGTGAGGGAGCGGGGTGATGACCCCGCGAGGCGAAGTCGACGTGTCCCCGAGCCATATTCGTGGGTGGAAGCTGTTGAACCAGTCACCTCGTGTGCCCCAGGGACGAGCGCACTTGTGACTTGGAATCGAGTGCGCGTGCACTTGGGAAGGACGCCCTCACAACGGTTATCACTGGGCAAAAAACAAACACACAGGAAGCCAAAAGAGCGCTTTTGATACGTATTGATAAACACAAAACATATATCCTAGGCAACCGGATACGCGCATGCGTGCCGAAGGACTGCGAAATTTATTCCTACAACGAGAGCGGCTCAATAAAGAACGATCAGGATTTTTTTCCATTCACATAATTTACTGGACAAAAAATTAAATAAGCAGTTTATTTTTAACACGATATGTAATTTATATGTAGTCCAAATTCAAATTTACTTCAGTGTTCAGTGCGTCAATGGCAGCCATAGCTGCCACTGCTTCTGCCAGTGAAAAATGAAGGTGTTTCCTCTCATTGGGGAGCAGGAAAAGACACGCGAATAATTTATGGAATTGATACTGGGCGTGTACGTTCGACCATTTTCATCAAGATCAACTGCGGATCGGGAAACTTATTCAAGTTACTATGCTCTGCCGTCCGTCCATTCGGCTCCATTATTCACTTCAGTATACAATCTATTATTGCATTAAACAACCCGAAGTTCGGGTTGATAGTTGATAATAGAACCTACTTCATTCAAATACCAATAAAAATATGAAATTTTGTAGTTCAGATAAGGTTTTTTTCCCTCAGGCACCCGTGGTTCGCCCTCAAAGTACTAGCGCTCGAAAAATACCACATCTTGGGGGAAGTTTCACAGATGTCACGCGGACTTTAAAACCATGGTTTCCAGTCAGCAGCCGATCGTTCTGGCAACTAGGCCACCGTGCCGTACTATACAAGCGTGAAATTGGAAATTCGTTCCAATCCTGAACTCACGTAGTTGGTAGTTCCTTTAAAACAAGAAAAATTTATTCTCAATCCTCACCATTTGAAGCTTAGAACGCATCGAGCTTTCTTCATACTTTAGGGGGAACATATTGCGAAAAAACAGTGAAATCGAGTCAAAACGCAGGTTTCTGAGAACGAAACCAAGTCACTTACTAACTCCAGATGAGAAAAAAATCTAGAATGGATAGTGAAAAAAGAGACTTCCCTAGTTTCACTCGTAGCTGCGTGGAATGTATTCATTTTACTGTAACGAGATGCATAAAAACACTTTGTAATTCCACAAAAACGTTTTATTTGATCACGACCACCACTTTTTATCTGACCATGTGTGTGTTGATTTTGAATGTGGTTTTTTCCCTTTTACGAGTGGTGACCTAACACCCCCCGCCACAAGCTCTTGCGCCGGTTTGCGGGGTATGATGTAGATACAGATGTAGAGACCACGATTGATGATTTTGGCATGTGAAGTTCACCTTGTGACCATGCCATGGGAGCTGAAGATGACTTCTTACTTCAAAACCCAGATCGCGATAAAAAAAACATTTTTTGCGGAATAACCAAGAATTTGTACCTCGTTTCAGTCAAATTTGCGAATGAAATAGCTTGCGCTTCACCCAACAACATCTCGTTAACTTGAGCACAACACGTTCATTAGAGGTTTACACCGGAGCCACGCTAGGTGGACTCGGGTTTCTTTTCTTTCTAGGAAGAGGACCGTGACGCTCTCGGGATGAGGTAGCTTCTTCGCATTGGCGGCATAAACAGCCCCCGGCGGTCGCCTCCCGGGCAGGCGACGGACGGGCTCAGCTCCCACCACGCGGGCGGGCTGGGACGCTAGGGGAGGAGGGGGGCGAAGGCACACACCACCTCTCCCGGAGTGGGCGGGCGGCGAGCCTAATTCTGAAAACTACGCACATGCCGCGCGGAAAGGAGGTACGGACCTACAGACGCGGTAAAGAGGTCGCGGCAGAGGTCGAATCTATCCTCGGCGAGCAAAGGGGCCCCGAATGGCCTTGAGTCTAACATGGGAGGGATTGAAATCATTTAATATTTCATTTGAACTGCAAAACCTGTTCCATCATTTCCATTTCCCCTAATTTTGGACTAGTGTTGATCAGTTCATATGAGAGTTAGTTGAGATCGGGACCTAGTGGAATTTCATTTATGATGATAGTAAAGTGACACAATACATACATTCTGCTTTTCACATCAAATATAATTATTCTTCAATTATCTTAACACACTAGCAGCTTTAGGAATAATGATACCTCCATTACTACCATTAATATTGAAGATGTTACATTAATACTGAAGATGCTACAGGGTATTGCAAATAGTTGAAGGATTAATATATGTTCAGCGCCATGAAAAGTCTGTATATTATGTTACAAACTTTTTATCTTAAATGATGCAAATTAAACATTAAACCTGATCAGAAAATTTTGCCCCAAAATTTGTCATAACATCAACAAATAAATATTGAGGCACTCCAGAAAACACTCCATTTCACAATTCCATTTAGACAGAAATTTTAATTGATTCTCAAGACGGGACTTTTAATCCATTGATATAGAGATTGACTATGGTGTAAGTAGTGAGTTCAGTAAAATCAGTATGTCTATTATTTTCAACTCCATCTTCTGTGCGAAAATGCATTCACTCTGATCAAACCTACTTCAAAGCCTTTTGTTGAGAAAGAATATCCATATTCAAGGAAAAATGAGAAGCCAATGGATGCCACTCCGCTCGATACTGATCGGAGGAAGAGCTCGGCAATATCGCAGAAATTGAGAAGGAAAAACTTTCTTATCGGATAACTGCAATCTTATTTTTTTATTCAAAAGGCCTAACATTATATCACACCCGAGCTCTTAGTGTGTCCCAAAGGCTGCATTAATTATAAAATATAAGAGTTTATTGCACATAGGAAGAGCTTATTGTGCACTTTGTTAAAATTAAAGGATATTGTACCGGCTTAAGAAATTTAGGATGCTCGGGCTAATATCGGCAAGAGTTTCACGTGTCGTGGGCTGTCGGTCGGGGACGGAAAACTTCAACCTGAGCAAGCATCAAACGCACATTGCTCGCCGAGCGGTGAGGAAAAGAAAAAGTGGAAACTGCCGAACCGTATCCCAGCACCGCCCAGGAACGTAGGCGAACGTCAAAAAGAGCACGAAGCGCGCTAAAACTGACGGGTTTTTCGGAGATTTCCCGTCGGCGAGCGCCGTTAAGTGGAACGATTAAGCGGCTCACACGTAAAACGCGAAACCGCCTTGGGAAGAGGGGGGGGGGGAGGTAGGTACCGCGTTCCTGAAATTCATACGCCAACCCCACCCCCAAACTAAACGGGTCACAGCCCCGCCGCCAAGAGGATATTCACAAGAAAGCGAGGAGCGATAATTGATGTCGCAATTCATTCGCGTTCGGCGACGCGCCCTGCACCCCACGACCCTTTCGCGTGTTCCCAGACGAGAGCATTCGCGTTGGCTGTCGAGGGCGAATTTGAGGTCGCAAGAGATGGGAAGAGGAGATCGGATGAAAGGGAAACTAAATGCAAATGAGGACGATAGGACGGCCACGGATGACAACCGAAACGGTTGTAGTACTCATGGTAATTAGCGAAGAAAACAGGCAGCTGAAGTAATTCGTACCGTCAGAGATAACTGAGTTTCTTGGTCGTAGGTAGGAATTATTACGCGGTTGTAGAGAAACCCCTCGAAGGCTTATTTTCTACTCACAACGGCAGAGACAGAAGGGTACATAGTTTGACGTCCAATCGCACGAAAGGGGAAACGCACTTAAGCACTTAAATCACTTTCGCCACTACATCTTTAATATTTGCAATTGATTGAATTAAAACACTTTAAGGGCTGACCACGTTGCGAACAAATCTCTTACCCAAATTTACAAAATAAATGCTGGTGACCTAACAAATCTTGCCAGTTGACCCCGAGGGGGATCATAGGGTATTATGTAGATGTACACGACACTCAACGGGGAAAGAACCTAGACCTTTGACTTGTGAAGCTGTCAAGCTAATCAACTATTCAGATCCAACTGCCAGACTCGTCTCGATCCAGAGCGAAATTAAACCTGAGGTACGCATTTATTTTCTTACCTGTACTATGCCAAAGACAAAAGGTACATTTTCCACGAGTCCTTTAAGGCATCACTAATTCGGCGATATGGTGCGTAATTCGCCGTACGAAAAGGATTGGTTCTGGTATTACCGGAATGAAATTTTACCATCGGGTTTAGTTTTGTCACAGGGCATACTATACGTCTAGCATTCCTCCGCAGTATTATCGACCACGGCTCCATTTCGTCCTTGAGTTTCGTTCGATCCATTTGAATTCTCTCCTCCATTTCTCTCTCTAGAACGAAAGTACTGAAATTTTACTAGTTTTGGCTTCCTTTTCGATTACAATTCCTGATAAGAGGGGCGGGTGAGGAAGCGAGTGACGTCGCGACGGTGATACTGACGAAATAGCCCTGATTCCCTATGCATGCAGAGTGACGACTGGAATTTTACGGCTCGAATTTATTCTCGAAGCGTGGAGTTCAGATATGGTTGAGACTCCAACGTTGGGAGTTCTTCCGTCAAAAACATACCGAATGAGCAGCGACAAGGGAAGCTCTGCAAGCCATTTAAGCGAAATATTTCCCTGAGCAAACGATAAGGTTCACTCCGAAATCTTCACCTCCGAAAGAATTACACCAACGGTTAAGAGGCACCGATGGTCCACGTAATTAGATTTTACCCTTTAAATCAGAAGGGTGGAAATAACATTAACTAAGGAGTATCCACTTAAACTTCGTCATTTTATACGGCCCCATTTCAACAAGTGAGCCTAGTTGGACCCTCATGAAGTTGGATTGATTGCCAAATCAGATCGCGCACAGCGTAGAGTACCTAGATTGTAAAACGTTGTCATGACTAACTTGGTAGCTTATTATATCTAGATTAGAGGGAATAAGTTGAAAATTAATCACGGAGCGAGGGTTAAATCAAATATTAAATCTCTGAGATAAATTTGAAGCAGGTTACTTTAGCGATGCAAATGATAATGTATTATTAGCCCCATCTTCCTCCGGTAGGAGAGATCATAATAATAATATAACAGAGATCAAGTTCAGAACCGATAGATTCAAGATGTAATTTTTCCCACGAAAGATAAAGGATCAGGATAGAAGTAAAACGACCGCGCTAAGGGAGAAAAGTACTTGTCTTTTTTCGTTCTAAATAGCCTAGTTTCTGGTCATTTTTTACCAAACCTTAGTTTATTGACCTTCTTGCTACTTTCAGCTCATCCCTCCAGCAAAGAGGAGTATTTCATGCTTTAAAATCCGGAATGAATTTACTGGCAGTTATCTACATCATTTGAATAATTTTTACATATTTTTTGGAAACTAACAATTAAGACATTGCATGCCTGGTGGTGAATCAACCCCTCCTATATAACCCAGCGGTGGTTGGCTGGGTGTCATCTAGCGTTTATACCACACATGTGATTCAAATAACATATACACTATTCCCGACTGTGATAAACCTAAACCGTCCTCTTTATTCATATCAGAAACAGAAAAGAAATTAAAGTATCATATTCCATTTAAACCAGGTATTATAAACTATAACAAGGGAATCATCAGCCTTAGGTTTCAGTAAATAAATTGCTGCTTTAATATGCTTCTCAATCCTTCGCTACAACCAGTTCTCAATTTACACCGCTAGATATATGGATAAGACACACCGGAATTAATATTTGTCTAGCGTGAACTTAATGAGGGATTTTCCCCGAAACAAAGATCTTTACCCTGCCCAACACAATCCGACCGGATAAAACTTGGATGAACATGAAGTGCGCGGGAAAAATCAATGGTCCAAATCTATGACGTAAAAGAATCTGTTACGCAGACTCTGGGGTCATTCTCCTTTGGGTAGCGTTTGTTAGAGAAAGGATTTAGAGGATGAGACGAAATTTTCGGGAAAGACGAGGATTAGTATTGAAGATGAATGCGACGCCCTTTAATTCCGGAAATCTTTAGATCAAAGAGAAATCGCGAGAATGTTCACCGACCGAAATGAACAAAAACGAAGAGCTATGCGATGCCTAACCCAAATAAAACATGGTTAAGAATTCCGCTTCCGTAATTCAACGCGGTCAACTGCACATTCGTGCGAACGCTGAGCCAAACCTCCAAAACTAAAAGAGAAAAACGAGAGGCTGCGACAGAGAACGTGACTCTACGCTGGTAACTCTGACCTGCACTTCCTCACTGATGCAGTATGCACCAAACGTGACTTTCCTGCTAGAATGAATAACTGGATTTTAGAAAGGGGGAAGAAAAGCAGTCGAACGATGGAGAAAAACCTAAGAAAAATAAAATTAAATGAGTCACAAGAAGATTATTGAAGCACAAAAAATAGACTACACTATTAAATAAACCTATAGTTGATACTAAACGCACTTTGCTTCACGCCCTTTTGAGATCGCCTCATAGAAAATTTACCCACTAGTTCACATTGGCCTATATTTTTAAAAAATTGCACTTTTTGTAAAACGGTCTTACGCCAGTCTAAATTAAAGTAGACAGAGGAATACGAAAGAAATTAATATGCACGCTAATTCAAGGAAGAATAGAATCATTCTCCACTAAAAATAAAATAAAATATATCAAACAATAAAATGCTGAGGGATACATTGTACAATAACGCCTGGCTAGATACTGGCGAAAAAAGGAATAAAAACCCTACTGCATTAAGAAGGCACACACACGGACACAAGAGTTAATTTTTCATGACCTTTCACTTTAAAATACACGTGAAAGTACCCTTCTACCCATTCATTCGCGAAAAAATCGATCGAGAACTCTCCACTCCCTCGAGGCATGATGTTATCCGCCCTGAACACACGGAGGAATCCGTTTTATGTTTTCGATCCCCTCATTGCCTCAGTGCATTTTCTCCCCACCTCCTGAATCGAAGAGCTCGAGCGACTCCCATTATCCTCACTCTCATCTCGACTCTTCCAACGGAAAACAACAAACTTTAAAATTTAAAAGTAATACGCCTCTCTGGGGCGGGGTTAGGGGCAGAAATGGCCATTTTTTCTTAAATAAGAGCGAGATAAAAAAATAGAGCCGTCCTAAACTGAGTCGACGTACTTCTTTTCGCAGATGAATGACTCGCTGCCTATTAAGAAGGGACTGTCGGGGCGGGGAAGGGGATGGGGGAGGGTGGAGGCGGGAAGGGAGAGAGAGAGATTGAGACAAAGGGAGAGACGGAGAGAGAGATATGGAGGCTGGGAACAAAGGGGACTCTGGAAGGGGAATGGGGTTGTGGGGGAGGAGGGGGGCACCAAAAGGGAGGTGGAGGGCAAGACGCTGGGTGGGGGGTGGGTGAGGCAGGGCGGGATGGATGGTGGATCGGTCGTGGAACGCAAGAGGGAAGCAGAGTGAGAGAGAGAGAGAGAGACGTGTGTCACGAAGGGGGCCAGACACGTCGGAATCATTTAAAGCGCGATATATCTCGATTCGCCGGCATGGCATTCTTGGCATTCCCGTCCCGACGAGGAGAGGAGTCCGGGATAGAGGAATGGGGAAGGGGAGGATGTGATGAAGGGGGTGAGTTTGGGTGGGGGGATGATATGAGGAGGAGTAGGAGGAGGGTGGGGAGGCAACGAATCCCGAATCTCGGTTATGTTCCGAAGCGCGGCTTCCGTCTGTCGCGGACGGGTCGGCCGTGCGCGTAGAGCGCACGGGGTTTTTGGCATTGTCCGAAAATCGACCCGGTGGACCCGGGCGGACGGACGTCTCTCCCTCCGAACTCCCGTTCGCATCTCTCTCTCTCTTTCTCTCTCCTACACTGAGCGGTTTTGGCGGGTGGTCCAATTAAAACCCGATTAGCGGGAGCGCCGGGTTGGGTGGGCGTGGTGGGTGGGGGGGATAACGAAGGAGACAAATGTTGGCACTGCGAGGATAGAACTAGCGGAGGTTGGTGTGAGCCATCTCTCTTGGATGGATTTGGGAGGGGCTTCGCCGCGCGTCCCCCGTAAGGGAGACTATGGCTTCGTGCGAATTCTCCGCATCTTTTAACCCATCCACGACGAATGATAAATAATGACCGCCTTGACTGCAAGAATACCCGGCCACGCGTTAGGGAAACCTGCATTCTTAACTTTTACTTTTTACCACATTTCACTGCTCACACGAGCTCCAATTTCCAAAGCGTGTTCCCAGAGAACTTCACACTATAATAGAAAGACTTCGGTTTGAAAAGAATCGCCATTGACTCAAAAACAACCTGGACCAACGTATTCAGGACATGAGCGGAATCACGAGAAGCCGGTAATTTAATTCCGACATTGTTCCACCGTATGACTTAAACATTAAAATAACATGTTTAAATGGACAAAGCTAAACTAAACGCATATTAAAATCTGAGTTTTCCGAAATGAAGTATTCAAGATATTTACTCGGATACACGAGGACTTCAAACACCTAAAGACAACATGTATTCAACTTTTCAAAGTTTAGAATAAAAATATACTATCGTATTTACTCTGTTCATTTACTTCAAGTTATTACTGGAAAACGGTCATATGCACACGAATAAATACAATTGGCAATCCTCCATATGACGTTTCCGTTTCCAGGCTGATAAAAAACATGAATTCATCCCTACAAACAATAAATTATTATTGTATGCCAAATAGAATCACTTGCCAGGAACCTGAAAAAAACGCATCCTTAAAAGATTTCACTTGAGAAAGGACAGCGCATAATTAGGACAAATGAAGAGGCTTAAAATCACACGGCGGAAATAATCTTTAAAGAGCTATTGCGAGCCGAAGAAAGATCCTTTCATAAAACACACGTCAAATGCACTGACAAAATCTAATTCCTTGCGAACGCTAAGCCATTTCTTCATCATACTTCGAGCACTAAGGACCGCTGTAATGACAAACGTATCGATCGTGGAAGGGACTAATTGAAATAAACCACACCGTGACAAAGGGAAGGCAATCCTTCTCAAGAAGACTATTCCAAAGGATGCAATTGTATGCATGGAGTCTTTAATGATACCCTCAGATAGAGACGAATGCTGAAGCTGAGTATTGGTAAATGAACGTCGGCAGAACTATACAGACACTCTGCCTTGCTCCGCATTCCAACCTCTTTCATCTTCTACATATAATGTCTTCAATAAATGCTTAATCTTTGATTCATGTCAGCTAAATAACATAAAAGGCATGCAACCACAAATAACGTGCACGTAATCTACAGTGAGATAAAAAAATACAACTTCAGTATGTAGACACGCTACCCCAATTTAAAGCTGAGCTGTATTCAAAGATATGAATTTGAAAGATATAAAACAAAGAATAAATTCAACCTTATCAACAATGTAAGTCTGAGGTCTACGTCGACAAAATATATTATCCTAAAATGGAGTAAAAAGTGAGAACATATATTATGAGGAACAAAAAACAAATCATGATTAACAGGGGGCGTTTACAACACATGGTGTATCAACGCGAACTTCGTACCCCATCGATCAGAGATCTTATCTTCCTTCTACCCCAACGGTTCTCGCAGTTGGCGGTTGAGTTTATTGACTTACCGAAAGTGATCTTTAAAGTAAACTGAGCACCTGGGGAGCTAGGAGGGGGGCATTTAAATTTTCCTTAGTGTCGCCCGAAATGACAATAAAACGAGAGTGCGAGGGAAGTTGGAATCACGAAAATAGGCTGGGAGGATAACATGGGTTGATGTGGCCAACCTTTATCGACAAAATGAACTCGATTCCGTGGAATGGAGATAAGGACGACAAGAATTTCAGGGACCAGGGCTGCGAGGTAGGATGGAGAAGAAAATGCGCCATGAATACGAAGGAGTTGAAGAACAGTCCCTTCGCAAGTCTTTGAATTAAAAATACATACATATATTTTTTATAGTCAACAGTAAATGTGGGTGTACATAGTGCAGATATTATAAGCGCGAATTTATATTCCCTCATCCAACCCCAAAAAACTAATAGGCATCCTTGTGAAATGTTTAATCACTCGGTAACATCTGTTTATTTTTATACCTGCCAGGTCCATCCCATGCTACTCTCGCCACTTCATTCCAATTTAAATCCTAAATGGCTATGACAAACACTTGAAGGCCAACGCGCAAACGCGTAAAATATTCAAGAACCAGCGTAAATCCGAAGGGTAATACTCATTTGTTGTCATTCGATCCTGCTCTTATCCCATCCAGTATCTCTGACCCGAGTGACAAGAACGTGCCTGTGCGAACACCCCTCCTAATACGGAGTAAGTATGAATGGCTAACCAAATCTGAGACACCGACGTAATAGATGCCTTGAGAAAAGTTGGTGGCTATAACAGTAATCAGACAACACTTTTAAATTATTTTATTTCCTGTGAATATGCTTTTCTGTTTCCAATAAACACTCATAGATAATGCTTATACATTTTAACTTGATTCAACGACGTCCCGCGCATAAGTGGATGTAAAAGCTAAACGCAGTTGATGAAAAGGACGGCATAGGCATGAAAAATACGATTCGAAACATGCACAGTGCAGTGGGGAATGATTTAAAAACAAACCACATTCCATCAATCAGAGATTAATGAGAGAAATATCAATTTGAAGAAAAAAAATGATCACTAAAATCCCCGCCCCTTAACTGTTCACCGCCTCTATGTTTTTTTTACATCAAAATACACTTAGCATCGTAGATTAAAATTTGAACCAGAACTCCTTAATGAATATTTTAGATATTATTAGTCTATGTACGATATAGAACACGTTCGTAGTTGAACAGGATGGGAAAAATGTGAATCACAAGTGAGGAGATACATACCACGCAAACGACGGTCCTTATATATCAAATTTAATGCAAATCGTTCTTACTAGCAAATCAAATTGCAAAATGGGGAGAAATCAAGCTTTTGCTAATCTTCATCCCCACTGAAAAACGATGATACTCAAGGCAATAGTCTTTCGAATGGCAGAAATAACGCTCGTTTTTACCAAAGTACCGACGTACACCAAACGAAAATTGTGCAGAATTAGAAGTGAGAAGGGTTCAAAAAGGAAATATTGGATTATGGTCACACCAAATTAGCAGGGCAACGAACAAGCAAAGAGATTAAGAGATGGTTGCCTACACAAGGAAACGAGTGGCTTGACCAACGAATAAAAAAATGACAGCAAAGGAAACGAAATGAAACGGATTTTACCAGATATAAATACGTATATTCTTCTTTACACTAATGGTTTCTAGGGCGAGTTGTAATACCAGGCAGAAACAACATTGAACGCTTCATCTCCCCGTCATCCAATGCAATTCACAAGCAGTGGACTACATAGAATGACCATATAGCCTTTCCCAGCTTTGCTGGGCATACATCAATGAAAATTATCGAATTTTTCTCATGTTATTTAGTACATGTAATTATACACCAAGGAAATATGGAAGAGGAAACTTATCTAGATTAAATTCAGCCCAGCAGTCACATTATTATTTCAAGAACGAAATTAATGCAAAATTGATTTGATAAACGAAAAGACAATCCAAACAAAGCAGGCCAGCGGATAAAAAAAACATGTCCATCCCCCACCTCCACCTTTATGCAATTACTCTCTCCTACTTATTAATTTTGGAACTTACTGCTCTCTCATTTGATCAGATCGTATCGTTCCCTTTTTGAGCACAAAACACAAAAAAACACGTCAAGTCTAGAACTTGATGCAAGCCATCATTGAAGGTTTAAATAAACGACACTCATTCATTCAACAAGACAGAATTAATCAGGAAAAGAGGCCAGAATGCAATTTTTCAACAGTAAACTGCGTCAGGACCAAGTAATGAGATTTATGCTCACAAAGCGCTCGCAGGAATGTCGATTAAGGGAAAAAAGCGATAGGAGCTTATTTTGGATTTCAAATTGTTCTCTTTATGATGGCTGGGTTTCGTTATTCCATCGAAAAAAACCATCAAAAGCAATAATAGAATAGGTAAGGTAGATTGAATGCAGTTGGTGATTCGAATGAGAAATCGCTGATGCCACACCTCACTTGGGACCCAAGTTTTACAACCTGAATTGCACCGCGAAACTAGATAGCCTACCTATTACCATAAAGCTGGATAAGGCCGACGGATTCGCGCGATTTACAGAAGAAAAACCCTTGCGATAACTTTGTCAGATTAATCGGCATAATTACTTTCAATAACATATTTTATCACACGTGATTACTATCACTTAAATCAACGGCAAACTTTTCCTTAGATAAGTAAAAATTTTCTGCAAAACAAAACCAGTGTGTTATTGAATCTGATATCTAATTCATTTGAAAGTCCATGAGTTTCAATAAGAGCATTACATTATTTCATTATATATTACATTCAGAGGAACTTAACAGCACTGAAACATTGCTTCACATTTCGATCCATTCATCCAAATAACTTAGTAGAACGTTAAATATTTTATAAGAGCAAAACATTGAGGACAAAGAGTCACAAAAACGAAACAAAAAAGATCCTTTACTATCACAACTTAGGCTCACAGAATCATGAGACCGAAACAATCTTGAGACTAACCTCCAGTTCAGAAAACTTTCTACTAAGGTATTCTGAATCATGCCTCTAAATTTTTAACGATATGTAGTGTCTTGCAAATCCAGAGGGAAGCGTTAATGACAAATATATTGCCAACGGAAGGTCGAACGGTTCAAATACATCTTTAACTTTTAAAACTATTTACATTTATTACCCGTTCAAACACCATTGCAGAGCATACTTTCAAACCCCACTTCAATTCGCTCAAACCCTTTTGCAACTTAATCAGCAGTTCACGTGCACGGTGTCATTAAAATTTCAATCGCGTCACCCGCACGTACATTTTTTATCAAGCAACACACCGCAAAGAGCATCGACCACCTCGACTTGGAGAGCTTCCCGAGAAAAACCCAAGCAGTTCCTATCCCGGAGAGGAACCGCGTGGATCCGTTTTCAGGATGTAGACGTACGCACCGCCATAAACCGACAAAAGGGCGGATTTCGATTCCGTACGCGACTGCCAAACGAAGTGGATATAAAAGAGGTAGTGAGAGAGGGTAGGGGAAAACGGAGGGTGTGTGGAGAATCGGTCCCTGGGCACCTCCCGAAGCCCAAATCCCACGACCAGAGGGGAGGGAGAGAGGGAAAACAGCCGTGGGAGCGGAGGAGGGCGAGCGTTAGGGGGGCAGTTTTGGGACGCGACCGGGGCACGCGTGAGGAGACGAACGGAAACAGCGAAGAGAAAGGAAATGGCATCGGGAAAGAAGGGAATGGAGATTGAGGACGAGGAGAGAGGGAGGAGAGAAAAAGAGCTGCCCTCAGAAAAGGCTCGGGGTTGAATAATAGAGCGTTTGGGAACGACCGGGGCGAAAAACAAAAAGGGGACAAGGAGGTTATCTCGCGTACAAGCGTGGACTGGGGGGAAGGGGAGGGAGGGATGACGAGAGGGGAGGGTTGAGGGAAGGAGGCAGAAGAGTCCGGTATGAGAGACGATCGAAACGGAGGCTGTGATCAAAGCGACACCCTTACCAGCCAATGCGAGAGCGTTATGGGTTGGACACTGACTTGGGGAGAAGGAGAGGAGGACGAGATGGCTGGGGAGATTCGTCCGGAGGGGTGGGTGGGTTTTGCAGGGGAGGAGGAAGTGGAAGCACCTTGAGGGGAGATTTTTTTTAGTGCGACGACGAAGATGCGGGGATTGGAGGCATGTGGTCCGGGGCAGGGCCGGGGGTAGGGACGGGGATGGGGATGGGGAAGGGATGGGGGTAGGGACGGGTATGGGCTTATTTTTGCGAGGGCGTGGAATCAAGCGGCCGAGTGCGTGGGCGGATGCTCTTCAGGGAGTGGAGTGAAATCGGGGTTGCGCCCGAGGGATTTTCGGAGGGTTAGCGAAAGATGGTGGCCGACTGAGGGGGGTGGAGAGATGAGGGATCTTGAATAGTGATCGAGTAGAGTGTGCAAAGTGACAGGGGAGAAGGAAGGGGATGTTTTAGGGTCAGGTTTTGAAGTTTTTCTCCGCCAAATGATACTTAATGAGTGGCACTTGATTTTCTTTGAGAGCTAGCGTGCACTGAGGTGAGATAGGGTAGGTATCCCTTACGCAAACCATCTGCTGAAGCCTTCAGAAATGTCTACACAGTGGACTCCAATTCATCTGAATACTGAATTAGCCCCGACAAAAGAAAACCACGCATTGGGTGGACTAATTAACTGCGATTCAAAGTCTGGAGAGAGTTTTCCAATATTTATGATGAACAGTCAACGTATTTCGAAGGCCTTCATGCATCAGGAAATAGAGATAAATTCAATCTTAATGAGATAAGCTTGTGCTTAAGGAGACAAGATAGCGGAGAGAGTTTTTCGACAGAGTCTGCCCGAACTTCGTGAAATTTCATGCTGAATGGAGTAAAAACTTCGTAGATGTCACTGATTTTTATTAAAAACCTAAAAAGACCGGTACCGAGGAAAAATCTACGCAACCAGTTTGTTTTGGCTACGATGCTGATAATCTCGACAGTTCGACGAATCGAGTAACTTTTTAGTTTTTAATAATAATACGTGAAATTCACAACGATTTCATATCATTCGAGACAGATGTCACCTCAAGAACTCAATCACTCTGATAAGGTTTGTAATTCATGTCATTATTGCAACAGAAGGACCGCTAAGGGCTTCACAGGGAAATGTAAAAGGCTCTGTTGTCGCCAAGGAGCATTCAGTTAATGAATAAGTATCAGAGGGGAAAACAGAGCTGTGAGGGTCGCACAGGGAAACACAAAACATTCCATAGATATTTCAAGGTGAGGCGAACGGTGAGAAGGGACTTGACAGGAGATGGCGAAGTGAGCGAAAAGGGTACGGTCTAAGCAACATTTTAGCTCTTAGCGTACGATTCAAAAACCTTACTTATCGTCAGAATTGCCACGGACGGTCAGCATTGGGAAGAGGGTTGAGCATGAGAGAGTTGAATTGTGCGGAAACATCTTAGTGTCGGAAACAAGAAGAGATATGGAGAGAGGAAGAGCGACACTGGTTTTCCTTCATGACCCCCTGACCTCCCTCTCACCTCGTCGCAGACCCTCTCGATTCTCCCCCTTTCGACATTTTATCACAAATGCCAGAAACAGTCGAAAGAGGCACAAGGGTAGTGGGTGAATAAGAGGTGGCAGGGAGGGTGGGAAAACAAAAAAATGGGGAAAAAGACGAGAGAGGGAGGGAGGATGTCAAGAGGGGTGGGCATATACGGACACACTCCAGCTGCATCGTGCACGGGCTCCCGTTTCCATGGCAACGCGAGTCGAGAGAGAGAGAGGAAATCTCGCAAGGAGGGCAGTGAGGCAACTGGCTTCAGAGAGGTGGAGGGGGAATAGAAGTAGAGGGGCGGAAAAGGGGGCAGGAAAGGACGCTCTCCAACGTGAGGGCGAGCGAGGGAGGGAGGACCTAGATGTGGGGGAAGAAATGGGAGGAAAAAGGGCTTCCGACCAACCGGAGAAGGAGGGGGCGAGGTTGAAGGACGAGCGAGCGACGAGGGAGAGAGGGGGGGCATCCGGGGGCAATCTTCCACACGAGAGAAGACAAACTGCAGCAACAAACCCGGCGGAGACAAACAGGCACCGGGCACGGACAAGGATTTGCAAGGAGGGCAAGGGCCCCTACGACAAGGAGGAGTAAATGAAGTGGAGAATGGGGCACAAGGACTGGGGTAGAGAAGAGATCGACAGGAAGGGAGGGATCGGGGGATATGGTGGTTTGAGCAGAGTGGAGAGGCATATGGGAAATGAGGGAGAGATTACGGAGGCAAAGGGTAGAAGAGCGGCGAGGGCGGAGGACCAGCCTGGTTTGCCTCGTTTACAAGATGGAATGTGGGGATGAATGACGTGGGCGTGTTTCCCAGGGAGGGAGCGCAGGAAATAAAACAGAAGGGGGTATAGAGGAGGAAAGGAACGCACTCGTCCCCATTTCTCGGGCCCCGTGTTTTGACGCCCGCGTGTACACGCATGCGACGTACTTGTAAGAGCCATTCCGCCGCCGTCTACTAGGTTAACACAACCCCGATATCACACCTCCCATCACCTCACCCCCGCACACCAGGCCAAGAGAAGACGCCAACCGGTGTCGGGGGTGAGGGGGGGCGATGAAGAAAGGGGGTGTGGGCGTGAGGGGGGCTGGTGAGTTCCGCTGTGGTTTTTGGACCGAGGGTGCAGAGGGAGGGAGGGTGACAGGGCGGCGAAAGTAAAGGGAGTTTCGGCTGTGGCTTCGCGTGGCGGGGGTGAGGGTGGGACAGGCTTGGAACGAACTCGGGTCGACAGGAAAGACGGAGGGATGGGAGGAGAGAAACCGCCAACACTGGCTCCGCACTCAGGGTCGCCCGCACGTCCTTCGTGGATCGCGCCGAGAGGATCACGGCTCCGGCCGACCGCGTGACTCCCGCTCACGCCGGATGAGGCGAAGACGTCGACGGGCGTGTATGCCACTCTGCAGGCTCCGGGCTCGTGGCGACGATCTCCGCACGGTATGTGGGGGCCCTTGGGGGGACACTGGGATTATGAAAAGGAGCCCTTCTGGGGGAAGGAAGGGTGGAATAGTGGGCAACGCGAAAGGGAGCTGGGTGAGAGGACCGCGGGTGCCGAAGAGGGAAGCGGGGAAGGATTGAAGAGACGGCGGCAGCTCCCGGCGTCTTAAGACAAGAGCGAGTAAACACGGACCCTAGCGGTTTTTGAGGGGGGAGGAGGTGAGAGCGAGTGAAAATGGAGAAAAGTAGGTTTCCAGAGGGAGGAATAATACAAGGACGGCCGACGACGGAGACGAGGGGACAAGGTCGAAAACATTGTTGGGTCCACCCATGAAGGGTGGGTGCCGGGAAAATGGAGAGAGCCTAGGGGATCGTAATTGGTTAACCGTCCCGACGACCTGGGGAAGGAACGTGGGGGGACATTCCCCAACGCCGTCCCTCCCCAATTGGCTTACTCCGCGGAGCACTTGGGGGAGAAATGGACACAAAGATGGAAGACTGTTATTTTTCGTATAGAGAGTGGAACAGGGAAGGGGCTGTGCTTTTCCTATTTGGACTGCGAAACTGGGAATGGGGGAGGATATAACTTAGACACACTTTCGTTTCTTTTACTCAAGGGGATGCGGGTGGGATGTGGGACGTGTGGAGGAGGACAGAATTGACAAAGGACGTATCGTGAGAGAAGCACCTGTCACTGTATTGCTGCTGCATCGCACCACCACCCGGGCATAGACGAGGAAGGTCGAAGGCGAGTCGCGGAGCACAGACACACGAGACACACACGCTTGGAAGGTGAACCAGAGAGGGAAGAGTCAAAGTCACTCGCCTCTCTCCCTCTCTCTCAACTTTCCTCTCAATCTATCTTCTTCTTCTCTCCCGCCCACCTCTCTATCTCTCTCTTCCTCTCTCACTTTTATTTGCCCCCACTCTCCCGACACGGCTTGCTTTTCCTGCCAAACCCGCTGGCTTGACTCCGTGAGAGAGGATCGCCGTTCGTCCGACGCACACACTACCCCTGCTATCACACAACGACGCTATCGACGACGGAGTGTGCAAGGGAAAGAGATGGCGGGGAGGGGAGAGGGTGGAGGGAGATCGGGAGGGGAAAAGGAGGGGGAGGGGAGCGATGAAGAGAGGGAGAGAGGGGGGGAGGGGGTGAAGCAGACTCCCCTCCGGATCCGAGTGGGGCCTGCCTGCGGGGTGGGCGCATGCTCTCTGCGGGGGTGTGACGCCCCCTCCATCAACACCCACCCCAACCCCTCCTCCTCCACGCCTTCCCCTCTACCTTACCCTCGCACGGCTTCCCCTTCCTGCCTTCGTACCCCTTCCCCCACCACACACACACAACATTCCGCTTCTGCTCAAACCGTCACCCCCTCCAGAATAAAAAAATACCCTTTTGGAAAACCATCTTCCAACCACCCTTCCCCTCACCATCTCCCCTCCGGCCATTCCAACTCGCCTCCCCACCCCTTTCCCATCAAAGCCTCATACCTCATACTCCCGGCCTCCCACATCCCCACCCTGCACAATCTCGCCTGTCCCCCTCCCCCCCATTCCCCGCTCTCCCTCGATTCTACCTTTCCCGCTATATCCCCTCGCCATCCACGCAACACCCTTCCTCCCGCAAACGCCCCCGCCCCCTCTCCCCCATCCCAAAGACCCTCACACCCCCGCCACGACGTCCTCCACTTTCCCCCTCACTTTCCTTCAAAAACCTTTACTCCCGCTCCACACCCCGTCCCTTCTTCCGCCGCCTCAAAAATAAAAAAAGGAAAATAAACCATCCCCCTTTCGCCCGGTCCTACCTCCGTCACCACCAACCCCAAACGCATCTCCAATCCTCAACATTTGATAGGAAAAGGAGCAGAGAAGGTGGAGAGGGAGGGAGATGAGATGGTGATAGAGAAAGAGTGTGTGTGAAACAGAGGGGGGGTTTTTGGTTGTCGGGGAGGTGGAGGATTGCCTTTGGGGAAAGGAGTGGTAGAGAAGAGGTGACTCAGAGAGGAATGAGAGCGAGATTGGGAGCGAAGGGAGGACGGCAGTGGGTGGGGGGGGGGGTTCAGTGAGGGGCGGGAAGACCAAGAGAGGGAAGGGAGTTGGGGTTGTGGGATTGAAGGGGAGGACTAAATGAAGTGGAGGGTTGGAGTGGGGTTGGGATCGCGCCGGGAGGCTGGGACTCTTCGCGGGGGAAATATAAAAGGGTAGGGAGAGCTTTATGTGCTGCGGGAGGAGGTAGGCTGTGGAAAGGGAAGGTAGGTTTCGGGGGATGGATAGAAGGTCGAACGTGATTCCACCCACCCCCACCCACACAAACCCGCACGGCTCTCGCGGAGGAACTACTCTTTCTCTTTAGCCGTTGAAGGGAGAGCATCAGAGATTACCTTCCCCGCCCCTCTAACCCCCATCCGCCTTCGACTAACGGGCTCGCTCGCCACAGAGTTTCTATTATTCCCTTTCACTTTCCCGGCAACAATGGCAACGGCAGGAAACGCGGCGCCGGTGATGCCGTGTAGCAACACCTAGACCCACAAACCCTTCCCCATCCATACCTCCCGTTTCCCCTTCTCCACGCCGCTTACATCTCGGGAAAAAAGAGACTACCTTTTCCAGCGGAACGGCTGATAAGAATTCGGGTGATCCAACGTCCGACGCTAACACCCGAGATCCACGAGAAGCAGCGAGCGGAGAGAGAAATCGAAGGAACCAGCCGCGTAGTTCGAAGGAAAAGAGGAAAGAAATTCGCGGGGAGAGTGGATTCCGTTCGTTCTTACCGTCTTCGAAGAACTGAGACATCGTGGGATGAAGGAGGAGCGAAGCAAATTCGGGCGCGGAATCTACCCGGGAGGAGGCAAGTCGCTCGCGACGAAAAGGAGAGAATCCCCGTTCTCATAAAGATAATCGGGCCTGAAAACAGAGGAGTGGTGTACGACAACGTTTACATAGTATGGGACACCACATTATGTTAATCACAAATTGAAAGATTGGTGAGGCGGATCGAAGAGGAATAGTAACCCTTGATACACCATTTGGGAGTCAATTGATGAACAAAAAGTGGATTGATGGAGTGACAAATGGACAGAAGAGAGTAGACGCTATGGATTAGGCATCAAAAAAGGAGAAACGGATTGATTTGACGCAAGACGGTCCTTGGTAAATCTGATTAATTGAAAGGACTAATCGAGGGAAAACTTTTAAATGGAAAACGAAGGGGAAAATAGTAATAATTAAGGAGGATGTTACAGGGAATAAGTGGAATAGGACAATAGCAAGGAATGGATAACAACACGGGTTTTTATCTGAGAAGCAATATAGAGAACAATGTGGTGTAATGACCAACTGTCGGGTAGAAAAACTCGGACATAACTTCGGAATATTCGTTCTGTAGTTGCAAGTGCTGCCTTAATATGCTTACTGACTGCAACAGCGCTTCTAAATAGGCACCTGAAATTAGGTGATGTCACAGGATCACGAAGCAATAAATGCAACTGCGAAATAATCTTCATACAGGGTCGCACCCAAAAGTGGTAGGACTGATTTTTTTACAAGAATTTTATTGACGATATACTTACATCGACTTAATAATCTTCAAAGTATGCTCCTTGAGCTGCTACACACTTAGTATAACGTTGCTCCCATTCCCCGTACGCCCGCTGGAAATTTTCTTTGGGGATGCCGTTGATGACCCTCGTCGAAGCCTCTTGAACGGCCTTTATAGAGTCAAAACGTCGTCCCTTGAGCTGTCTTTTCATCTGGGGGAAGAAGAAGAAGTCCGGTGGTGCCAGATCGGGAGAATAGGGGGGGGTGCGGCAACGTGGCAACGCCGTATTTGGCCAGGAGCTGTCTGACGACGAACGGTCGACACTCAGAATTTTCGGCGCACACCTTGCGCATGTCCAAATCCTGTGAAATAATGCGTTGGACGTTGGATGCAGGCAGACCCAACTGGTCTGCAATTTCTTCACTGGTTAAGCGTCGGTCTGTATTAAGCAGTGTCCTCACTCTGTCCACATTCGTGTCGGTTCTTGCCGTCGACGGCCGTCGGGAGCGATGGTCGTCTTCAACGAGCTCCCTACCCTCATTAAACAACTTGTGCCACTCAAATACTGTGGAACGGCTTAAGGCAGTGTCCCCATAAGCCTGATTGATCATATCGAAGGTCTCAGTTGCCGTCTTCCCGAGTTTCGCACAAAACTTCACGGAATACCGTTGCTCTAAATTCAGATTCATTTTGTTTTTCGACGCGGACAAAAAACTTGCTTCACTAAAAACGGTGTCCTCACTCAACGACAGCCCGCAGGTGACTGAGGTTGGTGTCGGGCTGTTGCTTAGAGCCCCCTCTACCTTACCCTGCCCGGCAGACCCCCCTCCACCGCTCCGTTCGCGCCAGAGAAAATCAGTCCTACCACTTTTGGGTGCGACCCTGTAGTTCAAATCCATGAATTACTTTCGTAATGATTAAACACTTGATGATTAATTCTGCGAGCTACGTGCTTGGTAAATGGGATAACAAAGCACGTATTTTACGGAGGTATTTGAAGTCTGTTGAGTGATACATATGAAAAATCTCATTATGAGGAAAAGGGAAACTGGCATTGGAAAACCCAAACAGATTTACCCAATAGACGAGTAAAATGAGCTCAAAATTAAAGCCTAGTCAATCCCATCAAACCTTTTGTATGCACTTCTAAAAGTAGGCTTCATCGTGTAATCGTTCCAATATAGTCAACGTTTTTTATGAGTATATGACCGGTCACAAATATCGGTAACATGCTGGCCGGTACAAATATTGCGGTTTATCAGACTAAAATATTTTAAAAATGCATGCATTAAAGAAATTGAATGCCATATTTAACCCATGACGCAACATGTAATGCCGGAACATCCCATTATTATGCAACAGTAAGTAGAATTAAATATTGGGAGTATGACGGCGAATTATAGGGAAACGCCAAGCCATATTTCCAATACAGATGTCGTACATTTAGCAATAACATTTACACAATCGATCCCTGTCCACCATAGTTTTTAAAACGACCCCCTGTTATCTATGAAGTAAAAAAAATGAAACCATCCATCGAGATCCCATAAGAAAATCACGAGGAATAAATAAAGATTAATAAAATGTACTTTTGCAGTAACAACAGACAATTTCCCCGAAAAAAAGGGACGTAAGGCAATTTATGTCATTGTTTGAGTTCAAGCATTTTTTTTAACCCTTATTGGTATATCTCATCACAGCTAAAACATCTTAGAATTTTAGGCTACATACCAATAGGCCAGAATTTATTATCAGAGATTATGATTCACTCAATGATATAAGAATGAATTTTTTACGTACACGCTAACGCGTTGTAGTGTATTCATTTATCAAAAAGTATCCCACTTAAAACTGGGTCAAGCTAGATTTAAACACAATTCCTGCGAATCCAGAGTACGTCGGACAATAAACAAGGGTGAAATATGTGCCAGATAAAACTCAGGATAAAATGTTGCAGACAAGGACCGAACTGTTGATGCTTTAGAGGATCTACCGGGAAAAAATCGCCATCGTGATGCCTCTTGGTAACTGACACCTTTCATTAGCGGTTAGGTTTTTCATCCACGACCGAGTCCACCGTGAGGAGGAGGATTCGCTTTAAATAAATAAGAGCCCTGGCCAAGGGGTCACACACGGCCGCTTGCCCCCCACTGCGATCTCCCCACGGAGGAAGGGAGACACGACCTCGGGAAAAAATGCTCAAGCGTAGGGGAGCGTAGAGAGGGAGGGAGAAAGAGAGGGAGGGAGAAAGAGAGGGAGGGAGAAAGAGAGGGAGGGAGGGAGAGAGAGGGAAGAGAAAAAAATTGTAGGCACACGGACCACGAAATCCGCCCCGGCAGTGATTCGAATCCTGGATCACGGAGTTGAGAAGCGGGAGGCCTCACGCACGCAAACACACAAAAACACACACATACACACACAGAGACCTCCAGAGGACGTCCGAGGCCTTAAATAAAGCAAAAAGATGGCCTTCTCTCGTCTCTCTTCCCCTACCACGAGCGGAGGTGGCCACGAGCCGGAAGGGGATTTTCGGAGAGACAAACATTTCGTATCGCTGGAGTTTTCTGGCTGTGGAAAAAGTCACGAAAGGGTGAAGTTTTCTGCGGGTGCGAGAAGGGGGTAGAAGGGGGCGTGTCCGAAGACACTATTTTTTTGCATGAACTCCGAAATACTTATGGACGCCAGAGTTCCTTAAACTTTTCCGTCGCTCAACAAAGAAAGGGATTTTTGCGCCGGCAAGATTCGATCAATTTTGACTTTGGAGCCGAATCGCCTTCGATGATAAGTTTCTATGACATTTCATCTGTTTTACGCCATCTTATGGATTTATATGAATTTCAAGAACCCCATTGTCACAGCAGTTCTTAAACTCGACATTTAAACTACTTTTGATCAAAAAGATGGCCGCAGAAAATTTTAATTTTCTACGTTTGCTATGTTTGTCACACAGGTGCCACCCAGTTATTATATATAAATATATATATATATATATAAATATATATATATATATATATATATATATATATATATATATATATATATATATATATATACACACAATAGTCCAGGGGTAGAGCGTCAGAAATCTGACTGGAGGGTACTGATTCGATTTCAGGCCTCTGGGCACCCTCAGCTATTGTGAGATTCGTCGAATACCAGATGTTCCTGGGAAACCATAGCGGGCACAGGGGAGGGAACTGGCACCCCTCGATGAGAGACTTTCACAAGCTGGGGTCACACGTGAGCTCTACCGTTCATTACCAAAACGATCTTTGAGTCGAAAAATGCAGTTTATGCATGTGTATTTAATTATATGCATGTTGAGCCACGTCTAATGCCGATTTAAAACCCGAGATGAACTGTTATAATTTCATTGAGTCAATCGTCAGTTGAATTTCTTAAGTGATTGCATTTCCGTATCCTATTTTGTTTAAGGGGATTAATACAATTGTAATAAGACTGCTAAACTGCATACATGTGTAATAATTCCTTCTTCAAAATTTAATTTGAATGGTAATAAATAATTGAATATTCTTATAGAGCTTAAAACGAAGTCAAATAGCCTATGTCCTCTAAGTTAGTTATAATAGCCAAAAGAAGAGATATAATGACTTTTGTAAAAGCCATCATTAATGAAATATGTTGCTTAAATTATCACGTAAAACTATCACATTACAACAGACATTTGACGAGACAGATGGCTGAGATTTGAGTTCATGAGAAGGTGGTTTATTAATTTGGCGTTAATTCTTGAACATGGCCATTGTGTGGAAAATTTCTATCAATCACAAGACATACAGTAAAATATGTTTCCTGCAGTGATTCTATTGAATTATAACCATCCTGCTTTAACTCTATCGACTATAGTCGTTTGATATCGGCATACGCTTCTATCTGTTCTTTTCTTAAATTAATATTTTATGCATCATATTTCATTCACATGATTAACGTCAGATATCGAAACATTTAGGAGCACATATTTTTGGAAGCAGTAAAATCAATATTTACGGTCAATGTAAAAAAGAGACCATCAGGATAAAATTCAATCGGCATGGATAGCACAACAAGGCAATACAAGAGGGAGAGCCTAAACGGCACCATTGACTACATTCCACAATCTTTTTCTCGTTATGAGGAAGGAAAGCACTTCAACGACAGAGTACACTGTCCCATCGTCTGGAACAAACTCCCCGGAGAAAAGTGATCACGAAAACGCCTAACTCTCCGAACGAAGCGACGCGCAACAATGCTATGCTCCTACTTATAGCCCATTGTATCGTTTGTAAGATGATCCCACTCTCTCAAGCAACACATTACTCGTGCAACTTTATCGGCAATGGTAATGGAGTTGAGAGAGAGGGAACGACTGATCCCTAGCAGACACCCACCGCCGCTAACCCTGCTTAGGCTTTCAGGAGGGTTTATTGTGGACGGAAACGGAGGGTGGGAAAGCGTGAGAGGCGAGGAGACTGGGGAGGGCCATAGAGGGGAGGGCGAACAGGAGGGTTGAAATAGAGACGGACCTGGAGATGAAGGGGGAACGGAGTGAGGATAAAGGAGGGGAAGGTGGGGCGGGGGAGGGAGGGAGAGGAGGAGAAAGAGAGCAGTGAGCCGCGGGAGTGAGGTCAAGTGAGAATGGGAGGCGATCGGCGTTGCGAAGCTGGGATGGGTGATAACCCCTGGGGGGTTCCCTTGACCAAAGGTCAGGATAACTTGAGAAGGAGGGAGAGGGGGGAAGAGAACAGGGCAAGCGTGAATTAAGGGCTTGAGATCTGGCGGGGTGGGAGAGGGGATGCAAGGCAGAGGAGGTGGAGAGAGCTGGTGGGAGGGAACGAGAAAAAGGGAAAGGAAGATACAAACGGAGATTGGGATGGAGAGGAGGAATTCATGCCACAAAAGGACCTGGCCCTTCCATATCGCTGTCCTCTCCTCCCACCCCGACCCGCCTCCTTCCAGATGGGGTGGCGGAAGATAGAGATGACGGGAGAGGAGGAGTCTGAGATGGAGTTGTGGAGAACTTGTACTCAATGTCAAAAGCGTCGGAGAGAAAAGGAGTGAAAGAGAGCATTGTTATGAAGATATGCACGGAGGGAGGAATGCCGGGGCGGGAGAGAGAGAGTATTTGTGGGGTTGGGGGAAGGAATGCAGATGTAGTATAATGGGCGAGAGATGAGGGCATTCGAGACATGAGATTGGAGGGGGAGGGGGGGAGGCTCACTCCGGAGGTTGAAAATGAGGAAAGGAGAAGGAAATGAAGGCAAGGGTTCGCCATTCGCGGGGAAAATTGGAGAGAATAGACAGATAGATGATGTGGCGTGATTTCAAGACGTTTTTAATTTAACAGCGAAAATTGAAATCGTGATTTTTCAAACCGCGCATTCCACACAAATATAGAGAAGAGAGACAAAAAATGATAAGGCGCATTATGTGGAAACGATCTTAACCTGACATTTGTGATCGAGTATACATATACGCACGTCAGTGGACTAAGTCGCTTTCCATTATTGACAAAATTTGAAATACATGAGTTAGACAAAGTGAATGTGGCGCTACTCCATTGGGACAATCATAAAAATTGGAGCATTTTCCAAATTCATTGTATAGTTAGGTCAGACTTGGACGTTGAAAGAAAGTATCAAAATGGCACAAATCCAATGACAAACAAAATTTGGACTCTTTATAAGGACTCATTGGAAAGCTTTGATGAACTTCCGGGCATTTACTCTGGGGAAAGAACTAAAGACAACGAAAAGTAGCACAACGTTGCGGTATAACACTTCCAAAAATGGCGTAGAAAAGAGCGCGTAAATGAAGGTAAAACTTATACTCTAATTCTTTGAGTTTCCAAATGCACGAAGAATACTGAAAGAAATGATTTTGAAACGCAAAAAAGTCAATTCATCAAAAACGCTCCTTTTTACTGTACAACAGCAGGTAAGAGGTAATTAATGAATTAAAACTGAAAAATAGGAAATAATTCCGACAAAAAGAAGGCAGCATTAATAATTTAATTCCTAAAATATATGAGAGAAGAAAAATTACGAATAACAATGCAAAACATCGGTAATAGGAACAGGATGCAACGCAGCGGTCAAATAACATGTATTATTTAAGTTAAAAAAAGAAAAATAATAGAGAATGCTGTAAAGAATCATAGAAAAACAACACGAAATGTGGGACCTAGAAAAGAAGGTAGATGATTGATGTAGTGGCACTCGAAGGACAACCGAAAAACCCATGAACAGACCTGCAAACTGTAGACAATCATGATATCTAAACAACAAGAAATCGTAGAAAATTCTTTGTAAAGTAAAATACGTACTTTGGTCAATAAAAATAGGAAGGACAACCGAAAAACCCATGAACAGACCTGCAAACTGTAGACAATCATGATATCTAAACAACAAGAAATCGTAGAAAATTCTTTGTAAAGTAAAATACGTACTTTGGTCAATAAAAATAAAAATATAGATCATATTAATCTAAATGCATGGCTTTTTATGCTACCAAAGAAATTGCGTTTACGGAAACTGGAATTGGCTTTATAAAATATTACGCGGCTTAAACAATTAAAGGAAAAAAATATTGCATTCCATGGAATTTTAACTTTATTTGTTACCGTGGATTCATACAAAAAGGTCCACTATCTATTTTTGGCACGAATATTTCAAAATAACGCGGGCTGAGAACAAAATGGCAAGGCACACCTTACCCTTCCACCACGGAATATTGATTTTCGGGGCAATTTGTTTTTCGTTCATTCCATGCGATATTTCAATCAGAATGGCACGTTAGAGATTTGGAAAATTCGTGCCTGAACTGGGCTCGGCGTTGACTTATAATAGAAAGATACCCGTCCTTTTTTCGTCAGCCACTCGTGGTCGACCACGGACAGAAGGCGAGACAGCGACGCAATTGTGTACCCCACCAAACTCGACTCCTTCAACCATTTGGAACAATGGCGGCGGGAATGGCGTAAGAAATATGCGGGAGGCAGAATGAAAAAAAGCGTTATGAAGGAGGAGCGGGGACTAGAGGAGATAAGGAAAGGACGTCGGCCGGAGCGGTGATGGCAAGAGAGAGATGGGCGGACCGCCGTGAGGTGATAAGGAGACCGAAAGAGCAGGAGATGGGGGAAAGAAGACGAGGAGATTGGAAGGAGGGTGGCGATGAGAGACCGAAGATGGGTTAGAATCCGGGGAGCGGAGGTGAAGAAGTGGGGAGCTAGCGGAAGAGAAGGGGATGTGGGCGGAAGTAGGCGGTGTGTGGAGAGGGGGTGAGATGAGATACGAGCTCGGCGGAAAGGAAGGAGATATTCCACCTCAAGTCTTCTCGCTCGCTCGGCTCCTTCTCCGTTCCTTTCCCTCCCCCGAAGATCCACCCCTTCCCCGAAAAACCCCCTTGGTTGGCCGCGAATGGGGGTCTGGGGCCTCTCCCAACAATACTGTATTCAATGCCTAAAACGAAGGAGAGCTGAGTGAGGGGAGGTAAAGAGTTTCGTCGGAGGTATGCGGGCTGGGAGGAAGTCGGGAGAGAATGGATGTCGAGGTTGGAGAAAAAGTGGCCAGGGGAGGGGGACGAGGGCAATGGGAGGCGGAGTGGGGGGTGAGAAGGGGGGTGGAAGAGAGTGGCAGGCGGAGAAGTGGTGGTGGGGGAAGGTGGAAGTCACCTCGCTCGGTTGTCAGGAAGGAACATGGGAGGAATGTCTCCGCGAAGACAATCTTGTTTTCCGTTGTCAAAGCGTCAAAACAAAAGGGACCTCGGAGGTCGTCGGGCCTATAAAAGATATCTGAATAGAAGGCGACGTCTTCTCCCTTCCAAAACCCAACTACACTCACTCTCCCTTTTACTCCCTCCCTATCTATCTCTCTCGAGCCCCGCCGAACCTACACCATATCGTTACGAGGAAATCCCGGGAGAAAAGGGGATGAGCTCCAGCGTTCCCTGATGGGCGCGCCCCTCACCCTTCCCTCTCTCTTCCCCCCCCAAAATGACTCTTCCCGCCCAGCCCCTGCCCAATCTACGACGAACCCCAACCGCCCCCTCAACCTATCCCGCCCCCCATCTGGCCCACACGACGTCTCGTCGTAAATGGGCGGTCAGTCACGAGGGCGAGAAAGTCTCCGGGTCGGAAAGTTGAACGCCGAGTAAATGGTTAATTTGCGCTGAAATGCCCGAGGGATGAGGAGAGTGTAAAGAGTGCACACTCTCTCGCTGTAAAACGAAAAGGGGGAGCTTGATAAACATCGGACGATAAGGCGAGCCTAGACAAACAGGGGCACGGGAAACGACCTGGATTGCCTGCCCCCGCCAATCTCTTCAGGAATGAAAATGGATGTCACCAGGACATGATGCAAGGTAGTCTCGGTTTTAAAGTATTTCCAGAATCTGATTTAGTTCTGAGGAATACGAGACGAGATCCGAGACAATCGGACTGAGATATTGATGTGGTCCAACATGATACGTAATAGTACGGACATTTATTTGCATCAGACCACGATGATAATGGGGAGACTTTCAGACAAATAGCGATTCGTCCGAAAGAGTGCTCCTTGAAAAAATGTACGTAGAGCTTTGTTTCTGAATAATTCCGATGCAACAAGGAATGCAGATGTCGGCAGGTAAAATAAATAGTTTGGAGGGCTTCTGTAAAATTTACTTATAGGTGTCGTCAGCCCCATGATATTGACTTACGGATCCCGAACATTTCCAAAGAAAACACACACTCTTCGTCCACACACGTCGTAATTTACTATATTCACTTTCGGGAAAGACTACACAATGAAACTGTCAGGTATTATGTTAATATTGGAAATTCAATCTCTTTTACTAATAATGTGCTATTCTTTTATATTTCTTTCGCATCCCTAACATTCATTAAAAGTGTCATACATTCTCTACTAATCCTAAAACAAATAATATTCTTTGACGTAAAAATATAAACCTTATTTACGCATGAATTTAATGGCCTATCACTTCCTTTCAAAATATTTAGTTTTCTCTCGTGTATATTTCCGGTCATTCGATTCACATCCATTATCACAACATAAGCAAACCGTAAACCATCGTTATATATATATATATATATATATATATATATATATATATATATATGATATGTTTCTGTTGACCATGGTCGTGCCGTCGAAATGTCTAAACTACATATGCTAGTGTCCATTCTTTGTGTTCCTATGTTTTAAAAATCTACATCAGTGTTTTTATATATTTGTGCGTCGGCCAAAGAGCGTTCCATTTCGAAGATATATATATATATGTAATATATATATTATATATATACATATATATATATATTATATATATATATAATATATATATACATATATATATACATATATATATACATATATATATATATACATATATATATATATATATATATATATATATATATATGCGTATATACATAAAGATAAACGAAAAGGAATGTTCGCACAAAACTCGCACACGCACACGCGCAAGGTTCCCCCGTTGGTAAGATTTTTTTCCCTCCCATGCCTCAAAGTGCCGTATCTCTCCTCGCCAAAGCAATCTCTCAGTTCCCGTCCGCTTGAGCCCACATGAGACCACTGATACACACTCGAGCGTTAAAATTAGATGCATGGCATCGACCGCCGAACATCGAGACTACGCCTAAGTATTATTTATTCGCCCATCAAAAAATTCGCTCTCCGTTTCCACCACTATGAATCGCGGGTAACGAAAATTGAGGGAAGAGAGGGCTCAAAAAACAGTCCCGGTGGCGTCAGGTATATTTACATGTTTTCCGCCCCCTTCACAAATGATTGAAATACGAGTTGAGATTTAGGTGAGTTTCGACGGTGGTAGTATTTCATCATAAAAAACGCACCTTACGTGAGTTGAGGGAAAAATTGAATGGGAGAGCGATTTTAAATTTATCAGTAATACTTTAAGCTGACCGGAATAAACCACCGCTTTTCATGGCGACCCGATTGCGACAAGAGCGAATGTTTCCAAAGAGTCAACGGATGCAGATTCTAGAAATTCAACGAGCTCCTAAAAACAATGACAAATGGAATTAATAGAAGGTGAACGTGTCTGAAATTGAATTCATGGGGGGATTCTTTTCCAAAGCCAATTCTTTAAGCAAGAAAATTATAGGTATTAGATTCTTTTAGAGACAGTTATCTTAATATTTCCATAGACAATTCGTCAGGCGACCATGGAACTAAATGTTGACTAAGTTTAACTTGACAATTTTCAGAAGCCTGTAAGCAATCGCGTACGCTGACGAGTTTAATTATCATCGAATATATACAATACTGCCAGGATAGAAAGGCGCAATGTTCAACCTAACAGCGTTAGCACTACCCCCATTAATCACCTTCTAACGTCGAATATTACGTCTCTATAAGAGCTTACCAACACTCCCATACTTCCTAACTGTGATTTGCAAATCATAAATAGGCCGATATGCATGCCAACGCGTGACTTACGAGCAAAGAATGACACTCATATTTCAATCGCGGAATTTAAAAACAGCTGAATCTCTTATGATAAAAAAATTAAAAGAGCCCACAATATGTTTTTAATCGTAAATCGTATCGTAAAAATCTTAATTTTTACAATGTTTTAAAAATTTCAATCCTAAAACAGTATGTCCACCCAGACAAATACTTATGGTTTCATTATTGCATATTTCTTTCAATATTATGGACTAGAGTTTCAGCAGTGAATTTGATCCGTGTTGCACAAAATTGTATCCTATTCAAATAATTAATTCCAGCACTTCAAATAACATCATAAACAAATTATCAAAATTCCAATTTGAAAATCGTGTCTAATTTATGTATACCTAATATTCCTGGGGAGCGATTGCCAGTCATGCACAGGGCCTGCGCGTCTCGTATGGTTGGATAACGCGACTCGGCTGATCCGACCGTATAAAAGGTTACCGCCATGTTTTTTCCAATAACTCCTCATGCAATTTATCTGCCACATCCTTTTGAAGAGAAGATGCAATTTATTCTTTTGGTGTATGTTATCGAGTCTCAATGCATTCTTTACCCTTAAAAGTCAGTTATACCGTATTCCAAAATATTTCCCATTCCATGGGATACTCCCGGCTGGCACAAATCCCCTGACCTTCTTCCTTTTGTGGGAATTTCCCTTCGATATTTACGTTTATTGCTTTTCATGGGGCTAAAACGAATCCTGATCATATCTTCTCCCATCTTTCGCATTTTATAAATTGTTCAACGGTATATTGATAACGTTGAAACAACATCCAATGCGCATTAGGATACCAGAGGATTGAGATTCATTTTAGGACCAGCGAAACATGGATAATATTGAGTGCATGATTTTTGACTGAAATATTTTCTAAGCAATGCAACTAACGGGAAAATACTCTCCAATGCGAATAATAGAAGTCAGTTGCAAGTCCAAGGGCTGATTATAATAGAAGCTATCCAAAGAGCAGCTTCTAGATTTACGACAGCCGGAGTATGGTACGAAAGGAAATGTAACTGACAGGAAGGCGAGTCCGACCCAGTTTCCCACCTTTCCTCACTCGCTTTGGGATGGCATAACGATACATCATTCCGATAAGGCCCCGTGAATGTAGACTGCATTGTGTGACGCAAAAGTACGGCGTGTAAGGGAGAGGCAAGGCGTTAGTGTCCGCGTTTGGCAAACACGAAACTGCTCGTGGAAGACCCTTTCGGGATAAGTCCACGACAATCTCGTGAGTCCCCTGCGAGCGATACCGCCTATGCCATTCCAACGTTAACGCAGTCCACCAATGTGTTTGCCCGGCTCTAACGCCATTAGGGTTCTGGGCCCAGAAAACTCCACGTCGCACGGAGCCAGAGTATTTCGTCCGACGAATGATAATGCACTGCACTCAGTAATGTGGGAAAATTTACATAACCGAGGGATAGTGATGGACAAAAACCCTACAGATCTATTCAAATTTAATGTAATAGATTTGATTGAAAGAGAACATATTCATTCAAAATATTTTCAAGGAAAACGCTGAACACGAAGCAGGGTATTTGTTTACTGGAAACTAGATGTGTATGATACCTTAAGTGATTCTTTGAAAGATGTATATTAATAAAAACTTTTCAGGAATTCCAGGTGAACTACTAGCATGATTTTTAAAATACAGGGATGAAAAAAATTAGGTTTTATTTATTTTCTCCGTATTGGAGGTCAAGAAACGTGTTCAGGAGTGTAAAAATAACTTTTACCTGATGTTAGAAATAAACTGAGATATACTGAAAGTTTGTTTATGACAGAAAGTTGGTTCTTTTAGCATATTTCTTCGAATGACGTATTTATAATATTGAGACCAAAAGCATATAGTCGGAAATATATTCCAAATTGTCAACAAGGTCAAAATGTTTCATGAAAAAAATATTGAGGACTACAATTAATGAAGAAAGATAACTTATTAGGCATGAAATTGGTGGAAGTAAACCATTTCTGCCAATTATTTTCATATTTCTTATTCGCTCATGGACAGATATTTCAAGACGAAAAATGCGTGTATAGATGAACGTCAACGACACTCATTTTCAGGTTGAATTTTATAGCAAGTTGAAGCTTCTCAAAAACTGTAGGAAAAATAAGTTTCTCTCCCTTGATGGAGCTGAAGGGCGTATGCATGTGTTTATTTTTAAAGATTTTTATCTGATAAAAGAAAGAAGCCCATTTATCGATGCGTTCCTCGTCCGTCAGCCAACAAGTTGCCATTTTCTCCCGTCTCTCCGCTTAAAATTTTGACCCATCCAAAGGAAGGATCATGTCTTCTGGAGGGATCAAAATTTAGCTCTATAAAAATTCTACACAAGCGTACTACGTGCCAGCAATTGTAACAGCATTCAAACTTGAGAGACAGGCACTCTCTCAATATCTTTTCACATTTTGTGTTATATATCTAAAATCATGTGACAAACTGTGCGCAGTACATAACTTATGTCTGCGTAACTGAAGATAGAGCAGATATTAATAGTTCATAGAACTCTTATTCCTTCAAAAATTAATTATAAAGCAATGAGATTATATAATTTTTATGAACATGGATGAGAACATCCGTTATTTTTTAAGTAATAACATAAGTTTAGTTTAAGTTAATAACAGTGGAGAAGTAATCAAAGCACTTGGTGAAAAAGCCCAAGACGTTCTATATGGAATAATCCAAGATTGCTACGAATCCGGAAAGCTGCCAGAAGATTTCAAGAGGAGCTCAATGGTGACCATACCGAAGAGAGCAAGGGCTGAGAAATGTGAGGAGCACCGAACACTGAGTCTAGTGTCACATGCCTCCAAAGTCCGGACTCGGATAGTAGGCAGAAGAATCGAAGGAAAAATCGAAGAAAACCTGTCAGAAAACCAGTTTGGATTTAGGAAGAATAAGGGTACAAGAGAGGCAATACTATGCCTGAGACTACTAATAGAGAAAATGATCCACGTGAGAAAACCACTGTACATAGCCTTGGTAGACTTGGAGAAGGCATTCGATAACGTAGAGTGGAATAAGATGTTCAGTACTATGGAAAAGCTGGGAATGGACTACAATGACAGAAGAATCATATATCGGCTCTACAAAGATCAGGTGGCCACAATACGCATGCAAGAAGGAAGAAATATAGAAGCAAAAATTAACAAAGGGGTCCGACAAGGATGTAACCTGTCGCCAGCACTCTTCAATATGTACATGGAAGAAGCGATAAAAGAAATAGAAGAACAAGGAATAAAAGGTATCAAAGTGAATGGAGAGGAAATCAACATGTTGCGATTTACTGATGACATCGCTATCGTAGCAGGATGTGAGGCAGACCTGCAGAACTCACTGAACAAAATTGAAAAAGTGTTCCTGGAATACAATATGAAAATCAACAAGAAGAAAACTAAGGTGCTAGTGTGCGGAAGAGAGAAAACAGTGGCCGACGTCCGCCTGAAAGGAGAGAGATTGGAACAAGTGGAATCATTCACCTACCTGGGAAGTAGCATTACTTGGGATGGGAGAAGCACGTCAGACATCAAGCGTCGAATAGCACAAGCTAAGACGGCATTCATGGCTAAAAGGCCTCTTCTCTGCTCGAAGAGCATAAGACTGGAGACAAGGAAACAGTACGTGAAAACATTCGTATGGGCAATGGCCCTCTACGGATCAGAAGCATGGACCATTGGAAAAACGGATCAGAAAAGAATAGAAGCCTTCGAGACCTGGTGCTGGAGGAGGATGTTGAAAATCAAATGGATGGAAAAGGTGAGAAACGAAGAGGTATACAGAAGAATCGGAGAAGAGAGGACTCTGTGGAACACCATACGCCAAAGAAGAACAAGGTGGGTCGGCCACGTAATGAGGCACAACAGTTACGTGGGAAGTATAATGGAAGGAAAAATTGAAGGAAAAGCCCCCCGAGGAAGACCAAGAGACAAGTATCTGGGGCAAGTGAAGAAGGATACGGGGAAGAAGAGCCATAGGGAAGTGAAGGAGCTAGCATGGGATAGGAAGGAATGGAGGGCTGCAGTACACCAATTCTAGGATTGTAATACTAAAAAAAAACATAAGTTTACAAAATAAAGCAAAAACACAATTTATTCGTTCCCTGTTTTAGCCTACTACCAGTGACATTAAAGAAAATGCAACTATTCAAATTAACAAACAATATAATGGCTATTTGAAAATCAAAATCTTTAGTATTCTACAAAGACGGAAATTACATAAAAATTCACATACGTTATATTTTGCTGTGAATGTGACAAAAATACAAGCTTGTAAGAACATTACCTTTTTGACTAATTGACTTAATTTTCCCACCAATGTGCAACCACGATGACATGTATTTTCAGGTTATAACACACAGCATTAATTATTTCGGACGATAGTAATTATTTCAATGTTTCACGTTTCTTTCTGTGTGCAGATATTTCACCAGAGGGGCTTATTTATTGTAAATTTTGCTTTTGAAATCACATTACAAAAGTACAAAATATATTAAATTCTCGAATTGCTTACAAGTGTATGTTGAAGACGCATATTTTAAAAACGCTACGAAGGGGTACTGAGACGCAACTAGAGTTCAATCCTTGGCACAATCTCGCGGCCCGAGTATTCCGGCACTTCGATGCACAGAAAATCACGAAATGGGGTGAGTCGGGTGGTGAAAGGGAGGGAAAGAGGGAGGGAGTGTTGGAAGGGCAGCAAAAGATCAATGCGCGCGCGGAGCTCGCACCATTTCCTCTTGCACGGAAGCCACAAAAGAGAGGAGGGGGTGAGGGGGTCTAGACCCTGCGCGTGTTTGAAAGGTGGGGAAGGGGGCACGGTACGGACGGGGAGTGGGAAGATGGGGGGAGTGGAGGGTTTGGGTGGGTTTAGGCGTTGTGTGTGTGTGTGTCTGTGGGGGAAAGGGGGGTTGCGATACTAGAGAGAGAACCACCCCACACACCGACTTCTTCTCCCCTCTACCTCCATTCCCCCACCCGAAAACGAGGATGAACTGAGGAACGCTAGGGGAAGGGGAACGGGAGAAGGAGAGGAGGGAGCGAGCCCTTCGTGGATGGAAAATGGCGCGTCCTCGGCGTGACGCGTATTGACGACGGAGGCTGTGCGAGAAAATGGTTTCGACCGAGAGAAGAAGAAGGTTTCGGGAAATGGTACTTCAAAATTCCGATCGCCTGCTCCACACCACTACTCGAAATAAACCGTCGCCGGCCTTGCTTGCAAAGCTCAAGGGGAACACTTTTCCCGAGGCGTCAGCGGAGGCAGTGGGAGTGGGAGGGAGGGATTCGCCAGGGAGAGAAGGGATGAGGCCGGTGTGGAGGGAGGGTGAGACGGCGGGCGGGGGAGACCACCCCGCTAAATAAGATCGGTGGAAAGCTCGAAGGGAGGTGAGGGCGTTTTTTTTATCCTTCCTTTGAGGAAAAAAAGGGATTTCTCTCCACCCATTGGTGAGGCGAATAAAGCCTTTGTTCCCGTACGCTCCTCTGTCTTACAACGTACTTGAGGCGAAAATCATAAAACGTTCAATTGGTGGTCGGAAAGTGATGCTTTGCTTCCTCAAAAATCATCGCTCTCCCGAAAGTAAAACATTCCTTTCGCGAAATATACTTTACCCAGAGCACGACTTCATCCTCCAGAGTAGGAAAACATATCGCCTATTTTCTCGATTTAACCCCCTCTTGAACTACACTGCTACTGACGAACCGTAGACGCATGAGAAGCGATTCTGATCACAGACAGAATACGGAAATTCGTATTCAGCGGGTTACGAAATACACGAATGATGAATTATTCAAGTATAGAAAATTAAAATATTCCAGGAAAAGCCCTAGAATGTGCATTATAAAGCATTAATTTCAAAGTGATTCTGAGTGCCGACAGCATAAAGTGATTCAAATTCTGTGTTCAATTAAAACACGATTGATGAGGTATTCAAGTCCAGTATTTTTTATATCCAGAAAAAGCTGCCTTAAATATAACCATTAATAAGGATTTAAAAGCATTTATTTTGATATCTGTAGCTATTGACGAAATGAAGAGGTATCCAAAGTAAGCAATGCCAATTATAGTGTAAGAATATTGAGCTTTCCTCTAGGAAACTTTCAAAGAGTTGGCTGATAGAAAGTCACAACTTATTTTTAAGTTTAGGCAAAATATTATAGAATGATTACACTTATTGGAGCTCATTAAATGCATGTTAACTTTATGAATAAAGTGCGAATACAAAATTTATATTCCGAGGTTATTTAAATTATTCCACAAAATTGAAAACTTGGGAAACATTATCATAAACGTTTAATATAATTTTGTGTCCTAGTGTTGATATGACACATTCGAGGTGCTCTTATATAAACCAATCGGTCCATTACAATGATAGCTGAATTTCTCCACTCGAAACGTTCTGCCGAACTTAGAAGATAAGAAACTACGAGAATCACACTTGGTCAACTATTCGTTTCATCGCCTCTTATTAATAGCTAATATATATTGACCGAGAGAACTATGATTCGAAAGCATTTTTTAACCCCTCAATCCATTCGTGGATAATTTTGAAATATGGAGGATGTTCCTTCGTCGAGAAAACCGGAAATATTTATCAGCGGTCACTGAGATTTCAGCTCTACGTATAGAAAGGAGGCAGATGAGAATTTTCCGGGAAGTACCTTAGAGAGAAGGGTCCGGGAAACCCAAGAAATCCTACGTTTATAGCACAAGAAACATAGAAACTGAGCTTAGAGAATGCCTAGAAGCATTCAAAATACGGTAAATGACCATCTAGCATTGCCAAGTCACTTAAGCAATTAAAGGACACTCTTCTTTAGGGCTCCCTTGCCTCAGAGAAGTGGTCGAACATGGACATAACCCTTGCCATCCATTTTGCGGACACCACTTAAATCAAAGTCATCACCCGTGTTTTCACGACTTAGATATCTGGTCTGTAACCCATGATAAATGTTCTTGAACAGAGTTAGCTACGGAACAAACGTCTTCTTTCTCTTCCAACCTTTGAAACAGTTACCGTGACTCTTTCTTCACCCACGGAATTCGATAAAATTCTCTCGTTTACGATTAAACTGCTCTGAATGTCCATTTCAGAAGATTAAAAAAATTAACGTTTCAGAAATTTAAACCGAGGCGTAGAAAACACAAAGATGAAAATGAATTATTATTTTTCGCAGTAATTTACCTGACACTACACACTACTGTACTCCAAAGCCATAAATAGCAAAACGAATAACTTCATTAAGACATATTATAATAATACTGTCTTTAGCACCTCACACTACCTGCCTCCCCTAACTTATATCTCAAATGCCTATTATTTTCCTCATTTCTCGTTTTCCCAACATTTTCCCCTCCCTCATCATTCCATTTTCTCCCATCGTTCCAATTCCATTGCCTTTCAGTGTCTAGTGTATCCTCTTATTCTTCTTAGAATTTCTTTCAATAACATCTTTCTTCCCCTGCCACGCTTTCTTGTCTTCTTCGTTTGTTATCTTTTCTTGTACATTTTATTATTTCCATTTTCGTTTACATCCAACAAACGTTGAAATAAAAATAATCATAATCAGTGATTGCTAGGATGAAATTTATTTTCACTTTCCCTTTGGTCATTGGTCGAATCCACTGGATCGTTCTTTTCTTGTGAGCCATACTCAAAGCAAATATCATTAGCGGGAATAAAGTCGAGAAAAAAGACACGAAATAAATCGTTGGCGTCCTTTAAATTATCTTTTGGAAATGTACCAGACTCATTTTACTATAACAGCATGTATGATACGTTGATTTTCTTTACACGAATATTCAACTTGCAATTTATTTATTACCTTTTTTAAAGAGTTGAATTTACCCATCATATTTTCTTTCCTCAGGGCCCATATATTATTGCTATCCGACAACTATAGCATGCTGTCTCAACATGCACACACATTAACATTAATTATTTTCTATCATTGCTTTTTAAGCAAGTACATTGAAGAATATGTGAGCCAGCTCAGTGATAACCGTTGTACTACTACTTTCGTATTCGAACTGTGCTTACATCCCTACTTCGAGGACATCATTTTGTCCTTGCATTGGCGTTGCCACTATCAACGCCATGAGAATAAGATAAATAATAGCTAAGTTTACGATATCCTGAATGATAACTCGAGAAGTAACGCATTAGATGGAAAGTAAGCACAAACAATAGAAACTAAATGTTTTGTTTAGCTTAGAGTAACGAATTACTACGGAGCCAATTCATACATATGATAATACAAATTTCAATTCCAACATCTAGTGAACAAGCAAGAGGCGATTTCATCCACGATTCTAGCTACAGTAAAAACGAAAAGAGTCTAAGCATTATTCATGTCGGTGAGCAAACATGTCCTGGCTTCAATTATTAATGGGTAAATTTGATTAAGTCGCCTCCCCCATTTCTTTCCATCCACTTATAGTTTTATTTGTTTAACCTTTGAATAGGTTAAGGCAACAGAAAGTAATGCTAAGAAAGATTTCCAGACTGCTATTTTATATCCATATTTCGATATTAAGTGGTTTGATAACTTCGGCAGAAGTACGGGGATGAATAAAAAGAGCGATTTCTTTTTATTTCCATTGCGCGAAAAGAGACTATGAGATCGGTTAGAGCCCGGATGTGAGTCGATATGGACCTAAGTTTCACTGCATTGATTTTCATGCCCCATTAGGCTCAGAAGAACCTCTTGAAAGCTCTCCTGCAACGCAAAAGTGACAAGAAGGCGTAGAATCGGTTATAAAATTGAAAACACTAGAAAACATACTTAAGCGGGAAGGGGCGATACCACATCTCGGGAGGTGCTTTTAATATTGAACGGGCGGGGGTTTCCTGAGAGGTGTGGGAAGGGAAAGGCCTTCAGCTCTCGTCGCAGTCTAAGCACTTAGACGGGGCAGGAGAGCGGGGAAGGTGGGAAAGGGCGAAGCGAACGAAAAGAGAACGCGAGAAGCAAATTCGGTAGAAAGCGATACCGGCTCTTCATAAGTAATAGACTTCGCAGGGAGGGAAGAGGAAGGGGGATGGAGGTTGATGCCTTTTTTTCCAAAAAAAGGACGAGAAACCCCACACAAGCGAAAACGTTAGGGCGTCTGCAAAGTGAAGCGGAATTTCCATCACGTGCCCCCGCGGAGCACGGAGATGAGGAGTCGTTTTTGTTTTATTTTCGGGACGCATGGAATTCTCACCGCGTGACGCGGAGCGAATGGTTTACGTTTCATGTCCTCCCGGAAAACAAAATGAAGAAATCCTGCCTTACACCCAAACCCTCCACCACAAACATAACGCAATTACCCTCCGATGAGAAAGAACCTTCAAAGCTATCACTTTCAGATTGTCTCCTCTCCCATGCCGGTCGTAAAGCTCGAGGGAAAGTGACCGAAAAAATCCACTTCTTTGACGTATTCCCTTCTAATCGCAGCGAAGACATTGGGGTTATATATGTCTAATCTGATCGCTGAGTAACACATCCCGTAAAGAATAAGAGCAACTTTGTACGAAGGAGAGGTACTGGCATTTATCCGAGGTGATAAAATCGCACCCCTTTCATGGGAATCAGAACCATATCTGTAAGTCCCTCAACACCTAGGAGAAAACGTCAAGTCATAGAAATTTGATTGATATGGAAACATAAATTTTTCATTGACTCACTCAAGTTTTCTCTAATTTCCTCAGCTCCAATATCAGTAAGTTATAAATAAAAGGGAGCTCAACTTTATCACTAGCAAAGAGTGTAAACCATTTCTAAACCTATAGACTCGATCGTTTAACATTCCATTTCCCTAAAAAATTAAAGCATAGAGCGTTTAAGTGAAACAAAAGGATTAAAACTATTCTAAAAGCTAGAGACATTTCATTTCAGAGAAATATATGAATAGCCACTGAAATCAATTCACTACCATAATTTGTAAAATATAAAACTCTGTAAAAGTTAATCGTGCCATGATTGGTTAAATGGACCCCCTCAAAATTTTATACTGAGTATCATAAACGAAAATAATATAGAAATCTTAAACCGCATAACATAAAAGAGACAAGGTTATGGATTTCTGTACATCTGCTGGATTCCATTATGATTTCAGTCATGATGCCACGAACGTGCATTTAATATTCCCTTAACTGCATGTGTCGAAAATTTTCCGGAAAATGGCTTCGACCACCAACTCATCGTAAATATTACGTCGATAAATGCGAACACCCGCGAAATGGCTAAAACGACCATTCACTACACCACCGAGGACGCTGTCAGAGCTGGGATGAAATCAAAATCAATTCCCTGGCTTGGCAATATTTTGGCGATGCCAAACCCCACTGCCATTTTGCACAAAACGATAAGTGGTATTACTGTGACAAATGCCTTTTTGCAGGACACGAAAACAGGCAGTACAACAAACATCGAGGCATAACAACCCAATCGGCATATGGAGCTACCTAGAAGGACACGAATACTGTAACGCTCTTTAAAGATGTAGTAAAGCATCCAGTAACCAGTACGTCATGCAAATACATTTCTTATTTACAGACGATATTTGTGCTTCCCACGTGTAGTTAAAAATTTATTTACAGTTTAAAATCGATAAAAATTTTGCCTAGATAAAATCTTGGACATAAGAGGAATGTACTCATACACTGAATGGCGTTACTACATAACACAAACTAGGTATATTCAAAGTGTGACTGTATTATTTTAAGTTGATTCTCAGAGTAAAAATATTAAATTTAACGAAGAGCTAATGGTAAGTATCTGACTCAATTAAAAAACACATGCTGCGATGCTTCAAATCTGCTTTCATTTTCCAACAATAAAAAGACTTATAACTAACCATGAAAACGACATTAAAACCGTCATCGGGGGAGGGCATACCTATGGTATAAAACAATTCAGAACACGCTGTACAAACGACAAAACGACGCGAATAACTGAGTAAAGAGGGATTCGAGCCCGTGATCCAAGGATTACCGATCGACAGAACCACCCATGAACCAAAATGAATGGAAAATAACGGGGCACTCACGTGCTGCATCATCTCGGCATCCCAGCAACATACATCAATTACTCCAAAATTAGTAGTAATTGTGGCAGTAAACTGTTGTTCATCGACCGACTATTACGATTAAACAATTCTGTCCATACAAATACGGTCTCACACTTAATGGCCTAGTATTTACGAAGCGTACGGTTGCATAATATTGCAATGAAAGCATGAAGGGAGTTCCTCTTTTTTTCGTTAGACCTAGGATTAAATATGCGGTATTTGTGAAACCAATGGTTCGAGACTGCAACGGATACAGAGTAAAACCTCTAGGTTCGGGAAAAATTACCTTGAGAGAGCACAAGCGTTACAAAATTACTAGGAAGTCTGAGGTGTGAGCACCTTGAGGTTAGAAGACTCACCGCCAAATTGCATTCAACCGTGCAATTACGCACATTCGACGAAATAACCAAATTTTTACACTAAATTGGTATATTTGGTAAAAACTCATCAAGTTATGGAGATAATTATCAAATATACATTTAACTCATTTAGCATACTCATCCTTCAGATCGGCCGACTGACCACCAATTTATACCATACAAAATTTCCGTTACTCCCCCTCGTCAAAACTTAAGTATAAAAAAATCACAGGCTAGCACACGAGAAAAATAAACCTTGCGGCTTTTGAGCAGATCAGATGCAATGAGAATTTTCACATCATCAAAGAAAATATTTGACTCGAGTTTTCTGCTCTTAAGTTTTAGCACCGTTTAAAGACGACTAATCGCGTATTACTAGACCCAGTAATTTGCCAGATAATTCATCCAGGGGCATATTGCGGAGTCACACACTCAGGTTTGAGGTAATCCACGAACGGATGGAAAATATTAAGGTAATATATAACTCAACTTAACCGATATCTGGACCCAAATCTCCCAATTTTCGATCACCTGTGAATGTTCGATCATCTGTGAAATCACCAACAACACTTGTTCAAATATCAAGCAAGATCTGAGTATCGATAAGGTTGAGTGATTTTTTGTTTGAGAGTTGAGTGATCGGTTTATTTCTACTAAATGTGTATCATTATAGTAACAAGTTTCTCACAATGGAGGAAAAAAATTCTCTCCAACAGTGGGTTAGGAATAAAAATGTGATTTTCATGGTGAAGATATACAAAAATAAAACACGTTTTTTTGAAACTTCATACATTTCCATTACAAATTATGTATTAAAGGAACTGTTCCAACACCACAGAAAACCGGACCACACGAACAGGTTTTCAGGCTTGAGTAACATCCCTCAGATGCTTACGCCACACTGAAGACTCCCTCATAAAAACCAAAATGGTCCTCTCCACAATACTATCTATAATTGTAAGGAAGTTTTTTATTCGGTGGAAGAACCTTGTAATGATGATCACGCATCGAAACCGTGGTTGTATTGTCCAATTTTCTTAGTTGTAGCCAAAATATCCATTGACAAATAATTTGAACAAATAATCAAACTTCAAAATGAATGCAGAACGCTATTAATGTACTACCTACCTCGTACCTAGTACACCTAGAATGTTTAGATCACCATTAAAATTAAGTGAAGGCAAATACCAGTAGGGTAGAACTACTGCTAAGAAAATCCTGTTCAAAGATATAGAGGAATTGCCCAAAATATCGTCAAATATATCGTATTGGTAACCACAGTATATGCATAAATTGATATAAATATATAGAATGGCTGAATGAGCAAAATCCACACACATTATAAGGGGAAGGTTGAAGATAGGGATGCTCTTTCCTCAAATTCCAGACTATTAGCAATTTACTATGCATTAAATGTCCGGAAATCATGCCATAATATGTCATAGTATAGAGTACAAAGTAGTTAAAATTCCAGCATAGAGTATGATTTATGGTAAAAATAAATACTAAATTTTCGGAAAAGGTTAATATAGATTGAATTAAGTCTCATCACATAAAACTATAGTATTTTCGCGATGTAAATAATCGATGCTATCGACCTACCTTTCTCCCCTTTAAATTGGACGCCCCATTAAAATTATTTACCTCGACCTATCCCTTCCGCGCACCAGGTCCAATAATTCCCAATATCGCAGGAGGTTTATGAGAATTTTTTACTTTAAATGGAAGAGGAGATGAGATGCGACGCGTGATAAAACAGTATTTTTCGATCATGGAAGAGAAAAGTCGACGCTGATACCAAAGCATTCCCCTCATTCGTGCACGACTTTAATATCGATTACCAGTGCTAAGTAGGAATTATTGAAGCAAAGGATATTGAACACGGACGTGGACGATCGCGGAATTTAATGCGGATAGAACGAGCTATGACGCGAGACGATATTTGAAAATGAGCACGGGAGGCTGGGTGAAACGAAATGACTGAAATGATCAAGCGATAGATCCGAAATCAAATAACAAGGTCAATGGGATTTCATAAATTTCACATTCCCGCAGTGACTCGCAGCGAGCAAGAATATATTGTCAAACCAGCGGGCATGCTTGAGTATGCACGCCGGCCACGTTTCCTCTCCCTTCGGCAACGACGGGTCGATAGAATAGCGACGTCCCTTTTCTCAGCTGGCGAGTGAACGTCGAGGCACATGAGTCAGGACAAATAAAACGGTAGAGTAAAGACAGCCAAGAGGTGGCGGAGGGCGTGAGTTCCATGGAGTGGGAGTGGGGAGTAAATAGGAGGATTGACTGGACGGATGTCTACTAAAAATTGAGAAAGTCGATCATTTTACCATCTGTTATCCTCCTGTAAACCTACTTTGCATCTAGTATCTACACTTATTCTATTCCATTAGAGTCTTCCACTATTACATAAGGATAGCATGTGATATAAATTGATAAGTGCAAATTATATTAATGTAGAAAAACCGCAGCTGCTCCTAAAATAAATTACGTGTTCGTGAGTATTCACCAATAAGAAACTTTATTTAAATGTATAATCACAAAATCCCTTTATGGTTTAAATCAGAGGAATTAGTAATAATATATTAGCAAATGAAGAAACAAGAAAAAACATCGATGATGGGAATTAAGAATTATAAATGGCTACATACACCAACCACTATGCGTACTACCGGCACATTTATACTGCCAAATAAAGACGTAATATTTAACACTGGAACAAATGCTAGCTAATAGTCGAGGGAGCATATCTGTCACCTCTAAGGGACACCCATTTGCTTCGAATCATGATCGATCAATACATTTATTACTCACTCGATTTGGCTAAGCAAAAGTAAGAAGTGTGTGTGGACCAGCTCTGGTTCAGGAGATCCTAAATATCGATCGATATCGGCCACGAAACTAACCCATTAGCGCGTTAAGTGTAATTTAGTAATGCGATCATTGATTGAATGCAAATGTTGACAATACTTTCCATAGTGCATCTGCAATTTTCTGACGATTTACCAAACTACCAAATTTACCAAATTAATGATGAGCATCCATCAAAGCGAGGTAGGGTACTTTGTGAAATCGTTTACGTGCAGTAACATGTGTATCTATTGCCAACACACACTACACGCCAAGATTCGCTTGGTGGAACCAATAAAGTGGACGACGCTTCACACAAAAGAGATGTAAAGGTTGACATAAGCCATTTTCAGGGACCTCATGTCAATAGAATGATAAATGTAACTTAAGTTTTCCAAAATATCTCAAAGGAAAGCTTTCACAGTTGAACACAATTGGAAAGTTAAGATAAAGTGTATATAAATGCAATATAAGTTGAAATTAACGAAATAAATAAAAAAATATTGTTAACATTCGAAATTCTTTCACAATGTGGAACGACTACAATTTTGATTCTACATATATCCAGATGATTCTGTAGCCGTGGGATTTTTGTTAGCTTGATTTGATTCTTTTATTGCTACCCCTTGAAGCAGTATTACTTGCAATTCTTTGTGTACTTGTCTTTACAAAATATTTTTTGTATTTCAATCGCTTTTTTAATTACTTTTCGACGCTACGCTATGGTTCAACAACCTTCAAATTCACGTACAAAAACTTGCGCGTAAATAGGACAATCTTGTATTCGACGTTTCCTACCTTATTTCGAAATATTTCGAGTTATCATTGACACATACAGAAATATTGATTAAATACATGGTCAGTAAATGTCTTTGTTTGATTAATTTGGTGAATACTAATTTTACATGGAAAATAAAAACCTCGATACGAATATTGTTTCTTGAATCACAGCTTTAATCAGTTCTGTCGAATACTGTTTATAATATAACCTTTTCACCTCTATTATATAAAAATGTCTTTATCTGAAATAAAATTAAAGTTTGGTAAAAAAGCAGAAAATGTAGAGTAGCCAAATTATTTGCCATGATTATACAATGCAACGAATGGTATTATTTCCGGGTTAAGCCCTAACATTTCAACGGAGTGATTGAATTCCTTTCAGTTTTTGACGAGTCCTTAATGTATACATGCTAATTTTGGCACGACGTCGCTACAGCTCAAGTAAAATATGCGACATAATAAATTAAAAGCGCAGCTCCATAAAATATGGCTTAAAAACAACAAGTAAATATTCACACTTCCTACATAGTCGAAGCATTTCCATTAATTTATGAGCCATGAATCGGCTTCTGCCTTAAAGTTTGGATTCGCGAAGAGTTAAGTTGAACACGGATCAAATTGTTGAATACTGGCATAACTTAAAGAGACAAACAAAATACTCATACGCTGATTACTTAATTTTCAAGAACCAGGTCTTCGAGCCGGTGAACACAAACAAGAAAACTGATAAAAAAGATATACGAATTAAGATAGCATATTAGATAGCAAAATGCTGATCAGAGATTGGAGGATTTGCATTTTTGCTACGATTCCACCTCCGTACCAAGACGGCGAGACTCTTATTCAATTCACATTGTTAACGATGGAGAGAGAAGGAATTGCAAAGAGTTGAGAGCCGTTTTAGAATAAGGATCACGATGGTGAAAATGCACCAAAATGTGATTCCTCAAATGTTAATCCACAAGGAAAAAAATAGCGTGAAGCAGAAGGGGAATCGATTATCGAGGAGAAAAGAGCTGAGATCTGGTCATTAACATAACAGAGGGTGATCACAGAGAGAAATCACATCGACATTTACGGCAGATTGGGCAATAGAACAGGCTAAGTAAGGTCAATTTAGGTGGTTCCAAATAAATTATTATTATTTGGTAGGCAACCGTTTAAGGTGGATTTTTCATGGACACATACTGAGCACGTATTCATTTCTTTGATTCTTCTAAAAACCGCAACCTAAACGAGTACAATAAACCCTTCTTCAATTCCGCATACTTTCTTCTTCCATTTATTTCGTCTAAAATGGCTAACCTTTTCCTACCCCATCTCGCTAACCTATTGCCCTTCCCCATCAGTCTTCAACATAATGTTGCCAGTTGAAATCTTCAGCATCAATCTTTCCTGTCACCCAACAACCTTCTCTCCTCCCAAATCATGTCTAGCTCTTCTTCGTTTTTGTTCTTTTCTGCCCATTTTACCATTTTCATCCATATCCATTCTCACTTCTCAAAAGACTCCAATTTACGCCTATCATCTTGCTTCAACGACCATGTTTCCGCAACGCACAAAACCACGCTGCATACCAAAATTTTCCACTTGTCTCTTCTTAACAACCTTAACGTACCTGTCATCAACTACCACCTCCGAGTGAAAGCTTTTTTGCCTACTGCAATTCTTTCTCTATCTTGGTCAAAAACTCTTCCCGTACACGTGAAATGTTCCACATGCTCTGATACAAAATATAAATCATAAAATGACAGTATATTTTTTAATCTCCGGCTGTACTGTGATCAAAATACGATAAATAGAAAAACTCTATTTTTTACATGGACAGGGGATCGAATCCCAGTTTTTTTCCGAGGTCGACTGCGGACGGGCGGTTTCTGACAAATGATTCGAACGAGGGTAGGCGAGACTGTCTACAAACTCGTCCTTTTCTGCTTCCATCTTTCCCCTCCAGCTTCGCGTATATCCACCGCGACCTACCAAAAAAAACAAACAACGGTAGCCGAATCAATATTCATTTACGCCGTCGAGGCTTCAAATATTTTTGTTCGGCGGAGCGAACCGAGAGAACAAAACAAAAAGGATATGAGATATAGAAACAGGAGTAATGCGGCGTGCGTACACGCATGGGGGTTGGTGGGGAGGCATTGACTGGAGGTAGAGGCGGATGTGAACACCGAGGAGCGGGATTCAAGGGCGATGGGGAAGAAGAGAGGGATGCAGGGGTGAGGGTGGAGCGGAGTGGGGAGGGTGTAAAGAGGGAGGGAGCCGGGGAGGGGAGGATAGGATTTGTGGAATGGATATTCGTAGGAAAATGGAAGGCGGGATGGACGTAAAGGCTTTTAGGCACCCTCGCGCGCTTCAGAAAGGTCTCGCCCGACTATCCTGATGGAAAGAGTAATATTAGAATCTCGTCTTTCATGGATACCGTGTTATTTTTATGCTATGACTTTAACATGATACTTGACTACGGTAAGATATATGCCCAGCATATGTGTACCAAGAGTAAATCTCCTCGTTTTGGCACTTAAAACTCTACTTTCATTGGAAGCTACAATGCCGTGACCCTCTAATTCAATCTGCTTGATGGTATTCACTGAATAAAAATAAAAAAAAATAGCCGTTACAAAACGCCACCCGTTTGGTAAGCTTGGTTATTATCATCCGGAGTCTACTAAATTAGGGTAAGTTTTCGATGGTCCCAGACAAGCACACTGCAGTATTTCTAAAACTTTGATGAAAGGACAAATTATATCCTTGAATTTAATGCCATATATTACAATGAATACTAAATAAAAATACAAATATAGCTAATATTACAACCGTTAGGTTTATCTACTTCAAATCTTTCACTAAACAAAAGCGAACTTGTGGCTAATCTAGTGATAGGCCTGCATTACCCATTAACTGTGATTCAGATAGCCAATAAACTACATTTATAGTATTATTGAATGCTTCACAGGAACAATGTAACAGGCATGGGATGAGGAATAAAAACAATAATAAATAATGAAGAGATCATCGAGAAGTAGGAAAATTAAGTTAAACATTACTGTAGGTGTTAATAAACTATAGCAGGTGGAACATTTCAAGTATCGAGGAAGTGTTTTAGAGGAAAACGAGCCAAATAATGAGAAAATTAGGAAAGGAATTGCGTCATCAAAAATGGAATTTGCAAGAAGGGAGAACTGATGAAAGCTACAATGTGTACAGATGTGAAGGAATGATTAGTGAATACCTTAATATGGAGTGTAATGCATTACAGAGGTGAGACCTGGTCTTTGAGGCAAGCAGATGGGCGTAGATTGGATGATTTTGAGATGTGGGTGTGGCGTAGAATGGAGAAAATATTTTGGAAAGCGAGGAAGACAGGCAGATGTTTCAAATAAGTTGGGCGAAGAGAGGAGGTTACTATGGTAAATACGATAAAGGCAGAGAAAGTGAGTAAAGGAAATAATTCAAGACAATGGGATACTGAAGAGGGTGATATGAGGGATAAAGTTAACTAGTAAGCTGGAAAAGAAAGAAAAAGAGAAGGCTTTTTATACAGCATGAAGACTCGCAAAAGTTAGGAAGAAATGAAGAAAGAAATAATGTACGGAAGAAAAGAGAAAGTCCTCAAGATGCTTAGAGGCAAATAGTTGTTAAGGACCGTTCAAAATATGCCTTTAAATAATTAGAATACGTTAAAAAACAAGGACATGGTCATACATAGCTACATAAACAACATACTCCTTGAGTCTTCACGGAAGTGTGTGGCAGAGGATGTTAGGACAACAGTCTCCATTAGGGCATTAAGGGTAAATGCGACGTGTTGGGAATAAGAAAGATTAAAATTAAGTCTTCGGGGTAACTAGTAATAGCTGTTTTACACGCTGCAATCTCATTAAAGTTTTCTCTTTTCGATGTTCCTGGTGGCCCGTGTGTTCTTGAGATCCTTAAGCCATCGTTGTGTCATCAAGTTTCTCAGGGGCTTACGAGAAGGGCTTAGTTTAGACAATAACCATACCCAAGACGCAGCCCGTAACAGTGCATTTGTTTAAGCGGGAGGTAAACTTCACCCACGTGACTCGATTATCCACACACTAATGAGATTTGATCATATTAGCAAAACTAAAATCAATTATTATTCAAGGACGTTGACCGTGAGATTCGCATGTGTGTATATATGTTAGATTTTACAATGTGAAAGACAAAAGACATTTCCCAGCCCTGTAAATATCATAGCAGCAGAAAAACGATTTAAGCTTTAAAAGGCTCTTGAAAGGAATAAGGAATTCCTTTGGCTATCTCCATTTTTATTTAGGCGAATGGGGAAAAGCTTTAAAATTATCATAAGATATCGTCAGAAAAGGGAAATAATAAACGATACCATATGGGTAAAATGAAGAGAGGAGGGAAAGGAAATCTTATAAATATGTAGAGAAAAAGGTGGCGGGGAGGCAAAAAAAGAGATATGAAAGGTGAAACAAGGGATGTAAAAGATTAAAGCATGTATTTTGTCTACTCAATTCTCATAAGTAATAATTTAATCAGTTCCATATTATTTCCACCAACCCTAACGATCCAATAATTAATTTTATGATCTGATTTCCACTCCCATAATTAATGCTTGTATTGACCAAGGGGAATGCTACGTAAAATACCCCCCGAAATCGCGCTCGAGAGAGCATTTATTATCAATTAAATGCGACTCATCAAGTCATAAGGGATGCAAATTTCCACCTGCAAGGGCACATTGCCCTATTCGAGAACGCTATGCGTAAATAAAGGAACATACTAATAAGGACTTGACGAAGGTTGTCAAATATACTTCTTAGCACACGCAAACCCATTTTTTCTGCTTTATGGCATTTCCGGGCGAACATTACGCATTGGTGATGAGTTCATATACAAGGAACACCGTGCTCAGGACACAAACTCGGGAGATGAGTTATCCTGCAGACCGACCGTTTGTTTCCCCGATGATGCCATTAAGCAGTAAGACGGTAACCACCGACGGGAGGTAGTACCAGCGGCGGAGCGTGAATAAAAGGGAAGGGACAGAAGGGTTAGGACTGGGTGAAGGTTGGAAAAACCAGCAAAAACCGAGCCACACCGAGACCTTGCTTCTTCTAGAATTGTCAGTGATTTCTTTGTCTCCTTAGATTTCTTTGGTTACATTTCTTAGGTTGCAAGTGAGGACTAAGGTACTTCATTGTCTTGAAAGAGATCAAAACTCTCTCGATACTTGCATGACAGTTGCCCAGTTAGTGTTCCGGTTAAAGCATTGATAACAAGAAACAAAAATATTCCAAAATTAGTTTTTAAATTAAACTACCCTAAGGCCAAAAAATGAGCCACGTTACAACGATAATTATTAAAATTAAATGCACTACAAGTGCTTATGGCAAAAAGTTATGAATAAAGTGGAAAAGTGTTAGTGTTGCGAAAAATAACAGCAGATAATAGTGTCCATGGACGAATGAATTCTGAATAGAAATATTTTAGAAAAATAATTATTATTTCGCACAGAAAACAAGCAGCGAGAATATATGACTATATAATTAATTTGACCAAACTGTATCCGAGGATCATTTAGCAGGAAAAATTCAAATAAAAAACGATGGAATCCCTGCACAAATACAAAATAGATTAAAAGATTATGCCCATACAAGGCCACCAAGAAGACTTACATACGCTCGAAAGTGCCATCAATGAGCCGCTACCATAATCATAAAGATACCAAGCTTGAGAAAAATCAGCGCACGACAATTCTTTAACTGTGATATATTGCCCGGCCTCCACAACGATAAAAGACACGTTGGCTTAAGCCTAGGATCTTTTTCGCCCTTTAAAACCTAGTTTTCCCAACACATGAACGTAGGAAAAGCGTGCGAACATCTGCTCACCTCGAAAGGGGGTGGATACATAAATGAAATAAACGGAGAGTGACAAAGATGAAGAGGGGAAAGGGGGAGATTGGGGACGGCGGGTTAAGTCCCACACGCACTCGCAACGTGAATCCCCGGCGGACGAAACCACCCGCGCCGCCATTGACCGACCAGGAGGGGGCAGAGAAAGAGCAACAAGGGCCATGGGAGGGGAGGGGACTGCGACAACACAGCAGCAGCCACCCCTGGCAGGAGCGACGCCACTTTCCCTTTTATACGCAAACACCCTCGACTGGTCCTCCGCTCCCTTCCACCCTCCTCTATCACACCAGTGCTCTCGGCGCAAGACCGTATACACGCACCCACACACCCCTTTAATTCTCACCACCCTCAACCTCACCGCACTCTATCTCTCTCTCTCTTTCTCTCGCCGTCTCTCTTCCTCCGCCACCCCCTTCCCACCCACGCTGCGAGAAACGGTTAAAAATAATTGCCGCTACTCGCGAGCGCCGCGAAAAACAAACTCTTGTTTTCCCCTCCGCTCCCTCTCCTTGCAAAACCAACCTCGCCAAACAAGAGTGTCGCCCGACGAAACGCAATAAGGCAACGCAGCCCGTCCTCTCTTCTCTACTCTCCCCTCCCTATCCTCATGCCAACGCCCTCCTCCCCTTCACTCCACTTCATCTCTCTCCTTCCCTCCACCCTCGGTGCGCTCTCCTCGGAGAGAATGCCACCGCTTTTTTCGGGAGGGGGTTAGATAAAATAAAGAGACCGCACAACCGTTTACCCACAGAGTCCCCACCTTAAACACACCCCTTCCTCTCCCACACTCAAATCCACCCTCTCATCCATCCGGGCCACCCTCACTCGCTCCTCCCAACCACTCTGAGTAAACAAAAACTTTTAAAGGAGTTAGCTACCCCGAAAAAGATAAAATAATAAATACACGAAACCTCCCATTCCTCATTCTAACTTTCCGACTCCTCGCCTTGCCCGGAGAGGTAGAGAGGGGAGTTTCTCATATTAAACCTCGTTCATTATCCCACAAAACCATTCACTCATACGATTCTCATAGAAGGGGATGTGGAGAGGTGGGGCACGCAAATATCCAGAGCCGGAAACAAATACGAGGTCACCGCGGGAAGAGGATCATGTCTCCGAGGGAGAAAAAAACCTTCCTCGAAAGCAATCCTTTTTACAAAGCTTTCCGTACCTTCCAAGCCCACCCGCTCACCTGAGACCTCTTGGCCACAGGAAACAAAGTTACCGTTCGAGGAGGAAGAAGACACCCTTCCACATCCCCCGTGAAAATCCTAGTACTTAACCAACCGGCGGAGTAAGGGGATTTCGCCATATGCCGACCCAAATACTACCCACCCATCTACGCCGCCGACGGGAGTAGGGCGAACGGGGGCGAGGCGCGGGAACACCTTGCCCCGACCGGCGGGCGCGGTATGAAGGAATCATACCCTATTCCCTCTTAGGAACTTGAGAGTCCCTCGGAGTCAGGGGAACGCGGAGACTGGGATTTCAAACTGGATGAGCCTCTCTTCATCTAGGCGTGCAAGCTCCAACCCAAAGGTACCGACGCTCCAATCCACATCCTCATTTCGCTACCCCTCCTCCTCCTTACCCCCCCTTCCCCCGGGCTGCAGTAGGAACTTCTCCAAGGCCAAAGGTAAAGAAAAGGAAAAAAACAACAAATCGAAAACGTGCCCATGGCCGAAGTACGTCCTATGCTGTCTTTTCGCTGAAAAGTGCTGTACTTGAAAGAGAGTAGAGAGAGGGGAGAGGTAGAGGGAGAGCTCTTTGGTAAAACAGTTAACGAGGAGTACACGAAATGGGTAAGGACCGTTTCCATGGCAGGCATTTTTGCACATTGAAGCAATTGAAACTCAAATTGGATAAAATTTAATTAGCATCACATCGCGTAGAACAACACTATGCGTCTGGATTCAGTTAGGTAAGCGCAGCACAAATTACTAGCGAAGAAGATGTCAACAGGGGAAAGACGTTAATTAAAACTACGCTTTGAATATTACAAGTAACCAGGTTTATCAATGTAATTATTTTTCAATCCATGCCAGCCGGTTTCTTATTTGTTTGTGAAAAATCGTTTCGTACTTTTATCAACTCGTTTAAAAACCTTAATTGATACTTTTTAGGTCATGCATATAATTCAACTGTATCAATTTGACTAGTTCTGAGAATTTAAAAGAAAATGAAACGGAGGTGTGGGCCGAAAATATTTAGCGATTACCCCAGACGGCATTTCGAAAGTTTTACGGCTCATAGTGTTTAAGGTAACGTACTCTAATGAAGATAGAGTGAATTCAGACATTATGATTTTCCAAAATCAATAACGAATTAAGGAAATCGAAAAAATTAGCCCTAATGTTACCACGACCCATAATGTCCATAATGATGAGCGTGATTTATTGGTGAGATTCCTTCTCTTTCACAGGACAGATATGCTCCCCAGGCAATGCTGATTGCAACGCATAAAATTCAACAGCATTGACTGAATTCGGTGACATTATTTAAAGCCGGTTATGAAATTTTGGAATTACTTTACCAAATGTGCCATTGCTATCTCTCCACTAGGTGTAGAGCAGTTAAAGTGGATCACGCAACCCGTCGGATGGGGCGTTTAACTGCGGACCTTTTGGTTCCTTTCGTAAAGAGTAGGCTAATGTTAGCGTCGGGTTTTTCCCTCCACTCTTCTGTCAATTCCTGATTATCCTACCCCTACTCTAACTACCCATCCCTAAAGTCACAAATGATCTTAACTGTCTTTCGCTCTCCTCCTTAATAGCTACTAATACTACGCCTAATCGAAAAAAGTTATTTTAAAATATTATTTTAATCAAAGAATAACCCATAATTTTCAATTCACTGATTAGTAGTGAATATCTTTATTTTTTAAATCTATTTGATACATTGCGTTCTCCACTGCGCGAATTTTTCCGGAAAGTATACGGCATATAAATCGTCGCTTCGACAGATATCGAATTAGTTCTTGTGGTTAACTTGCATACTACTGCAATGATATCGATCACCTGGTCTATATTTGAAGAAAAAGCCACGGAGTACTAATCATGCATAGATATAACGGTATCGTACTTTTATCAGAGTGTCATGAATTCAAAATATTTTCAAAAATACCAAATGATATCAATAGAAAATGAAATAGGTGGCTTAACTTATTCCAGATAAAAAATTTTCATTTGGTCATTTAATTCCGGCTCTTCACAACGGAAAAACCGAAAATGGAGGATTTTTCATGAAGAAAAGGAACGCTTAATGAGAGCCATAATTAATTTCGGAACATTAATTACATTATGTAAATTTAATGCGATAAAATGACAACTAGATAGAGAGATTGAGGTAATTCACCGGCCTAATTTATAATCACTCCATTACATCACTCGTGAACATGCCACCTACCTAACTACAGCTAACCGTGACAAAGTTATAATTATACGAGTGTATAATCTAATGACCCCGATCAATTCCTTTTCGTACGTTCTAAATGGTAAAATTGGTGAACTTAAAAAAAATGGGTGCAAAATCAAGATGGACGACAGACAAAAGAGGAGAGACACCGGGTCGATTTGTGGACATGGAAAGATTCTAAGAAAGAGGTTGAGAAAAGGGGGAAAGGTGGCAAGTTAATTTTTTTTCCCTCTCTCATAACGACACTCTCGAGACATAGAACACGTCCCGTATGCAATGAAAAGTTCTTTTCAGGTACAAACTCCCAGAATGTCCGAGAGAAGCGGAAGAAATCGAGAAGATAATCATTCCCACAGAGGTCAAGAAGCTGAAACAAAGCTCCGATGAGTGGAATACAAGAAAGTCAAAACTTTTCGATTCCTATGAGACCGGGACAAATTACATTTGACTGGAACTAAAAGAACATCGGATGACGACGAAAGGTATAACAAATAATTTTAACTTCCCTCTCTTAATGATAATTCCATGGGAACAGAGTGAACCCCTATGCAAACTTCATTAATAGAAAAAAAATTGGTTATTCCCCGCGAGGCGAGAACTGACAAAATGTTTGTGTTTGCGTCCATGTGATTGAAAAAAGATTTAAAACTATATAATTTCGTATGTAATTAAGAGGAATCGAGCCATTATCAATTCATTGCTGTCCTCTTGTGAAGGTGAGGTGACTGTCTCCCCTGAGCGTGGGTGGCTCGATTCCCGTTTAAGTGAGTTTCCCTATTCATAAGTATACTTTTGATTTCGTTGCCCATTTATTGCACAACATCATGAGGTGAAAAAATCAAACAAAAATAACTGGTTACCGACGAGCAGTATAGAATCACTCTGATTGCAACTGACTGAATAAACATTTAAATCCCTGACCATTTCAAGTGCATATTAAGTGTCAAAAGTCGTATCCTGATGCTATACTACACTGAGTCACCACTGCCGATTCCGAAACTGAAAATGCCGATTTAAATATATACCAAAACACAGAAAAAGAGAGAGTGGAGTAGAGCTACTATAAGGTAAAGAGTTCTTCTGGGAGCCTGGGGAAGAAATGAGAGAGTTGAAAAAGGAAAGAAAGCAGGAGGAGTTGAAGTCCCGTCAGGAGCACTGAGCTAACGATGACAGAGAGTTCATAGGAGGGTGCCGTGGAATGTATCCAAAAATTCTTTGGAAACTTTAAAACTGACCCTTTTCAAGCTCTTTCAACTGTTTCAGAACGTCCAATCTCAGTACCACATTTGTGAGATTTGAAGAAAACAGGACCGAAGCTGATTATTCGACAAATTTCTATAGATATTCTGTTAATAGGAAAGGGGCATTTTGAATGGCAGCCCTGAATTAAAGTTATGGTAACCCTGAATTTCTTTTTTTTGCACGAAAAAATATTCGAATTAAAACTTAAGGAACTAGCTGTCGTCAAAACCCGCTCCGCAAATAAATGAATTTGTGTGAACAACAGAGTGCTGCGTATCAATTCATTATGCTCACGTCGCTTAATTCTGAGACGATGAATTTTTTAATCTTTTTTTGTCATCACTCGAACACAAACACATATACGTATTTCGTTAGCTCTTAACGTGATGCGAGCTTCCTGACTTCTATGCGCAGCATATATCCCAGGCGTCGTTTTGAACGAGCATCGAATAATGTTTATTTGATGAGCAAGCTTTTTATCCGCCGCAGCTCCGAGTGGCTGCGTCAAAGTTTTTGAAATTAAAATTTAGCATCCACGCACATTTGCGGGACCCTACGCTGAATCTTTGATGGGAGCATCAAGACCCACGTCCAAAGTGCGGAAGTTGTGACCGACAGCCCCCTGCATGTGAGCGAGGGTGGGGGGGGGGACGGGCGTGGAGAACGAAGGGTGAATCGGTGCGCGAGCGAAAAGCCACTTTTAAGGTCAAAGGGATGGGGTGGAAGATGGAGTGGGGGTTGAGAGAGAGGACGTGGTGTAATTACCCAAAGTAAACTATTTAAAGAGGCAATAAACAAATTACTCGTTGTGGTGGAAGAACCCAAGAATAATGAGGTCGAAGGATATGATTACCAACTTTGCTGAAATGGAGGAAGTAGGTTCCCTTAACTAGATGCGCACTCGCGTCTCTTCCGGGTTTGCCTCATGTGGAGCAGTCGGCTGACGACGGTTTTATCCTTTCCCCACGCACTACCAGGAATTGTCGCCATCTATGAGAGATGCAAAATGTTTCTCGCCATATTTAAAACAAAACGGGACACAAAGGAATGTGATAGCAATGAGTCGTAAGAGGCACAATGTCCTCTGGACGAGATGATGAGTATCTACATCATCAGAAACTCATGGTTTGTCAGTTAATGTGCGAATACGACGCGTGACACATTGCATTTCGAGTGGAGACTTTAGAGAATAAAACACGAGTTCTAGAATTCAAGCAAATGCGAACGGAAAGAAACGATGAGGTGGATGAGCCTTTAGGGATTTGAAACAAAAGCACATATCCAAATTGGAAATTCAATATTTACCCGTTTCAACTGTACTTTCCTACGGAAAATATTTCAACTAACTATTAAGAATTGCAGGATCTTAGAATTAGGATCGAATATTTATGATGCAAACGATTATGCATGAAATACAGGTCATATATTTAATACCTAAACGGTTTTTAAAAAAAGTTACCCTTCACGATAGTATGACTCTCTCACAAAGAATTTTTGGTTTATTACCCACATTAAAATAAATATAAACTAATATTTTTGCTTACCTTTGCACACTAATGCCAAATATATTGCTACTCAGTGCACGTCACAGTTTTAAACTACTTGAAAAACAACCTGACTTCTCTATTTTTTTGATACAAACAAATAAAAGAACGGACAAAACGAAAATTATTTTTAAATATCGACTGATTCTGTTGAAAAGATTTTGCAAGTAAAAGGATAGGCATTTCCAGGGATCACGAGTAACTTTCGATTTGCTTCACTTTTCTCGTAGTAACATATTTTTACATCACCAAACCATGAATGAGGCTTCAGCGCCTGACAGGTTAACTATCCGGATGTAGTAATATTTACTTTTCAAATAATTGCATACCCGAGGGGTCAGCAGTAATTATTATGCCTGGACTATTTTATTTAAACGTGTGCCTAAACTCGGGATTGCATAAGAGTAGCTCAAATCCCTTTAAATCGTATTCCAAAAAGCAATTAACATCTGCATACTATCTTTCGAGTTTGTGCTCAATCGGAGAATTGAACGGAGCAAATGAGGTGAAATTGTCAGAGATATTCAACAGCCAAATGAAGGGAGAGAAAGGATCCATTTTACTACTACGAGAGACAATTTTGCAAGTCAAATTGTAATTCCAGGGCAAGAAAATATTTTACAGGACATCATATTCCTACGAACGATAACGTTTTCAGAAATTCAGAGCGCTAGCTAAATTATGGCCATGCTGCACATCAAACAAGTACAGTTAAATCAAAAAAGGGCTCCATTCGAAAATATTACTAAAATAGAATGAAAACAAATCTAATCCATTTCTATTCGGTCCTCTTTCCGGTCGAAAAATTAAAATAAAACTCATTTACATCCATGACGACGAATTACCTCTTCTCAAAATGCCTTCCTCTCTCCCCGTACAGAAAGGCCCTCACGAAGCTGCAGGCTTGTAGCATTGCTTTAAATGCATAACTTTTTCTGATAAATTACACTCGAAAGTTTCTCACCATTCCGTTCGACAAAACATTTTGGTTTTTGAAGTACACTTGCACATTATTACGTTAAATGCAAACTTAAACAAAGACTTTTCATATTGGAAACAGTCTTAACGGGAAAAAACATTAATATATATCTTCTCATGTTCTAAAAGATCTTTTAATCTTTTGATAGGTTATACATTCGAAAAAAAATATACTTATTTTAATTTTTTTCCCAAAAATCAATTCAGCTTAAGTCAAAAGGAGTCTAAAGGGTCAACGTCAAGGTGTCAGAATGTCAAGATTGAATAATATATGTCGCATCAGAAGTAGGGGAAAAATAACTCGCAGGCCTAACGACAAAATTTATCTGAGCCAAAGTGTTATTCTTACAAATGCATATTAATCATTCCCAAAGCAATTGAAATCATAGGTAAGATACCAGCGAATAAATTGAACATAAATGATCTCAATTTGTGGGAAGTACCACAACCAAGTGCAATTACAATTACTTGTATAAATTCCATATTAAATGAACTTTCTCATATACGACTACTATTGCAATATTTACGATGCAATATTCTCCGAAATATTACATCACAAAGGAATATACACTGAAATAACGTGGATGCAAGGTTAAAAAATAATTACCCTGATTAAGAGGCATTCAACAAATCAAAATATTTCAGAAAGAGGGAAGGAAATTCTTATCCTTGAAATTGCATTGATGCAAATTCATGTGATTTTTAATGCTAAAAAAGACGTTAGTTAACATTGTGATTGCAACAATAGAGGGTAAATGCTGCAAATTTTTTATCTAGAAATGTAGTAAGTACGCTTGGATTTTTTTCAAAACACATTTTTCACCGTTAAAAAGTCTTTAAATACTTTAATAAGAAAACAGACATCTTTGACTTAATTTTGAAAAAATTGCACCATCTTAGATCCTAAGCTAATGAACAGGATCGAAACTCAGCGAGTGTAACTATTTCTCCAGGTTTCAATCTGACGTACATTTCTTGAGAATAATGTATAGAACGTGCCTCTAAGTGCGTGTAAGTGAATCTATCAATAAGGTATTATTTAATATAACGTACGAAAACGAAGACGAATAGGTACTTAGAAGTAACCTCTCAATTAATTCCAATGATCTTAATCTTCGTGTTTTCCAAGTCGTCAATTAGCTAGCCACTTTACACTATCTTTATCTTTTTTTATAAGAGGACTCCTGAAGATGAAATTTTATCAAAGGCACATATGTAAGATAGTGGGTATTTTAGGGCATGCTACTGCTGAGCCCTTGGTGCGTTATATCCTTGCACGTCGTATCTGCGTGATGTGTTTCCTGCCTATCACTTATCTAATTTATAATATTAAACACAAACATACAATTTCTGCATTTAGGATGGTTATTTTTTGCTGATCGAGATTGAATTATGAAATGCGCATACCAATCCGGATTTATTATTTGTTGCTAATACTTTTAGTTTGTTATCACTGACGGGTTTGGTCGAAGTAAATGGTATTAATGGACCAAGGGATGTATCTATATGCATCTCTTATTTTATTTGCGCTTGGGCTCTATATCTAAATGTATCGAACATTAGTGGATCGTTACCAACGGATATCACAATTAGAATATACCTAATAATTTCGCTCGGTGGATATAACTTCATTCCATTTTCTTCAGTCCATTTTGGGCACCAATGAGGCATGAACGAGACGATTGGCATTTTATTTCATCGCATAGAATAAAACTCCAGGGCTTCCAAATGGAAACGGACGAAAATTTGCGAGATGCCAAACTCATTGCGGGCAAAAATGGAATCTACGAGAAAGAATTCACTTGGCTTTAGCGCGGAGTAGTGATCCGAAATCCTCGACGAAAACCAGCTTCGACAGGGCTTTAGACCATAGGCGAAGGGGTTGGAGTGGGGGGAGGGGCGAGGGAGGGAAGGAACGCTCTCTCCCCCGGTTGGGACCGGCGGCCTCGCGGTCACACCGTCTTAACGCACCGCCGCCACTAATGAGGCGGTTCGGGAGATGGTGTCGCCACCTCACGTGATCCCTGGAACACCGCGAAGCCTCCCACACGAGCGCATCAATAACGCGTGCATTAATTCAAGCGCCTCTCTCTCTCTCTCTCTTGTGTCTATGCCTCCATATTGAAAGCGGAGTTCGTTGGACCACTTGCGGCCCTCGGGGGAGAAGAGAGAGGATGGGGGATAGGGAATGGCGAAGAGAGGGGGAAATGTTTTTCGAAATGGAATCGCAAAGCCGGTTCATTAGTGAATCTGCCATTTCTAATTTACGCTGCGGTCAAGGCGAACGCTTAAATACGCCCGTGTCAAACCGAATCCCTAATGTAACGCGAGTGTGTGTTCGCGCGCACGCGAGTGTGCCTAGGGGGAAATTCGCACCATCATTCGCCCGTGGCATCATTGCATTAGGGGTGAAGAGGGGAGGGCATATATGTTGACTTGGGGAGCATGGGCACTGGAGTTGGTAGAAATCAGCTTTTTCCTCTGTCGGATAGTGCGCGCTCGATTCCCAGCGAGTTCCTCTTTCTGTCTCAGAGTTAGGGTTGAGCGAGGTGGGCGAAAAAATTGTCCTCGGATTATGCCATATGGGAAGGGCAATATATAAACACAATAAAAGACCGAATGACAGTATATCCTGCACCCCCGTCTGACCCCCGAGTCTGAGAGATGGTAAGGATAAGAGGGATTATAAAAAAATTAGCAGTAGATACTCCAAGCTTCCCGTAATAGGAAACATTATCAGTTCACTGTAAAGAGGGTAACCAGTAAGCTTAAGAAGTTGACATCAAATTTCAAAGCTTACCATGGAAAATAAAAAATCTAAGTTATGCAAAAAATAGAACCTGAGTTCGAAAATTCAAACAAATAAGTTAAAATTTATTTTGGAAATCTTTTTATACCGCTGATGTGACAGCCTGTTTCCAATCACGAAACCCAACAAATACATGTTTCAGAAAAGAAACAAAGAGGATGCTGATTATAACACAGGGGCACGCAAATGTTTTTTTTGCTAACAAATAAAAAAGCAATTAATTATGTATCACTTTGTCAATCCATTATTAAGAAACGAGTTTCATTGGAGTTTTTATTAAAAAAATTAATTCAATAGTGACAACAAAAAATGCATCTAGGGGCACAAACAATTTCCATACTTGGAGTAAATGAGAAGGATACGCAAAACAAGAAAATAGCCATACAAGTGAAAAACTAAGTTTAGTTTGTTTCACAAAAATCCTGAAAATTTGGAATACACTCATTAATTCATATTTTTAAAAAATATAATGTATCATAAATATCTCGGAATAGTTAAAATTAATGCGATTTTAAAAGGAACAGTTTTATTGAAAAAAATCCAATATATTTTTCTCCGAATACATTTTTAACCTTGCCACGTCTAATTGCTAAATCATGAAAAACACTGCTTTAAATGCTAGCTAGTCTCATGAAATGTGTTTCTAGCTTGCAGTAAAATAATTCCGCATTAATACAAGGACAAGCAATATGGGATGGTGTGGGCCTATTTTTTAGTCACCGACGAAATAATGGAATAGGCACGGGAAAGGATATCCCGGAGATTCTTGGTCCTCTTTTATAAGACCACGAAAGAAAACAAAAGTGTATTTCTGCCAAAACATAATATTATTATGCTAAGAGCAATGAAAATGCTACAAAACACTGAGCTATCTTGGATTGCGGCGACACATTTAGAAAAGTACTGCATGTTCTAACAGGTGTATTATACGAAATAATAGAACATTCTTATCTTGTAAATAAACATAACTCTCTGAATAAAATTTTAATACAAAAATAAAGGTTTAAAGGTAAGTGCCATTGATTAATTAAAAAATATTGAGAAGCAATTTCAAATTCCAAAGAAACTGCGGGAGATGCCGCAGGAGTAACAGTAACTTTTAACGGAGTCATCCGCTAATGTGCATTTCAATGCAACAATTTCAGAGTGTAAAAATCATTCGCCTTGCTTAAAATTGCTAGCCTTGCCTCGGTAGCTTAAGTGGCTAAAGCACTCGACCGGATATTGAGGGATCTGGGTTCGAATCCCAGTCAAGGCGAATGATTTTTACACTCTGAAATCGAAGCAATTTCAAATATAATAAGAGTATAATCGTTCTTTTCGTGTGATTTAATTTCTAATCCATATCCCTATGACTTCATGATTGACCTAAGAAGATGCGGCTAAAAATAGTGATTTCTTTTCAAATACGATTTCACATCTGATTACTAACCGCACTCATCTCTGGCTAAGCATCGATGTTTTCACGTGATTCAATTTGGTTTTGTTTTAGCACATAGGTTATGGATACAAACAAAAACAAACCGTTTGCAAAATTCACCATAGTTACCTGTTGAAAAGCGATATTTGATTTTCGACGGCCTCGCTGTTGCTTGGTTTGACTCTATTAAAACTCACAATCTAGACGGCGCAGTTCAATACCTATACTTAATTTGGGAAATAAGTCTAAAATCCCTTAGTTAATTGGAATCTCGTCAGTATTTCCCAAAAGCCAGCTTTGCCTCATCATTTCACTCAATAAAATGTCAAACCCGTCACCATATCCCTTTGCCAGCAATAAAACGAAGCTGTGATTTAGCACAAACCAGGTACGGTTATTTTCAAACGTCACAGCACACGTGGGTAGGACTTTGATGTATTAATTAGCCGTCGGCCCGATATTTCCCTGAAACAGCCATGAATCCGTCAATCGATTAAACTTTCGGTCCTGGTAATAACATTTTCAACCCAATAAATTAAATTTAATAGATAATTAATTTTTCGATACGGAAAATACATCTGTGAAATGTTATATCCCGAAAATTTAAAAACATTTAAAAAACGGTTCCACGTGCATCTGATCGGGTAGGAGAATAGCATTCTAATCTCCAGTGACCCAATTTGGTTCTCCCAATTACTGATCCGTTGCAATGACCCAGGCTGTCAGAAATGATTGCACGTCAACGCGCCGTGAGTAGTGGAGAAAGGCTCCGAGAAAATATATACTTCTATATCCTACTCCAACATTAATGTATTCTTTAGAGACGTAGATGAAGTAAATCCTTCCTTCTAAACGCAAACCTTTTGAGGTGACCTTGGAATACTATTCTAATGTTATTATTATATCTAATGAAGCGTCCTGATCAATTGTGTTCAATTTATCATTAAATAAAACGTCAAATTCTCATCATTATAGTTTCGCTATTTGTGGAGAAAGAAATAAACTTTCAAAACTGTAAACACACAGTAACCCACAATGTAGAATTCGTGAAAATATTCAGCGAAATAACCACTGCATATCGTCTATATTTATTAGATTTTGCCAGATTTAACATCGCAAATCATTAACTGTAGTTAACCATACATGGTGGGTTTTTAATAAATTCAAAGAATTCCAAGGTTCTAGGCCCCTCTTCACACGACTGTAAATTTTCCAACACGGTATATTTCACTAAACCAGTTTTAGCTCTCGGCACAATATATTCCGTCCACCATAAATGCTTTTTCATGTCTGTACCGCCTTCATTCAACATTCCTCGCTCTTTCAGCCTTCGAAATTCTAATACCTCTAGTATATCATGCATCCACTTTTCCTGTCTTCTCCGAATTTCTCTCAACAACATTTTCGCTTGTATTACACCCTACCATGTATTCCACTTCTCTTTCTGTATTTCTTCCTATCAATGTTATTTATTTCATTTTTCTCCACACCCACCAAATCCTCCAATATATTGTTATCCTCTTGTCTCCGCAATCATGTTTCAGAGCCCTACAAAGCTATGCTTCAAATCAATAATCTTTCCCTTACATCTTCACCTAAAGTCTCTGCCATTGACTCCTTCCTTTTTATCAAGTCTGCTTTTCTCAATGTACTCCTCCTGCCAATCTTTTCAAAATATTTACTCCATATCTTTCAAAATTAGGACTATTGGGGGATTTTTTTATTGGTATTTCAAAAAAGATACAAAAAAGAGGAAGAGAAAAAGCGTAGATTGGATCTTTTACGAGATGAATAAAATTCGCTGGCTAGTGGGAAAGGTAAACGAAGAAACATAAAAAGAGAGAGATAGATAAATAATGGACGAGTGAAGTTCCAAAAGGTAGTAAAAGTTCGGTATTGATGGGAACAGATTAAGTATTTTGATAGGCTCGAAGGAAGTAAAAAGAGCATAGAGCTGAAACAGAAAAGGTTTGTAGTGCAGTGATTCGGCGCATTGAGTTTTTGACTAAGTCCGTGACGATGGATAACAGTGTTTCAGCGATTAATGAAAAGCCAACACATCACATTGCGTACCACCGTCTATCATATGTCCCGCCCGGAACCTAAAAATTTCCTTTTAAGTAAATACATAATTAAATTAATATGTGCATTCACAATCACTAGTGACCAATGATCCTCTTCAGGAAATATATTATCATCACTTCAAATATTTTGCGTCCACAACAGTTTTTTTTTTACAGATTTCGTTATGTTTGCGCGGAACACCAAAAGGGTGAGTTAAGCTATGACCAGACTGGGCCAACTCTCTAATTGACAAACAGATTTTGACTGACACATCAATTATCCGGGAAATGTAAAATTATAATAACGTGTGACAAAAAATAGCGAAAATCACGCATTCTGCGTCATCAAAAGAGCTTGAATATGATCACAGAGAAGAATACGCAACATTTGAAATAATAGCTCAATACACCACTCAATATTTAACGTGACTATTAAATATTTTTCACAAGGGAATATACATATTCTCGCAGAACTCCAGTTTGAGCTCTTCCCATCGAATAGAATCACATTAGCAGAGTAACACGTTTTGGAAAACTTATACGAGAATTTAAAATCTATATCGATTTTGTATCAATCATACTACGGAAATGCATAAATTTTATTGAAAAATATATTGATAAGAGAGAGCTTTGATGCAATATATTTTTTAAATTTCTGATTCGAAACGACAATGTGAAACAGTTGGCAGAGGATTCGGAGTTTGCATAGACAAACGCGTTCGTTAAATTTACCGCACTCTGGATATGAGAGGAAAATTCGACCGATCCCTGGATCCGGATGGCGAATGCCGAGAGAGGGGAAAAGACCCTCAATTTTAATCTCGCAGAATTGATATTGGCTATATTTCGATGCAGCTTTATTATTTATATGCAGATATTATTACTACAGCAGTACCTCAGAAATATTATTTTTACAGTCCCTGTAATTGAAGTGCCACATTCGTCATTTAAATATCGACGGAGACAGATCATGAAAAAGTACGAAAGTAAATCTCGCGGCGGCATTATATTAGCAATAAAACACATTATTTAAAAATGTAGTCCAAATATAAACAAACTTAGCACTGCACAATTTTAGGTAAATAGTATAATGAATATTAAAAATAGAGATGCCGTAAAGCGTGAATATATATATATATATATATATATATATATATATATATATATATATATATATATATATATATACATATAGTACATTACACAGTAATAAACAATATAGAAACACTCATACGTTATTTCTTTATAATTTCGACGGAATTCTACTCTCCGTCTTCATGGGAAGATAGAGAAGTGAAAGCATATATATATATATATATATATATATATATATATATATATATATATATATATATCTGTGTGTGCGTGCGTGTGCGCGTGCGTGTGTGTGTGTGTGTAGTACAAGTAGTTGAATTTGGAAATGGTCACAGAATATATTACTTAGGAAGGTTGAAACAAGTGCATTTGGCCGACACCACCTCCAGACGGTGAACACTTCCCACGAAGGTATTAGTTGCATAGAAAAACAATTACAAAGCAATGTAAGTACCCAAATAATTACACCGTTTCACTATTAATATCAATAGTGGAACAGTTTAATCATTTAGCAATTAATTTATCACGCTCGCCTTCCACAACATCACACCCGAGTCGACGCAAAAGATCGCCTTAACTTACAAGTATAAATAATTGCTACGCTAAGAGTGTAAGAAGTAAGTGCTTAATATTAACTTTCGTTGATAACTTTCTAGATATGAAGGGGTCAAGGAAAGCAAACAATAAGGCTTAAAAAAGGCATAAAGCGCATATTTGACCTTCTAGGAAATATTTATTTTGATCATGGAAGGTAATAACCCAAAAGTTATTCATTTTCAGAAGTGTACAGATAATACAGCTCATCTCGATGACCACTGAGTTAATGCAATTGGTAAATAAAAAGCACCGCCAATTCTGCCCATAGAAAATAAACCCTCTTCAACGGTTGCTGATTGAGCGTTCCCCATAGAAACGTGGAGAAACTCAGCTGATTTTTTAAAAATTCAGTACGCGTGTACTCCACCTGAATGTTTTTTTTAAAGGTGTGACAACGCTTTTTTTTTACTACTCCGCCTACTCGTCCGTGTTGCAAGGCGAACATTTCGCACACACGTGGACAAAATTGCTGGCAGAGACCGCCGCATTTCTCATCATCCCACAGCGCTGCAAGCAGAGCGCCGATTCTACCGTGATCGCCTAAATCACTGGATATCCTCCCCGCAGAGCTTAATCCAATGGGGCTTAACTTTTATTCCGTTCTTTTTCGACTTCGGCGTAATCAGATTGTGCGGGAACGGACGATGTCACCGAACCAATGAGAGACCCACAACTTCGCCATCTAGTCAATTTTTATTGCGATCAGTTGCCAGGACGAAATTAATTCCAGAAAAATAGACTAACATGTCTTCATATAGTACGAACCATTTTTAATTCAAAAGATAATTTTCTTCTAGGAGACCTGGAGTAGAATGCAAACGCAATTTCTGAATAAAAAGAAGGCAGAACGATGTCGTGACCGGGGTAATTGTTGAGCACCAGGAAAGATATCTGAATTATTTTCTAGTATCTAGGAGACCCCTCCTCGCGGAAGTAACGAGAAATAAGATACAAAGACGAGATTATAAACGTTGGAGAGAAAAAGTTTTAAGAAGCTTTAGCATGAAATTTGCCAACCATAACATGTCCACCTAAAACGACTAATTTTAAAAGTTAAATATAATACGTTTTTTAAAAATGTTTTTTTAATTCATATCATAGAATCTAATTCGCATAGTAATTTAATCAACTGAATAAATCAGAGCAGATAAACATGTTACTGCGTTATTCGGAGGAGATATATACTTCATCTTTTTTCCTTTACCCCTCGTAGTTAAATGACTAATGATATTGTTTGACCATGGCTAACCTGCTAACTCGCATTAATAAATTAATAGCAGCAGAAAGCAAAACATCATCTCCTTAATCCCAACACGTAAAATGTTTTCCTGTTATTTTTTGACTAAAATGTACACTACGCAAATCACTCCTGCATACCATTACGAAACGATAAGGCAATAAATTGGATGATAATAGAACAAATGTGAAATACGTCAGATTTAGGCTTATTGCTACAAAGGACTATTTAAGACCAAAATCAATTTCTCCTGCATGAGAGATTACAAAAATATAATTGGAGACTAAAAAAAATCCGACTCGAAACACTAATTTTACGAAAAGTTATCTTTTCGAAGCATGCCGGGAGACCATTAGTGTTAATTGGGTGCACATATGCTCCGATTCGGTATCTATGGTTTTTTCTATTTGTTTAATTCGCTGACACTATAATACTCAGCAATCGGAAGGTTAAGTCGCTGTTATCCAAATAAACTCGGAATATATATTTTATAGGGGCGCTTAAAAACATTTTCATATGCCAGATTTATCGCAAGTAAATATACAACTCAAAATCATAATCGACATAGGTAGTTTACCTTTATTAGGATTAGGTCCAAAATGTATATCGCATATTACTTATCACGCGGACATCTTCTCCAACATCAGCAATACACCGTTCAATAAGGAGTGTTAACACCATTTTTATTTTTTATGACCGATTGCATAAACTTTAATTTAACGCTGTATTGTTAAGGCAGAGCGAAATATAAAATTGGCAAAAGTTTCATTGATTCCAAAAAAAAACACTTTTCACGAAGGCGTTTAGATTTATTTAATAACAGGAAAATATTTCAATATGTAGAACTGAAGGGAGAATGAAGAATAAACTGAATATTGATTTATGTGGTATATTCATGATTCTGAGGAGAACTTTGAAAATCCCAACACACGAAAACACGTCCCTTGTGCAAAAAGAGCAGTGATGGAGCTCCGGGTCCACATTCCTATTAAATGCAATATATTTCATCTTTTAACATTTTCAACTATCTTCTGGCTGAGCTATATAGAAGAACAGACATTTCATTGGCCTCTAGTGGCATTATATGGGCTGCGGATTTGTTCAGGCGAAAGCAAATTTTCCACGCAGCCCGGCGTGTTACCTCCATAGTTGCCACAGGTGAACTAAGAATGTTTCCAATTGCAACGGTTGCCTCTGACGCAACACATGTTAAATCAACGACGCGTGTAACACATATAGATTAAACATTATGCTAACAACATTGAAAATTGAATTTTCGACAAATTATCGGAATAAAAATTGAATACTCACTCTTCATTGAATATTCCGTGTAGCCTTTACTCATTTGCCATACATTATTTCCCATCCCAGTTTTTCTTCCTCTAGCCTCAAGTACGAAAACACCTAACTCATTCACTTTCAATACACTAATTGAATAATAGACATTTTTCCTTATGCCATTTTAATTGCTACACTAAATTCTAGCGATTTAAATTACTTCTTACTTGCTAACATTTTCTTTTCATTAAGTACACAGAATATATTATGGCCGTGAGGATCTTTAAATTCGCACGGACGTTTTCGAGCTCTTGAGTCGGCCGTTCTAGGAAAAAGAGCAAAAAAAATCATGGAGGGATACTAAAACGACGATAAATTAACAGTCTTTTCCGACCGTCACGAAAACTGCAGAATTACGACGAAGAATAGTGTCGAACCTCACATTCTCCTCGTGAATTTAATATCGTGTCCCTGGAGCGTGGTCTAGCTTCACAATATCATGACCGGCCGTACAATTCATGTGTTGCGCGATCAGCTGTTATCGTTGGCAAGGAATTATTTGACGAAGGGTTGTTGATTCATTTTTACTTTCACCTTCGGGTGAATCTATTAAAAATATAGGTTTATTCCCCGAAAATGAGTGGAGGTCGGCGTTTCTTGAAATCATAGGGTCGCGGCTCCCTGCCTCTCCCATTGAAGGGTTAAGAGAGTGCACGAGTGGAAGGGAGGTGGAGAGGTCGCGGGAGGGAGGTATCGGGGAGAGAGGGGGTCTTCCTGTTCTTATGGTTTCTTATGGAGAAGGGTGGGTCTCGAACACATAAAACTTTGGAGAACCGCTGGAGTGGGCGATTCTTCTCGTCCTTCCCACCCCCGGTTGCTCCTTCGAGGGGACGACGGAGGGAAAGAAGGAGTACTCGAGTGCGCGCGAGAAGCCAATGTTTCCCTTCTCGGCACCCTGGGAACCTGTTGAGACGCTCCCTTGGTCATGAAAGTAGACGCGGTGAATCTTTTCCTCCCTTATCCGTATGTGTGTGAGTGTGCGGGCTCAAGGAACCTTTGGCGAGGACTACGGAAAGCCGGTGAGCACGCGGGGGGAAGGAATTCCGTGAGGATACGAAAAATAAACAAGTACATTTTTCCGGGCATTTTGAGACCATCAGGTCCCTCCCCACCAACATTTAAAACCACAGTTTTTTTCAGTGTAGCAAAAGATGTAAATAAAACTGCAGTAACACAGACATTTAGCACAGGGAGGCTCGACAATATCAAACATATACCGTAATGGACCGTATCAAGTGAGAGTGGTCCTAAATTTTATTTTTTTTCAAACATTTAATTTTAAACTACATTGTTTAATTAATGTGAAATATATACAAGTATACTGTACAAATTTCATGGATTTGATTCCACTATTTGCGTCATCTGTAGTCGCTTAAAATTTAAACGGATGATCTGGGCCTTGTCTGACACCGTACATACACAAACAACGACCCGTAGTAGCAAAGTGTGTAGAGCACTGGGCCGCTGACCAGAGAGTGGGAGTTCTAAACATAGCAATGCCTCTGAGCACCCTCAGCTTCACCCAAGCTGTATGATGTTTCGGGGAAATCGCACGCGGCTAAGTGACAGGAACTGATCCTTCCATTCAAATGTTTGAATTTCACATTAGGCTTAAAATTACGGGAGCTCTACTATTATCTATCAAATGAGTTGAATAGCGTGGTTTTAAAAAAAGAGAAACGAAAATAGAAAAAAGGAACGTTCAACTTTGCAGAGGAAAACTAGGAATCCAGGAATAAAGAATGTGGTAACATACACAAAGGAAAATCCCTGTAACACCAATGTAAATGAATTACACTGCAAGGAACTATTATTTGGCGACTAGCCTCAATTATTAGCTTGTATTACGCCTCTACTTTTATCTGACTTTGACCTGACAGTAAGTGAATTCCAGCTATTAGTACGCTAGACGTGGGTGCATCGCAATGACATGACAATATATTTCAGGATTCTTCATCGATTGGAACTGATTTATTCTCCAGCTCCACGCTTAAATGTTAACTTTAATAATAAACAGTGGGAATATAAGCGTATATAGACCTTCCTACTACTCTTTCCGCACTTATTTCGTCAATGTTTTAGCAAGAAAAAAATTCATTTAGTAAATTACACTGCTTGCGGAGATACATGGGCTCTCGAATCAAAAAAGAAGAGGATGTGTTACAATTAATCCTCAACTTCAAAAGAATAAGTGGACAGTAAATTACTCTTAGTACTACCCATTGCATAAACTCGAAAGTATTTCGATTACGGGTAGTCAATGGAAACCATCGCGAGACTTCGGTTAAAAGATAGCAAAATATAACGATAGCAGGATTTTTTATACGCAGGCTAGGATAGGCTGGGTTATGGGTCTTATCACTCGGTGGCATAAACCGAAAATACAGGCGAATATGTACACTCCAACTGATAATGCATGAATATAATTAATCAATTAATCAACAGTAAATTCTCCTAATGATTGAGAAGAAAATTGAAATAGAGTTTGGCTTGGAATGGTAAGGAACTGAAGATGCAGTACCAACTGTGTATTATTAGAAAAAGTTTAATTTTTTAGGCGAATTATACCGTTGTGATTGCCGTTACACGCTTATAATAAATAATGGATGCTTGATATAATTCTGAATGAAAAGATGCAACGTTTAAAAAATCAAGTTTACCATAGAGTTAAATTCTGAACATTGATTGATTTACATGGCTTAAGTGTCACTCGTCTATGTAAATGTCCAATGAGAAATAATTGCGTGAAAATGATCCGAGTGATCGGAGTCACTTCAAATAGTCACTTCAAGTGAGTCCGCATATGACGGATTTCGTGAATGCTTGATCAAGGAAGCTGTATACTGTGCCACAATAATTACATGTGCCAGAAGACGATCCATCAATCTCCCCTCATGATTTTGAAGTCCCAACGGAAAGACTACTTGACGGGTGCACGGAAGGAAAACTTTAAGAGGTAGAGGGAGCGATATAGGTACACGCCCTCACCGGAGGGAATTGAAGCCGGCCCCACGGCCGAGTTGAAAGGCTTCTCTCTTTTTTTAACTTCCCGGAAAACCGCTGCTCCGTTTGTATGACTGGAGAGAAGGGTGGTAATTTCACCCTAGGGAGGATAGGTCCAAATCGCTTTTCCTCCCCCGAGGATACAGGTTTATAGGAACCGTTTGAGCCGGAGGTAGGGATGGGGACGGGGCTCGGAGACTTAGCTCGGAGGAAGGAGTAAATCCCGTGGTCCGGATGGAACGAGTTATGATAACCACCCATCACGAAAGATTCCGAAGACGTGATTCGGTAGATTTTTTTTATCGTATAACTAACGAAAATTTTATGCGCTAAAATTTCGAAACACCGTCATCCCTACCTGTCAACGCGCGTGGTGAATCATGATCGTATTAATAAATCATGGTAATCCATTTCATACCTGAGTGACATATAAGCCGACACGTTGAGGTTTCAATTTTTTTGGCCTCGCTTCGCACGTTTTTCACGGCATACTTCTAAGAACATTACATCCGCTTCATTATCTCCTTGTGACAGAAATCCTCATCAAACAAAATTTGGAGAACTAGAAATTTTATCCCGTAAAAATAGTGGCTCTCTTCCCGTCTACGCCAGAGGATACATCCACAGTCAAATAGAAACACGCCATATCTCTCGGTTCATTTTCCTGCTTGGTTAAACTCATCTCCACTCAACGGTAAGAGTTTTTTATCTTATACCAAGCATTCATCATAAAAGCTATTCAACTTATGCTTTAATAACACTGACTAAAATACTCACATTGCTCTTCGTTATAAATATTTATCCATATTTATCATTGGTTATTTTGGCTTATGTTTTGCCCACGAAATATTGATGCAAAATTTCTTAGCTTAAAATGCCTGGGCTTGATGCAAGCACTTGGAATATTCATTAAATAACAGCAAACAAAGTCCAAAAAAAGAGGAGGCCGAAATGACAAAATTTTTCACTATTTGTCCACCACTAATTCTCGACAATAGCGCAGGATTTATTATTTTTCTCTCGGTAAAAAATAGCAAAGACACAATAAACATCCATTTCCATGAACGGGAATCCAAATACGAAACGTTTTGCGCCCGCTTCATGGAGCCTCATTTTGTGCTGTTGATTTAGCCCTTGTGAAAAATCGAATGATATTAATATTAATCTAGGGATTTCACTGCGCTTTCGACTGCCGCAAAAATTAAATTATCCCTTGCCATCCAAGCAAAAGTCTGAATGGGACCGCATTCAGTCCAAATTACGCTTGCCCCTCTACTGCCCGAGGCTTATCAAATGTTTAATGCTCAGGGATAATTTTTTTCTTCGTCGATTACTTTGAAGATCGATGAAGTAGGTAACTAATTTAGCAAAAAATTAAGATTTAAAAACTGTAAAAATATTTCACCTTCAAAAATAAGTACAATTTGAGATAAATGGAAAGAAAAGGAAAAATAAGCATTATAATAACGTATTGTGATATTTTCGAAATACAAGGTCTTGTATGGTCCGTTAGAAAATACGATGGGATCTCATTAATAAAGAAAGATTGAAATAATATTTCTTCCCAACAGATAAACATTTACAATCCCCACCAATATTTCATCCATAAGATTGAATGTTTCGTAATTAATCAAACCCATTTCGCGGAAAGCGCTGTTAAGAAAAACCTGATTTTAATATATTCCATAAAAGATACTTCGTTTGACTAATCTTTCTGTTCTTCCATGTCTTGTATACTTTGCTCGCCTCTGTCAGATTCTGTTTCCATATTGTCTCTTCTGATTCTATATTGTTTCATACACAACTTCTGTTCTTAAGACTTTGAACATTTATTCTAGAGGGTCCCTTCGATCGCATTCGTCCACCCTTCCTTCACTTTCCTGGAACATATTCATTCAACTTTCATTCATCATTGGAGATTCGACTCACATCCATTTTCTGATGGTCAACGCAGAGCATTTCAACATCTATCAAACTTGGAAAAAAATTAATTGCAGCCGGATTAACTTTGTGGGATAAATTAGTTATAATGCTCACGAATAAAAATATTTCTAAATATTTTTGGCATGAATATAAATATGCCTTAAACTGTTTCAACGCTTAGGCGTCATTATCAAAAGGTCTAAGAACGCAAAGGGCATCACTACCTTTGGCTGCTTCATCTTACTCAACCCATCCCCACCTTTTCCTAAAGTGAATTAATACGAAACGTTCGTCATTTCTTTATACTTGCAGAGTCCTTGATGATGACGCGGAGGCGATCAAACCGGTTTGGAAGCATCAAAATTAGTGCGCAAAATTACTTAAGAGTTTTTATTGGTTCTATTTCATACATATCTATTACTTGCGCATACAATTCACACTATTTTATAAGCCAATGATTCTCGCAAATACACAAAGCTGAATCGACATTTATTCTTATTTTGGTATAATTCAGTGTCGTGTTAATACAATATTGAAGGGAGTGGTTCATTCATGCAGTCATTATGCAGTCATTTTGCGACCTTACTCAAATGTTTTTTTTACTGACACGACAAAACAAATGACACGAATCTTAGGGACTCCACACTTCTTTAATAATCTTCGCCAAGCGCACCACTGTTGTCAAAAATTCTCCCAAATTACATAATAAAATCATCCCCTAGTTCAATCATTTCGCCGTTTACACCCACAGTACAATCACTCTTCTCATCACTAACTTCCCAGAACTGTAACTCGAATTAATGACTCCTTCAGTGGCTGCCGCACTTAAATTCACCGCGTTCCCCGAAGGACGACCGTATGCAACGAAAATGAAATCCATCCTCAGTGTGCGAAAGCGCTTCCCAAACCTACTATGCATGCCAATCGAAACTTTACTGTTCGACGAGATGGAACTTAGAGAAATAAAAATATAAAAAAATGCCCGGTTCGAGTGAGCGAGGGACGGGTAACCGAAAGACAAAAAGTGGTCCGCTCAAGTAAATTGAGGAAGTGAATGAGCAATCGAGTAAATGGAAAGGAGAAGGGGGGGAAAGAGAGCGAGGTCGTTCTCGTGATTACAGAGTCTGGGGCGCAGGGGGCCCTTTTCTCCTTGGAGAAAGAGAAGGACCCGCACCCCCACCCCTGCACAAACCCGCGTAACGGCAGCCGGTCGGCACCGAGGTTAGGAGAGGGGTTACAGCTTTAGAAATGAGGGAGGAATCGTTTTCGGAGAGCACTAACCCGGGTCCCGAGACCCATCTCTGCTCCCCCCCAACCTCCCCTACTCCTCCGTTGAATGCCCCCGACTAAATTTCCCATCCATTTCCACTGCTCCCCTCTTCCCCCCTTACCTACCCAACGGCGCAAGTCGTCAAAAACTGAAGTCGAATCAAAAGTTCATTTAATCCAGATCCCTGGAGGAAACCAGTCAAAAACTTGAAGGGTGGGGTAGCAGGGTCGGAAACAGGAGGGAGGAGGAGGGGGAGGGAAGAGGGATGTGGCGGCCTTCCTCGATGAGAAGGAAAGAGGTAAGGGAAAGGAGGAGGTGGGAGGGGAGGGGGGGTTAGGAAAAGGGGTTGTGCGGGAAAAGGGAAATAAACGCTGGGGAGGGAATGGAATAGAATGAAATACAAATTTTATCACCCTCCGACGAGTGCCGTGGGACAAACTCGCACATTATACAAAACTATTATACAACCGAAATGCATGTTTGAAATGGTAACCTTTTATGTTGTAATCGTAAACCAGAAAGTGAAATAAAATATTAAAAGGGTCATTGTTTACATTAACCTATTTCACTTGCATTTAACCCACAGAAAACCTTATAATATCCAATGTCAAGCGCTCTCTCGTTCTACTTCTTGCTTGGCTAAATCATCCCTGCTGGACAGGAAGGGTTCTTACCTTCCGCCAGACGTTCATCAAACACTCTATTCCATTTCTGCCTCAGTATCACTTAATATATATATGCCTGCCTCAGTAGAGCTTAAATACGAGTGGATAGCATATTATTATTCGTCGAGAATCATTTTACTTGATATCCACAGGTGATAGGATTTTATGCATTGCTCATGAAATATTAATGCAATATGCATTCGCTGATCGACTTCATAACGATTAACATGCACTATTCCATAAACAAATAAAATTATTTTCAAATGAAACCACTTTCAGACAAAAACTTCAATATTTTCCCACCGCCATTGAGAAGTACAACGATGTTTTTAGTGTTGCTAACATTATGATGGTACCACTCATTCTGATTTTTATAATTGTCATATTATACCATATTTACTGTATGTTTAGGCAATATTTAAGTCAACGCATCAATTTCACTCAAAGTTTTCGGAATTTCTATCTTCAGCATACACAGAAATCTTCATTGTTTGGCTGGTAGGCGAGGAAATTCCAGAGTTAGGAAGAGAATACACAGAATGATTTGCTGGTATGATGCGTACCCGAGAGAAATGTAATAAATGCAATCAGGGTTTTTCCAATGACCATGCCACTCGAGGTTGCTCTAAGGGAAAGCATGTAAGAGAAATAGGAACGCATTTCGTCTCGAAAGAGTAAACGAGGGAAAAGGGAGATAGCGAGGGATAGAGAGAGCGAGAGAGAGTTGTGGGAGGGAGAATACAAAAAAGAGGACGCGGGGTGAGAAAGAGAGCAAGGAGTAAAATGTGGAATTGGATTTATGGCAGGGTTAAAGGAGGAGTACCCAAAGTTGAGCCTTTTTTCCCCACTTTTTTTTAATTCCCAAGGTTGCCGCTAGAGTCGTCTCTCAAATTAGCCGAGGACTGGGGAGGTAGGGGGAAAGAGGGACCGTCGGCCGAGTGGGAAAGAGACGATTCCCACTTCCTGCGAAAAACGACGGAAAGTAGGAGATGAAGAGGGAAGAGAGGGCGGGACTTAATAAGTGGCGAATGGGTTAAGGAGGAGTTTTGTAGCGAGAAATAAATGGTTGGCGCGGGCGGAAAGAGTCCGACAGGGGAGAATAGGAAACCGAGGAGCGTGGGAGGAGGAGGTTTACGGGTTGCACGGAATGATGGGCAGTGGGTGTCAGTTGAGGCTGGGATGGGGACGCCTGCGGAGGTGTCGGGGGAGGATTAGACGGGGAGAGGATTGAGGATTGGAGGTGGGAACGTGGGCGTAGGGTGAAGAAAGCCGGGGCTGAAACTGGGATGGTGCGGGATAAGACGCTGGGGGGTGTATGTAGGGGACGTGAGGGTTTTCGGGGACGGACCCACGGTGGATAGGTGGATGGAGAATTATAAGCAGGCGAGGGAGCGGATCGGTGGGTGGGAAAATGGACGGAGAGTTAGCGCGAGGCTTGCTAATCGTAGCGCAAGCAACAGAGGTACCCTTGCATCTCCCCGCCGAATTCTATTCCCCATTCCACCCGGTGTATTCCCCTCTCCCCTGCTCTCCTTCCCAGTTTCCTCAAAGAGAAAAAAGATCGACTCCCACTCCATCCAGCCCTCCCTCGCCCCCCTCGCCCTCCCCCGCCAACCTCTTTCTCCTCCCCCCCCCGGCCCCTCACCTCGCCCTACGACATACAAGCGCTTTCAACGCGTTCGCTCACGGAAACGTCACTTTTTACGCTCCGCGCTAAGGTCTAAAAGAGCGGGAAGGGGGGGCAGACGGGTGCTCTGCTCACTCTCCCCCTCTCGCTCACTACTTGCGTCTCCCCGTTTCTTCCCTTCCTGCCCCGCTCCCTGCCTTCCTCCTACTTCACCTCCTTTCCCCAGAATCCCTTATCCTCCCAGCCATCTCAACCGCCACCCCGGCCTCCCTCATCTCTCCCCGTTCGTTGTTCGTCGGGGCGTGTGCACCTCTTTTTCGAACAATGCCTCTCCGCCGCTCTCTCTCTCTCTCATTCGCCCTCTTAGCCCGCTCCTACTGGATGCGATGCGCGATTTGTCTCCGCTCGCTCACCTTTTAATTATGCACTGCTCTCGCTTATTAACGCCCCCTCTCTCTTTCTCTCTCGACTCCTCTAGTGGAAAAATAAAGCGCACTCGCTTCACGGTTTATACACACAAAACACGCACACATTTATCCTGGCTTTTATTTATTTTACTGAAGTTATTTTTTTTTCATTAATATTCGAGAAGTTGGCCCACGTTACATCCACGTCCTTGTACCTTTCCTGCCTCAAAATTTCATTCACTCTCTCTCTGTACAAATAAATAAATTACACTGATGAAAATACCTGTTCCCCAAGGACATCAAGCGTGACGTGTCACGTAGAAGGGCTTAGGCGTTTTGATGACTCCTAGAGCTGCACTGGCAGAAAAACTGACAACTGTTCATGATAGGGTCACCCAGATGTGTCAAGGTGTTCGAACCAGACGAAAGATAGTTCTCACGGAGTCTGTCCTTCAGTACAGCGGCTGCAAAGGCGTCTGACCATATTTGGGTAGCAATTTGAGTAATAGTGCCAAGTTAGAAAAACTATTGAGGAAGGCAGGGGGAATCCACCTAAATTAGATATTTCAGGAAGAAATGATGGAATATGATCTGACTATGAGTCCTGACAACTATTGATGGAGTAAATTGTGCATAATTAATGCATGTGTGTCAGGAAATAGAAGTGATTGGAGGGACAGGAGGTATCCGCAACCTGTACGTGTCACAGAATGCTAAGGTGCAAGTGGCAGGGAGAAGGAAACTGTGGCGATTTGTGAGAAGCACTTCCCCAGCACGGGAACGGAGGAACTCATGTGAACTTGACGATGACCACCATGAACTGATGTTTCAATATTACGAGTTAAAAACGTGATATGTTGATGTTTAACAGTGAAGGATACGACAAGTCAGGAACGAATCCAGATAATAAAATACGAGAATTTACACAAGGGGATATCATTCACTTAGACCGGAATGCAAATCTGGAAACTCTTATCCGGAATAATGGAAGTCGATGATGGGTTTGGATTAAAAACCCATTTAAACGAATAGTTTCTCCACTGAAATAAGCCTCTAATTTGTCTGACAGTTAAAGCTTTTCTTTCGGCAAGTCACCAAATATCTTCATATTGAAAACTCTTCGATCCGCTTAGCTCGAATCTTGTGAATACCTTGGAATATTTTTCAGGATAATACAAAAAAACGATGAACGTGGTATGGCTATTTACGGAAATTTAATATATTTTCACTATTGCGGTCTTTTTAGATTAGAACGAAGGGAGAAATGGAAACAGTGAAACAGTCGGAAAGGAAAACAAACTAAAAACTAGACATAGTGGGAAAGGAAAGAAGATGGTTGGAAGAAATGCATGAGATACAGGAAAAGTGAATAAAGAAAATTTTGAATGGCGACGGCAAGTTTAAGATTTCGATAAAGGGGAGAATGCTAGCCAAGCTAGGATGGGAGTAGAACGGGAACAGGCACGTTGAACGGAATGAAGGGAAGGAGAGTGTAGAATTTGGAATTAAAACAGGGTTCGTTTAATAAGTAGGGTGTCACGTTGTGTCGTGTTAGGTGAGGGTTAACTGTGTAGTACTTTAAAGTCAGTGTTTCCAGTCGAGACCTACCATACCCCGTAGATAATAATTGATAACGATGAGGGCTGACGGCTATTTAATGATTATTTTTACCATGATTTTTATGTATTTTTTACACTATTTATTTCCCCTGATAGATGCGTTGGAATCAGAGCCATCTGCTAGTCTTGTTCAACCTGCATGAGTATGGCGGCCACAAACTGTCCGGTGAGGAAAGAGCAACCAGCATGGTCACTAATCGTTAGCACCCTCTCGCATTCCCGCTCCCACACGCCATTTCATTGCCGATTCACCTAGTACCGCAAACTGAGGGAATATTCACCGATCCGACCAGGGAGGTAATTCCCACTAAAATCAAGCTCGCCCGAAAAGGGGAGTGCGGAGTTTAAAAAAACAAACTTTACAGTCCACTTATCGCGGCAAGCAGTGAGGGAAATCGCAGTTTCGAAATCAGATGTAGGGATCAATAAGGACCTTTCGAAATGCGAGCCCCGAGATTTTGCATTTTAATGTAAACTCGAGGACTGTGAAGAATTTAAGGGAAGGAAATAGTCAGTATTTTAAGTTTATTCCCAAGTGAACATTATATTTGTAACGTCCATTTTAAAGATTTAATTTCAGGTTTTCTTTCCCTTGTGAACGAAGGAAACATTTCCGTATTTAACATTTCGGTTTAATACGACACAGGGGTATGAGAAAGAGAGGTATTTGGTTGAGGGGACTAAAAAGTGCTCTTGGTCCAGGTTTAAATCCAGCAAACACATTTTTATATGCAAAGATTATTACCACTAAAAATAATGCCTTAAAAGAGGTCTTAAAGTGGTATCTTGCATTACAGTTGGAACTGCGCATTAAATTCGTTTTGAATGAGGTTAAATCATTGTCATTAAGAACACAATACAAGCCTAAATAGGATTGCCACTTACGTGTGGGTCCACACTTAATATTTCAACTTACCGTCATCAAAATGGTAATTTAAAAATAGTATTAAGCATGCACTTGATATTATAACAGGAAACGCACTATCTATTAGGGAACACATTTTATACTATTTCAAACATCTATTAAAAAATTTAAAAAAACATGTATTGTCATAATTAACATTTTCCCCATAATGTTTAGCTAAAAATCTTTAGCTGCGCTCACTGTCAGCAATTTTTACATTTAAAAATTGGCTAGAGAACTCATTTAAGATATTAAAAATTTAAAATAGATGTTCGTATTTACCGCCAGTCATAATAGTAATATTATTGCATCTATTAAACAATTAAAATATCATATCAACAAAATGTCCACTCTCTTAGCCGGCCAAAGCAAAGAAAACCAAGTTTCACCATTGAAAGTACAATATTAAAATATATTTTGACGTTTAAGAATGGCATTAAATCATGATACTAAAAAAACAACAATAGATTTAAAATGATGATTCGGCTGTGAAAATATGAAATAATTGCTTGAAGATCAACTATCACGGAATTATTTAGATTACATAATTTTCATTAAAGTTTCTTCCGCTATGTGATGAAAAATTTAAATTGCGATTGCATAACTGCGGAAAACTAACAACGATACATATTAATCTTATTTTGATTGCAGAAGTACCTTAATTTTTAAACAGCATACACATATTTTAATACAAGCTGTTGTTCTATATTTTTATAATCAGGATTACTGTCTTTGGAGTCCATGTAACATTCATCATTAAAACACGTTATTAGGACATTAAGTATATTATATTTTTTCCGAAAAAGAATATTACAGGCTAATTACGATTTTTGTATGCAGAAATCATTGGCTTAAGCCAAATAATAATTGGATTATATTATGGCATTTGATAATTGGCTTATGTTAAGCCAATTAACAATGAATCAGGAACTAAGCAAAAATTTCCACACGTTCAGTGATATCTTGAAACATAATTTTATTCATTACTCGCGGACACGAAAACTAAGCACTGCCCACGAAACGACAAATACTACCACTACTGCTAATCATGACGACGCAGAAATAAATTTCCAAAGGACAAAGGGAGAGAGACTAGAGAAAGGGGGCGAGGGAACCTTCATTACGCACTAATGATTAGCGAAACTAATGACTCCTATCCACTCTGACCTTCCGGCAGGGCGGAAACACAAAGTCATGCAAGTAATTCCTCAAAGGGGAATGGACGGTATGGCTAGTGTTTCGCGAGCGTCTAAGTGATATGAAATCAATATTAATGATAGTCTGCGTTACCATGGCTGGGCATCGACTCACTAGGCATAGCATACTTGATCCCAGTCGGAAGAAGCACGAATGAATTTCGGAAGTGGAACGGGATTCTGCATCCGCCGCGGAACTGAATCGCCCAATTGAGCACAGGAGAGAAGGATGGAAGATAAGTCTGTGGTGAGCCGATTACGAACCATATGCATAACCATATGTTCGATCCAGTAAGCTGATAACCGACTAATTGCATTTCCTCTGCAGTGCGGAAGATAGGCACAGTCAACCACACGAAAAGCACAGAGGAGGATTACGAAAATCACCAAGCATTCATGCAGTCCATTTCAAGGCAATGCTGCTGTATGGCATCTCCTTCATTAAGAAAAGACGGAATTCGGCATTAGAAAAAAAGACCGTGAAACGTAAATTCCAGAAGAACTAAAATCCCGAAGAAGATAGACAAACTTATCAGTCTAATCCATTTAATACATCGTACAGAATTATTTAGGGAATTAGCGTAGATTCACCGTGATTATTCAACTCACTATAGAGAATCGCCGTGCTTGAGGATGGTGATGTGATCAACGGATAGTACATCCGACCGTAAAATAGGGAGATTCAAATTCAGTTTCTAGTCAAGCGAAGAAAATCGTTGAATGTCGTCAAAGAAAATCGCAATTACTTGTTTAAAAACTCACAAACGTGCATGTGGTTGCGTTCAAACTCTTCGCCAGGACTGGTTTCGGCAAGATTTTTTCCCTTTCAATTGCTCCAGTGCTGAAACATCACTGTTTTGGTTTTACATTTTAACATTTCAGTCGCACGTCATAACTCTACCGTGCAAAAACGAAAGGGAGAACAAAACACACTTAATGTACTAAGCCTCATACATGACGGAATACATCTTCTGAAGCGGAAGCTTTATGTACAACATTTAAACCACAAGAATGACATGAGAACGGAGGCATGCAAAATTAAGTAAACATTCCATTTGAGTGATTCAAATTATCCCTCCTGTTTATTTTTTATATGAGAATGGTAGAAAATTGTAAAAGGAAAACTGAGCTTATTGCCAGTATGAGCGACCTATAAATGATTATGTTCATTTAAATCATATGAATTAAGAAAGTATTTAGATCTATCAAAAATATAGTCGATTCATTTTCCCCATTAATTTTTTTGAAAATCTGAATTCATTAATGATTATTCTCAGCACTGCAATATTCAAAGTCAATAAGAGCTATTCCAATCGACACAATTATAACGCAAACCATTTTGTGGAAAGTAGCGGGGCTTTTAGCCTTAATAATTTAGTGATTTTAAACGGTTATGTCAAAATGCTGAGACCCAGTATCGACAAGCATGTTCAAGGCCAATGAAAGCAAGAAAGAAGCGAACCGTGATGACCATCTGGGGAATTCAGTAGAGCTTTAAGACAGTGGGTGCAATTACATTCCAAACACGAAACGGCATTGATATCCGTGGAGAGCACACTCTTAGGAAAAAGGCAAGAAAAATCCGAAGCAAAAAAATTACGGAAATAAAAAATTACGCAACCCTGCCTGCACAACTATGAAAGGGAAATACGTCAGTAATATCTTCAAAATGATTCGGAGGCCTCTTGCGTATACGTTAGGGAATTGCGAGGTAAACGTTGAACTGTCGTATACCCCAAACACCATTATGGTTACATAGCTGCGGAGAGCACTCAAAAAGGAAACAATTTCTTCGAAAACACACACCGCCGACCACGGGAAATCAAACGGAGCGTCGCTCGTGCCTAACGCACGACCTAATGACATTATATAGCATAAAGGGATATTTCAACAACAACTCCTTTGCATTAAGGCAAACAAGGACCCCGGACCGTAGGGGATCTCAACAAACGTTCTCAATGAGCTAGCATCCGAAGTCGAAGCATTTCTTGAATACATATTTAACGAGCCAATTTCAGAAGGTAATGTTCCTCAAGAGTGGAGGATTTATACAGTCATTACTGGTCTGTAACAATGGCGGAGGGGAAAAAATACTAGCGACATAGACCAATCTCACTAACGCCTCGCTATTTAAAACTATTTAAACATAATTCTCAGCACGAATCGATATGCTCCTTCTCATGCACAACATTGAAGTCAGAGGAGGTGAATAGGAAAAGAAAACAATCTGAAGCAGGCTTTAAGTCTCAGATGCCAACACGAAGCATGAGCTACAATGATATAAAAAAGAAGCCATAATAACTCTGGATACGGTAATTTCTATTCTACCGCGAATAAAAATTAGAAATAGGCCGTTAAAGTCCCAATGATGTGCGATAAATTTCTGCCAGCATTTTCTTCTTTTATTGATGTTGTCCTACCGTCTCCTGGCGCAAGCCTTCAGATCTGTAATTTACATGGCACTTGAAGAAGTGAATGCCCATAATATTGATCGCTTATGGTAGGAAATAATCTATTCTATCGAGTTTTAAAAATTAAGGTAATAACTCTTACAAAAAATGTAAAGCGACGAATCAATTCAGACATTTTCACAATATTTTAAGTTTCAGAATAAGCTTATGCTACATGGTATGAGGATGAAATGGCGCAAAAACTAATTTTACTTCTAAAAGCATAACTGTACGCGCATTATTCTTCAGCCATGTCTGAAGCCTTTTGATGATTTTTAAACCTAAGCAGTGAAACTAAAAGCAGTGAAACCTAAGCAGTGACTCTGGAGTGAAATTTATGTATTTTAAAAAAATTCAATTCGTTGAAGGATCATAACTTAACGATCAAGGCCAGAAGCGATGCCGGAAATTAACATTCAGGATACCAACTTCCGCGGCCGACACTTAAATAACATTTTCAAATTCAGTTGTGGGACAAATAAAATCCTTCCACCAGTGCCCACACTTCCATCATTACAAAGGGGATAGCATAGAGCGATCAACGGGAGGAGGCGTCGATCCTGATTGGCTATACGCATACACTTATACGGTTGCTACAGAAGTAATTCTCCCGAAATGAGATGTGCAGCAGGGCAAAAGAAAAAAAAGAAAAAAAATGTGCACATGACCATATATACATAAATAACACATTATTTTATACACATGTTTTTATACGCACATACAAATGTGTGTGCAGAGACATAAAACAATCAATAATCTGCATGTTAAGGTTGGTTTTGGATGGACAGGTGCCCTAGGACTTCCTCGAGAATCGAACCCGGGACCCTCCGGTCAGTAGTCCAACGCTTCACCCCCTGGACTACCTCTTTGCCTAGCGCAATTCTTCTTCTAACGCCCCTGCTACTTTGACAATGCCGGTCCAAAACACTTCCGAGATGCGTAAACTGTCCACCAGCTCATTTTTGCCCTCCTATTTTAATGTTAAGCTTAGCCTTTTTCTTTCTGGGAAATCACATAACCTTTGTTTTATTGAATATATATCTATATATAGCTGTATTGTACATACATATGTATATATATATATATATATGTGTGTGTGTGTGTGTGTGTGTGTGTGTATGTATGTATGTATGTGTGTGTGTATATGTGTATATATATATATATATATATATATATATATATATATATATATATATATATATATATATATATATATATATATATGTATATATATTTCCTTATGTTATCTTTCGAAAGCAATTCCATGGCGGGCGGAGGGGTCGTTATGGCGGCTTTTATGAAACTCGTTAGTCGGGACATATCAGCGTAAACGTCAATTTTTCCGATTGCGGCGGATACACGCGCGAGGGAACTATTGTTTTTCGATACATTTGTTTTTACGCCCTGCTATTTTGTCTTTTTGCATTTCCCTCCACAACATCGAAGTTTCTTAACAGTTTCCGAAAACATGGCCACTGCACCACACATACACACCTAGTGCCACAGAGGGGGAAGGGGACGAATGGGGGCCCCCGGTGGGGTGGGGAGTTCGCCCTCGGAGAGAAATTTTACCCTCTTCATAATTTTCATTAAGTCTGACCCCAATTCCGCGTACCAAACGAGATATCCGGCGACTGCTCACGGAGGGCAACAAAAGTGCGAAAAACCTAATCTGTATTCAGTCGATGTACCCGGATCCCATATTCAAACTGTGAAAAATATACGTTTAAAAAGGTGAACATCCAAACTTGGGGAGTTAGTGAGACAGCCACAGGGCTGCATTTAAATGTGGAGAAGGAGCAGCAAATTTATACGGTGAAATAAATCTGCTGTCAAAGAAGGTGTTCCTACCGTTATTTGACCACACAGCTAGAGACTACGACATTACTATTTATAAGGTAATAGAGGAAAAAATCAACACAAAAATCCGAACCAAAATTAAAAATAATCCATATTTAACAATAAACCTTTCCCCTCTTTCCCAATACATCCATATGTTTCACTCCATTAATTTTTATTTTATCCTTTTCTTTTAATGATTAGTGTACGAAAAATAGGTCCTTGTTGTTACTGCAATTTATCTTTTAAACTGGTTAGCTGTATACATGAAAATCGAAATAAGGGCATACCGCCCTTATTCCCATTTTTCCAAAATTCAAATTTTATATCACAACAAATCCTGCTGACGCAGAAAATCGATGGGCTTGTGAGCGGTCAATGTTATCAATGAGATACTGATTAATAATTAAAATTCCTCGTCATAGGTTTCCACATAAATTAATCACATTCAAGTTTTAGACCCCAGGCTGTTGAAACCAACCAAACAATAACTATCGCATGATACGCAAAACTGCAGAGGCCATTTGGGTATCTTTAGTTAAATAATCAAATTGAGGCTACCTCAAACACGTAGATAAGACATTTTAGATAGAATATCGAAAAAAGGGAGTGAAACTTGCAATTGTATTCGTAATATTTATTAGATGGATGACTGGATGCTTATTGTCTCAACAAAGAATATTATCAAATGGTTAAAGACAAATAATAGAACCCCCTAATATGTTTCTGTCGGTCTTATACTAGAAACTCTGCTATTCATCTCGGCTGGATTATCATATTGATTAATAAAAATTTTATTGAAGACGAAAGAAAAAGAGCACATCTATTTTCAGAAAAATATTTTAGGGCCTATGCTACTCTTGGGCGTATCACTTTAAAATGCAGAAACCACATATTATAGAAAATTGAAGTCAAAATGCGTGAGATTTTGAATCTGTTTAGATATTTTTTTCCAAGGAAGGGTTGGCAGACATTGAATGACATCAGGTGACGGAGAGTATGTTTAGTATTAAATAAAAATGAGCTCAGGGCTAGAAGATAAATTATGCTTCACTACGGATGAACTTTGATTGACGAGATCATCGGCAGTAGGCCTATTGCAATTTTTTTCGCGGACACACTTCACTACCCGCAATTTCCGTATCCATAATTAATAAAATGCACATAGTGTTTCTACACTGAAGAGTCTCTCCCAATATCCGAGAGAAAGATATACACCGCACTGAAAAAAATATTTTTCAAGTCATCTGCACGGAAGCATTCGCTGGATTTATCATTATCACATCAAATCCGCGAAGATACATCCATCCCCAACCCCCTTGGACCTCCAGCAAAGATGAAAAAGCCGATTCCAGATCCTTCCACTGGTATTATTCCGGTATATCCCAACAGTTATTCCATTTTCCGTTTCATTTACTTTCCAATTTCATTGGCTGAGCCAGTGCTCGGGGGCGCCCGCCGCAGCCAGACAATTCTTTCCCGAAAAGATGCACTTCGAAAGAACGGTTTCAACCGACAAACATCTTATCAGCCTTTATCGGATTTAATAACAGTGCTCTATTCTACCCACTCCAAGCATGATGCCTTTAGACTTTCACAGCAGTTGCACATAGCCAGACTTACAGCGCCTCCCAGTGACTCAATTCCCTAACTCGAGGAACATTGCAAACACGAAAATCGCTACACAAAATATATCACCTCGCCAATTTTTGCCTACTGTTTATTTCTTATCATAAATTTATTTCTCTAAATAACACTATGCACTGATTCCATCAAGTAATGCCAGAAAATGTTAATTTTAACTAGTTGCCCCAGTAACCGCCGGCCTTTGCCGGCCCTGGCGGTGGGGGGGAATCGTCCTCGCCTACCAACCCAAAGGTCACGGGTTTTGTTCCCGCCTACGTGAATTTTCCTCCCTCTAGGGCTTGGCTGTACCTAATTGTCTTCAATGTAATGTTTATAACGTAAGGTTTAGGTGTTAGAAGGAACTACAAGTCTCACACTCGTCCAATTAAGTCAATAAATAAATAAATAACCGCGAGCAATAAATAGGTTCCTCCCACTATAATGGCTACCTGAAACCGCGTATAATAAACAAGCTTGAATAACGTGATAATGGTGCAACATCATAAATAAATACTGTATGAAAAAAGGACATAAAATACTGAATGAATTTCATATGTTGAAGTATGCACAGGAAGACATAACAAGAATTTACTAAAATAATAATAGTCATGCACATGCCTATAATATACAATGCCCCCATACCTTGGTTCTCAATCCTCATGAAACGCCTATTCCTGTATCATTCTAATTTATTCTTTGGGGAGTTGTAAACCATACTTAACTGAATCAGTGGATACGAGTACAGGACTTTAAATATTATCAATAAAGATATAGATAAGTTATTCCATGCATAAAATGATGAGTGTTTAAACTTCAAGTACTTTGGGGACTTCGTAGGCTAGGTCGCTGTAAATCGATGCGGGGGAGAAAGGCAGTCTTGTGAGAGACAAGAATTTCTATGACAGACCTATGGTTCAGCACGTACACTGCCGCTGGGAATACAAATTGCACATCAAGTAATAGAAATATAATTAATCGTCTTTATCGCGGCAATTATTGATCTAATGCTGACAGTATTTAGTATGATTCGGTCGTGGGCAAAGCATTAGGCATAGCTCAGGGCCGCTTTGGTTCACATTCAACATCTATGCTCTTAACGATTTAATATGTATGCCTTAAGTTTTGCATGATACATCGAAAACAATACTAATATAAAATCTAGTGGTTCGAAGAAAACTATCTTGTACGAGAGTATTCACAAGCGCAAATAGAAAATTCTCTGTTGATCACCAAGGGCGTAATGAAAAACTGAAATAATTTCAACAGTACCAATTGCGTGGCATGACTTTCCACAGTGCTAAATGCACATAATCGAAACGCAGAGCTACAAAGGTATCTCAGAAAGTGTTAAAAAAATAAGAGAGATGTGCTTTTGAACGGGTTGATTCAACTAATCCTTTCCCCACTACATTAGGGACACAAAAGCACAACATTTCCCATTTGCTGTACTATTTGTTCATTATTTCATCACTCAAGGATCTCAAGACTTCCTTACAAATCCTGTGATGACATTGTAGATATTATGTAATAAATGCATACGTACATGTGAAAAGTAGATATGAGTATTAGGGAAAAATCAAAATCCAGAGTTATGACTATTTGCTATGGGCTTGACGGCGCGTGTGGGAGGGCATGACTCAAAATGAAAATGGCTTTAACTCTCGTCTGTGGGATCGCGCAGAAAACAAACCATTATTATTACTCGGGTAACAAATTACACATTCCATTAAAAAAATTGTGCAATCATCAAAAACAGGACGCAATTACAGGGTGACAAGAACGGTAAACATGCACGGTACACATAATTACGTTCAATTGAAGTCAAGCTCACAGGTTACTTTGCACTTACGCCGTAGGTTTTATTATTTATTTACCACCTGAAACAACAACCGCGAAAAAAATTCAATTGGAATGCAGCCAAAATCGACATTCGCCAATTATGACACCGTAACTCCCTTGTCTGCCAAATTAAGGGTGCAAACATTACTTAAAAAGAACTGCTTATGGATTAATCCAATAAATCACCATGAAACAATTTTAAAGACAAACATGTACTAGCACTTGGAATTAACCGCAGTGGAGTGACCGGAAAACCGGTCCTTCAGAACTTTAGTTTGAAACTGCTGGGCTAAATAATGAAGACTTCAAAAAATCATGCCACAAATATTAAGAGTAAAGTTTAATATTTTTTTTAGCGGTTAAGGAAGTCCTTCGAGTCTATCCTTCTATTACATTCGAGGGTTAAACCAGCACCTTTTCAATATTTCTATATACACATTGTACGAATAAAATGGGATGTTAAAATTAAGAAATTAGTAACTAACTGTCGAAATAAAATCACTTCCGTAATCGACCAATTATACTTAAACGTGTCTGATGGAAAATAAACCTTATGAAATCGTGTCTTTCATGAGTGAAAGTGAAACTTTGGCACACCGTTGAGTTTTCCATTTCGATCTAGACACTATGTTTGTTTTTCAGGCGCCTGCAAAACGCTGAGAGAGAGAGTTAGAGAGAGGTGGGGAGCATGATGCAGGTTCCTCCCTTCACCTCCCAAACGATTGGGAGAGAGAGAAAAGCGTACAACATCCGTCGGCCATTGACGCCCGGGAGGTACGGGTGGGGCCGGGCGTTGTTGTGATTATCGACTGTGATGTGAGACGTAAATGCGATGCTCTGCTGTTCGAAATGGGAGGCAGAGGTGGATCCTTGATTCTTCCTCCCGCGCCAAGCGGCCATATTGGAGGCTGTTCGGAAACACAGTGGGACGGATGACAAGGAACTTTGTAAAACCTCGTCCTGACAGGACGCACTGTCATAACCCTGGGACAGTTCCGCTCCCTGCAATCCTAGCGCATCCTATTTTGGATGGATCCTATAAATATATGAGGGTTTAACGGTCGTATGGAAGTGACATTTTCAATCCTATCTTAATTGCATTACAGGTAATCAACTCAAACTGGAATTACATTTGTTCTCCATTTATCATATTCAAAAAGTAATAAATCTCTCACCCGGAACGCAGTTGTATTTAGCAAGAAGGAAGAATATAAGCGGGATTCTCGAACACCCGAAGTCAAAAAATGCAGTAGTGGCTCTTAGATACTAAGCTATGAGGAAAGGACAACGTCGCATATAAAACATAAGAATCTGGTATGAAAGGGAGATAACGTTGCTGTTTCACATACTACACTTTATATGAGATCTTTTCCAATGGAAAGCATTATATAATTTATCCATTATGCTGCTGCAATTATTTTCCACAGTGATGCCATTTTAGAGAGTAAAACATTGTGGAGGTGAGCGATGATACAAAAGGAATAATTCCGGTAGCTAATTACAATGGCAGGCGATACCAGAGTAAAAATTGAGGAGGGAAACTGAATGGGGAACTAATAGCTATTAGGAATCACTTTTTCATCGTGCAATTCCATACCGCAACAGAATGAAATATAATTTGCGGCACTCAATCAATAACTGATGAAATTAATGGTACTAAAAACCCCTGCCATACGCTCTCAGTGGCAACTAGAAATATGAGTATATGTACGACTATGTATTTACATATTTACTGTATGCATGAGCTCGTACATGTACACAGTAAGGTTCTTCGTTTAATTAGATTATCGTCGTTATGGGTACTAAACTCCTTTTTTTAGGAGAAGCATCCACTTTATAAGAGTGAAATATCCATTTACAAAATTCCGCCTGGAAAACAACAAAGTGTTTCTTTTATGCATAGATCAAAGCATTTACTGGATGATGTGGTCACAAAGAAGAGGGGGCGGGGCGTGAGAACAGATAGACATATTGTGAAGCGTCAAATTGACGGCTATAACTCGAATGCGTAGTCGTCCATTTACATCCCATTGTCGAAGCATTTGCAAAAGTCAATTTTACATCACGCAACCCTTTGTGATGGGAGGGAGAAGGAAAGTAAGGGGATTGACCAACGAGGGCCACCTTGAAAGAAAAAAAAATTCACCACAAAGCAATCTAGCGATCCATCACTCGCGGAAGCAAAACAGAACACGCGAGGGAACAACGCCGACGAGGAAATTAAATAACGGCCATGGCCTCACACCTAATTTCCTTTCGACCACTCCGTCTCACGCATGATTACCCCACGGAATCATTTCCACAATCCACCGCATGTTCCGCTTCCGCTCGGAACGGCTTAATGGCACTCGAATATGGGTTTTGAATAGTTCTGCGTGTGTATGGAGGAGTGAGGGGCGGAGGGAAGGATGAGGGCGGTCTCGCGTGCCCCGCTGTTTATTTTGAAGGTGTTTACCCACGGCCTGACTTTACCCCTTCCGCAAACCCTCTGGTGGACATGCCGAGGGAGACCGCACACGTCGGATATAATCGTCCCCCCTCCTCCTCTCGCACCTTCCACAAAAAGTGGAGGGAGCAGCAGATATGAAGAAGGTTATTGGGATAGGGAATGGAATAGGAGGACGGATGGGTACCCTAAAATCCCGGGCCCCTCGCACCGATCTTTCTTCGACCACCCCTCTGCTCCGCGCCCGGAATAATGAAGAGGAAGTGCGGGGATACGACGCCCTCTGTGGCCGCGCGCGCATTCGGCTTTTCCGACTCGCGACACCTCGTACGGAATCTACGCCCGTGTGCGGCAGCTTCCAACGAGAGCGGGAACGTCCCTTCCCCCCGTATCCACCCACCTCTCTCCGCCAGCCGATCTCCCTGGATTCCTTGCCCGAGAGACAAGAAGGGGCCCGTTTCTCAAAGCTACAGACTCATTAACAAGTTCAATAAAACTAGTTATAAATTTCACATTCATTCAGGGCACTCTTACCTATTGAATGATGAATTTCGGACGGTCACTAACGACTACTTACATCTACATATCACGAAAACATATTCTTGTTTGAAATTTTTCATATCTTCGCAATTCCTGACCGTCTTCATGGTGCTTTCTACTTTCAAGTAGCCTCCTTTCTCTACTTCGCTTACCCGGCGTTCTACCTTTTATCAAGGCCTTCAAAAATCCACTAACTTTCAATATTTCCTCCTCGCACTTTCTCTGCATCTTTCGAATTTCCTCCTGCAGCTTCCTCTCTTTGCCTGCGCTGTTTAAAACTTCAGTGTATGCCTTCCTCTCAGACAAAATCATTTTCTTTATTAATCGTTACACCCATACATTAAAGACCTCCGACCAACGCTTGCTGCTTCAAAGACCAGGTTTTCCATCCATAAAGTGCTACCTTCCATTTTAATACGTGTACTTACTCATATTTTAATCAATTATCAATTCGTGGACTTATCACCAATTATTTTCTTCTAGTAAATTCTTCATACAATGCTATCAAATAACAAGAAGGAAGACCAGCATGAAACGGTCAATGAAGCACTGTGCAAATTAATAGATGTTTTTCCTCAAGTTTTAAATCACACAATCAGGACAATTGGGACTCAAAATTCTTTTGACATCATAATCTAATTTTTAGTCACGACTGATCGATGGAACACAGTAGATAACAACAGGAAGATTATGTGCACAAGCTATACGAAAAGAAGAAAATATTTATGTGAAAAAATTGAAAAAAAACCTTCTTTCTTATTTTTAGCCCCTCCACAGCTTTCATTGCATCCAATCAATAAAAACAACCCATTATTATCCTCATAAAATATATTTCCCCCGAATTTTTAAAACGAGTAACTTTCTCGGCTCTAAAAACATTTCTCGAGGAGTACCTCCATCGCGTCGGCGTGAGAAATGCGTTCGATTCCTTCCTTCGAGGAAGCGAACGCATTTCTCACGTCCATTTCTCCCGCGCCACACCAGTTTCATTCTGCTGCACAGCTCATTGCCCTGCGATTTACACTCCTACTTCTGAACCCGAATAGGGAGGGAAGAAGGGGGAACCCGGGAGTTTTTCCTTCCATGAACTCAGGGTGGGTAAAAAATTCAGGCGGAAGGCAGGTGAATTCATTTGCGAAGGCTACGCAAACGTTCCTCCCGGAGGAGCGTTAACCGCACACGTGGTGCCCGGCACGGCAGGAATCCCACAAGAATACTTCAGGATCCGAACCCAGTCCCACACCCTGTGCCTCGACGCCGACACCTGTTACCGGAGCAGACTGGGAGAGAGACAGAAAGAGAGATGATGGGAGGGCGGTGAGGATAAAGCCCGCGGAAGAACAAGATAAATATTGAACGACGGAGTCAAAAAAAAACGAGATTAGCGGCTAAAGCGAATAATGCAAACAGCAATTATTAATTTAGAGTAAAAGAGAAGGTTGCGGCCAAATACATGAGGGCATGCGCGCTGGGTGCAGTGACCAGGTGCAGAGAAAGCGGAGATACGCCAGCAGCGTAAACTTGACGGTTTACGGTCAACAAACCAGAGGATACTTAAATATCTTATGACTAAAAGAAAACCCTAAAGTCATTCTCAAACGACCGAAACGTTTCCCTGAATTTTTCCCCGTTTTTGCTTTAGCTTCTCTTTATTACTCAACGTTGTATGTCGAAGAAAACTTTAAATAAATGTTCGCAAGAGGCATACAAGAAGCCAACGCAGTAACGAAGAAACGTCGACACGATACAATATTATGTCATTGTTTCTAATTCGGTTAACTAAATGTTTAAGAGTATAACATTTCATATAATACATAAATGCAACAGCAATAGTATTTACAAAGAATTTTGTCTCACTGTATCTATCCAAACTTAAACCATTTTAGGGTGAGATGTGGATACTAGTATAAAATCTTTTCTCCGGAAAATTGGGATATTTTCAATTACCACGGAGATTTAAAAAACAAACATATAAGTAAATATGTCACAGCTATGCATGCATTTCATATTATCATTTGTGAGCCAAAAACGTTACAATTTATGACTAAAAGTACATTTCAATAAGAAAGGAATTTTTTATTCTAAAATGTCTAAGACGAGTATTGGACTTAAGTAGAAAACGTTGTACATTAACATAAACTTGTAGTTGGAATAATTTGAATTACTAATCACCATGATTTAGATCACTTCATAAATGAGCACGTTTTGCTTATGGCAAAAAAATCTCAAATCAAATAAACATTTTTGATAAAATTCCCTTGCATGACACGACAAAAATATTTCTGAATACCTAAAGCAATAAAACAATAAAATGTAGGATTTATTCAAGGATTATAAGGGTGAATGTTTAATTCCATCTCTTTAACCTCTTTGTAACTAAACTAATTCAGTGGTGCACTTAAGAGGCGATAGGGAAATTTTGATTTGCGCTGATTTATTTATGCTAAATTCATATCATAAAATATTTTCTCGTGAGTTGCATTCCTCAATTAGAAACGAAGATGGGCGCGGGACAAGATTATGAGGAAACATTTGCGCAAAATATACAATAAAACAATTTTAAAGAGATTCTGTGGGTCCACTCTACATTCAAAACTAATTTTTAGGCACACACTCTCAGGGAAACAATGTTCCGTAATCTTTAGAGCAGATATCCTTTCATTAGTAACCACTCTTCACTCAGTTTAATATCTGGACGTATATAATAAGAGTTCCGTTTTAATTGGGCTCAGCCCGCAGCTTTTTTTTTTTGGCGGAAAAATTGGACGGAGTCAAGGGGGAGTTCCGTCCTCCCTACAACCCACCGCAGTGCACCGGCCCCGCCGGTCATTTCGTCGACTTTATTGCGGACTAATTAACGCCGTTTTCACGGAGTTCACGGGGCGTGAAATATTGCCCGGTACTAAAAACCCGTGCCGTCCCATCGAGAGGCTGAGTGAATTATTTGGGTAATGCTCAGTCCTCTACCTTTCTTCAATTACCTTCTACCCCCCTCCTTCGCAGTAGAAGCCGAAACGATTCCCTTCACCGAAATATGCCCCACCATTTCTCACCCAATGTTCCCCCACGCACGTAATAATGGCCTCGAACCAAAAACTTCTTCCATAAAAGACAACTTCCGCCTTAGCAAAGGACGCGTAAGATTCTTCCGAGTTGAACATCTGACTCGCGAATCAGTGCATCTCTCTCGAGGTGTACATTGATCCGATACAGGTCTCCGGAAGCAGAAGAATGATACTTAATGATCAGACTCGACTGCAATCGAGTGAGAGTGATTGGCTATTCCTTAAAAGAAAAACATGCACCAAATCTGGTACATCCCGGCTCATCTATAGATTAATTGGAAAAATAATAGGTGTTAGGGAAAAGGTTTACGAATCCGAAATATTTTATATGCTGGCTGGAGTAGCAAATATAGGAAATTCCAAGATATATTTCTGAAAAAATAAACATTTTTTTACGAAGGAAATATTTTTATTGCTTTTTTCTACAAATAAACTGTACAATAATTCAAAATTTGAAACTAATCGCGCAGATTTAGAGCCCACAAAATTTTCTACGGGAAAATAAAATACATCTAAAGTGACAATTTTTCTACTCGAAGGAAAAAAGCCATTCAAAGGCATCATCGGGCAATAAATGACATTTTACTGAATTTTACTAACGCTAAATTTATTCCTCCTTAACTAGCGCTGACAGGCTTACAGTAATGATTATTAAACTGGATTCAAATGTTTTAATGTGGATTAAAATGTATATAAAGTTAATATAGGAATTTCATCATGTTGGTCGTAATATATGAATACAAATAGTAATTCGCTTTTTCCATCGTTCAAACTATATGTGGTAACTTGCTGCAATAAAAACACGCTTCATCGTGTAGAAAACGAATCAACATCATTTATAAAATAGCCAAAAATTGAGGAAAATTTCATCATCGGATATGAAACACAAAGAAATACTGCCGGGAAGAAATTCAAACTCATGTAATTTTGATACTAATTTCTATACACTGAAGCCTGCAATAGTAACCCAAGAGCGGTAGTGCAGACTGTAGATATAGGCTGTCCTAAGAATTTGGCCATCAAAGTTTTTACTGCACAAAAACCCATTCAATGAGAGGAGACCATCGCATCATGCACTGTCGCAGGAAATATTGATTTCTGGGTCACCCAAGAATACGAATTAGCTGAAATAGACGGGGCAAATTGCTTGAAAAACCTTAAATACTAGGAGAAACCAGCGGGCTATCAGATACATTCGCAGTTAACAACGAACGTCAAAGGAAGACTTGCGGTGACTACAGAACTTCGCGCCATTGACGAAAAGTGGGCAATTGGGAATACGAAGGAATAAGGCAGAAAGGAGGAGAGGGTGGGAGCAACTGACAATGGCACCACTTACTCGTTACTCAACGAAATTTCACAATGAGTCCCCATCGCACCTTTACGTTACATTAACTGAATGCGAATAACACACTTGAATGATTTAAAACACAATTCTGAGAATGATGTAAAAATCCAGTCTATCAATGGAGCAAGCGCTTAGGTCTGCAGTCTTAGAGCATGGCATTAGCCGGGACAATTCCATTATATAGGACAAGTCAAAATCACTTTGCCTCTCGCTTAATTGTTGGGACCGACAGACAAAGGAGGCCATTAGATTGAGCTCCAAAACGATAATTTCAATAGGTATCCCGGTTGCAAACTCAGTAAAGTGTGGAAATATATACTGATACGTAGCTGAGAGAAGAGAAAATAGACATTCAATTACGAGAAAAAAAATTGATGAACATTCTACGAACCAATCAGACGGCACTTGACCCATTGACAAAGTATATATATATATATATATATATATATATATATATATATTAGTATATATATATATATACTATATATATAGCCAACATTTTTCCGGGAAAGACACAAAAACTGGAGTAGGTTATTTTTTTTTGGGACAACTCTTTGTACTCTCAAGCTGAGAATTTTAATAAGTGGGAGGTAGGAGAGAGTAGGTGTGGTGAAGCCACATTTCCACAAAGACAATGATAAAGTGACTCATTGACACATCTGTGGAGAGTAAGGACCAAGCCCAGTGGAAAAATCAAGAACATTTCACTGACACAATACGTCGGGGAAAGCACCGGAAACTTCTTCAGGCGAAAGAATACGTACTTGGGGCGAGGCAGATCCAATCGACCAATCCGACCTCTCCAGACGCCCTTTCCCGCGGTGCCCGAGAGCGAAGGACATCATATAGACGAGAGCGTGTGAAAAATCATGGATGAATGTTTTTCATTTTTAAGACGATGAATAATGCAAAATGTATCGCGTGAGAACTCGCCACGATGCTACAAAATATTCCAAAGAGACCAGCGCATTTGTGGGAAACGACACCTAGTATTCATTGTTTATTGCTTAAAATAAATCTTTAACGCCACTAAAAAAAATCAATTTTTTTCCGCACTCTGAAAAGCAAGAGTGTTAAAATGCAAAAGGAATTCAAATGTCAATTTGCAAAATTGCATCGCAATACCACTCAAGTCTGGGAGTGGGTCCAGCCCTTGTTGCCAATTTCATTTCACAGGAATTTCAATTGCTGTTGGTACTTTGGACTTTCTCCAACCATCACAAAGGGACTGAACTTTTCCCGCTTTCATTAAATATAACCTGAAATGCCCTTTACTAAATATTCAACTTTTGAGTGATTAATGCGATTTTATGATGTGGATCCTAAACTACTTTGTTTCTGTACCACTTTAAAATGACATGAGTTGAGCATTAAGAAGGTAAAAAACTACCGAAATAATTTAACAAGGTTCTCCTCGAATAATTTTATTTTCATCAACATTTGATCATATTGTAAAACAACCTTCAAAAATTAATGCTAATTAACGCATGAAAGTAATTAATAACGGTGAAAGCTGGTGATATACAAACAAATATTGGCATACTTTATGGAATATAATTCTGGAATAAAATGGAAAGAGCATGGTTGAATGAAACTCAACATAATATACTTGTGCCATTTCAAAGGACGTTTAATGTATGCAAAGTTACCTGCTCCTGAAAATTATTTGTTCATATTTATATGTTATATGTGCTTACTCGAGTTTAAATACGACTTATGTAATACTCATACATACACTTTCCGGAGATTCATTTACTGTAAGAAGTACATTTCGTAATGTTGAACTTAAGCAAACATTTCCCTTAATATTCTGACGTTTATATAGCAGTGAAGATACGAAATAACATAATTGCCTAGTTGGCAGTATGCCTACTCATTCAGCAAAATTTATTGTTCACACTTGTCTTTGCAATTTAAGTCCCACATCTGCCTCTAATGCGACGGCGCAGTTGAACATATGACCTCAATTAGAACTACGATATTTCGGATTTGAAGTCATCACGTGCGCTAAGCCTCAGACCCTCAGACACAACGGGAAACGTGGTGTTCTCCAACATCGCCAGGAAAATAGAAATATTTAAATCTAATTCATTTAAAAAAAAGGCTCAACACATAGGAATATTTTTCTAAATGACCAGTTACGTACTGAGGAGGTGTGTGGAAAAGAAAATATAATAATAATCCACTTAAAATAAATGCATATAATAAAACATGAGACAGGCAAGATTTTCATATTAAATAGGGATATCAAAGAGATAAACCAGCTGCCCGAATCACTTTTGGGCGCTCTTCCAAACCGATAAATATTATTTGGGATATTATGTAATTAACATCAGTGAGGAAATTAGATTGCTTAATGCGTCTCTGCAGATTCAACGATAATGTCTGCAAGTTATTAAAGTAGTCTGGCAGTAGATGCAAGTTGAGCATACGACTAATTAGAGGAAATCATAGGGGGTATTCCTGGAAGGAAATATTTGAGGGTAATGAGAAATTTGAACACGCCGGTAAACAAAGGGAGAGATGGTAGTGAGTTGGGGGACTACGGTTTAAGAACAAAGAATGACCACGGGGAGAACGAAATATACTGTTGCTTGAGATCGTGCTTAATTATAACGCACGCTTGGTTTTAACACCAAAACAAGCATAAGTAAACGTGGAAAATACCTGGGAATTCAGAAAGAGATATCAGTTACAATATATCATGGTTAGTTACACATTTTGGTAATACATGATTAATTAAATACGCACAGATTCCCTGGAACGGATGCGTATTCAGATTGGCGGCATTGTAGGAGGGTCTATTGTAGTGTTGGATGTTAAGTTCTGTTTTATTAACAGAGTCAATGAAATATATTGCTGATCTTTTGGCATCCAACCGAAACCCAACCCCAACCACAGAATATTTCCATTTGATATAATGTACCAGATTTTCATTGAATATAGTTTTCTGCTACCATTAAATCTACGTAGGTAATTCATATATACTTCTCATTGCTGCCACCTGGTTAACTTCACGAATAAATTTGATTCCCGTAATTAATTCAATAAAATAAATCGCACCATAGAGAATTTGTTTGGGTCAAAACTTCTTTTAAACAAATTAATCGCAATATGAATCCAAATTATTTCTTCGTTTATCCTGGGATTTTAGTCCATGCATCTCCATATAAGTCGTTGAGGCCGAGCGCAAGTTATTGAACGAGAGAGATGGACTGAAAAAATGGTATATATATTTCCGTAGTCAACGGTCGACGAAAATGGATAAAAATAATTTCTCTTGGAGTTCAATGAGGAGAGTAACGGTTTCATGCCTTTACCACATATCTCCACGGCTGAAACATTATTTTGTACAGCCAATTTTACAACTATCATGCGAGTTGTACGGCTAGGTGAAATAATTACTCTGGCACTGCCAAAAGTTAAACATAATATCGACTATCAGTACAATATTGACTACGAATCAAAAATTGGTATTAAATACTATAATGCTACTCTTATATTCGGATTAATCTGGGTTTTTCCGTGTTTTTCCGATGACAGGAGTATTTGCTGGCTTTCAAGACGTCTAATATCATTTATAAGAATCTAAGCACACGCGGACGGACAATTAGGTCCTACTGAAATGATATAATTCCAATGAAGGCAAATTTTGAGCAGAGGGTCCTTCTGGATACGTTAAATTTAAAAAAGTCTAGACCCAGCTTATTGAGCTTATGAAAAGATTAAAGAGCATTTTATTATATGGAACATAAAAATAAATTCCACAGAATGATGCTGAAATTATTTATGGAATAGAATGATATAATAAAAATGGATGAATTACTAAATGAAATTGAAACCAGGTTTCTCCTTATTTTATCTCTGGGTTAAAGGATTCGTATTTAATGTTCACTTGTTTGGTTCCATCTTTTGGTAAATTACTCAGACGATCGATTGAAACATCAATTGGATGTTGGTAACTATCAGTACCATTAACGATATATGAGTACTAAGCAACACTATGCAGTCAGGTATTGATCGAATACTTCGTTTTCGGGACTGCAATTACCATACTTCACTTTGAATCGCCATGGCCATGAAATTTATGACCTCAAGACGTTCACTCCATACTTCCGCTGCCGGAGCGATGGGTAACGAGAGCCAAGATTTTATAATATACGTCAGCATAAGGAATATACAAAACCCTATTCCTGGAAATTCTCCTCATCGTATTGAGGCCATTCTACTGGTTCAAGAAATGCATACGACCGATTGGAACAGGTTTGGTGACTGATGCCACATAAAAACACGCCTTGATGCGATACCATGAGGAAATATTTACATATAAAAGATATTTGCCCGTACAAAAATTATACTATTATTTTCCATCAACAACACAACCTGCTTAAAAATATTATCAGTGCGAATCAAATCAGTGTGTGAGAGAAGAAGGAAGAGGAAAGAGAAATATTGATAGAATATGGTGCATCCTGACACTTATGCTATCAAACGGCAGATATGCACGACGACATTGCATAATCAATAGGATACTGAGGAAATCTTCGGCGTTTTTCGTATATTTCTGTAATCCGCATCAAAAGCAGATTGCAAATATTTACCACGAGTTCTTCAACCAAACTCAACAAATAAAATAAACGTCAGTAATTAGCTAATATGTTTTTCCTAATGTCCATGTATCTGCATAACGCCTGCCATAAAATAAATACAGGTTAAATTCCACATGATAACATATTATTCCCGCATTAGTCCTTGAATGGGATTTTTAAGCAATTTCTATTAATGGCAACTAGAAAAATCACCTAACCTACGAATTCTCTCTTGCAAGTTATACGTGGAAAATGAAATTTTTCTTCGTCCTTACTAAGCCCCAAAAAATATTTGAGATTTTCAATGGAAAATACATGAAAGTTTCTTTAATTTATAATGCAAGCTTTAAATATTCATTTAATTCAAGTGAATGTTTTCCTAGTTGATTCAAGACATATATAAATGATATTATTACAAAACATTCAAATACGCGGAAAAATATCTTGAGAATGTTGAGCAGAAAAATAAGAATGCACAATAGATTTACACAGAATAGACGCACAGACATAGAAGCACATTTACTGTTAACGATGGTGGCCTATTGAAATACTCCATCACGAAATAGGTCACTTGATTAATTGTTAGTTTTATGATGACTTCAGTCATTTGAACCTGTAGCATTTCTATAACCTTACAGAATGACTTTTCACGTAGAGAAATCGAGTGGTGGAGTTTAATGTCGAAAGAGAAGTGTGGTGCTCGAATGCTAACAAAAATTGATGGAGAGCGGGATTGCACCTTTAAGCATAAGTCTAAAGAAAACTAAAATCAAGGGAAAATATCATTCAAAACCTAACTGTGGTTATTCATGGTTATTAGTAGCAGGACCAAATATGGCAAGAAGAATAGCGATAGAATATCCTCGATGCATTCCAGGAATTTCTTGAAAGGCCATAAATTATCGCTTAAATTAAATCTTGCAAAAAAATTATCAATCATCTAATCGACCATAAATAAGTCGTTTATCTGATAAAAATAATTAGCTTCCACTCAAGGGTTAGTTACGCTTTGGCAGGACAGAGTAATAATGACAGGAAAAGATCTAGAAATCAAGTAACAAATTCGAATTGTGTCAATACACACACCCACCCACATGCCCACACAAATGCGAAGATGCAGCAGCACACACTATTTCCACGGTGAACTTGAGCACAAGACGTATTCAAGTGGGGAAACGAAGAATGACGGACAAAACGACGGCGGGGAATACAACTCCATAGTTCGTTCGAAAATCGATCAAGAGGAGATCCGTTCGATTCCGTCAGGGCAGTGTGCCACTGGATCCTTTTCTCCTCCTGAATAGTTAGGACGTCCATTGCATTTGACTCTTTTGAAAAGAAAGAGGAAAAAAAAGATTCGAGGAAAACGGACGAAAATCGTAAATCGACCTCCGCCGAAGTCCCACGTAAAAAGAATGAAAAGGCGTGAGGGGACCAAAATTCTATTTCGCACGCCAGCGAACAAGATAAGTGTGGCATTCAAGGTAAACAAAAAAAACAATTTCACCAAGTGAAATAGACAGTATCACTCCTTCCTCTCAGGGTCTGCATACGATTCACCAACAATTTCCATATTCTCGAGGAGGAAAAAGGGATAGGAATGTGGAGAGGGATTTTGTTTAAGATTCTGCCGCAGAGAATATGGTTGCCACCTGAACGAATGACATATATCCCGCAAAACACCGTAAGTATCGAACACTGCGCGTGTAATACACCGATCGGATCCGGGTCGCGGGTGTTTGTTTTCGTCCCGTTGATTGCACATGTGAATCGACAGCAGAAGGTCATTCAATATCGACTCGCTCAGTGAACCAGGTGGAATAAATAAAAGTCAAGAAATAAATGCCTCCGTTTCAAACCCGGAGACTGTGAATTGAGAAAATGAACCAGCCACCAAGACGTTGGAGAAATCCGTGGCCTTTCGACTAAAATGCTGTTGCACACAAAAACAAAAACGCGTGGTAGTACTTAAGACCGGAAAAGAAAATCGACTATGTTTTACAAGAACGCTCTCTTGTTATGATTGCAATCTTCCGGTTATTTTCCTCTGGCCTGTCTCAGGTGGCAACCTTACCTGGAGAAAGAAGATCAAGGAAGAAAACCTTGCGGGAAGATGAGAAGGGACCTCCGGGGAAAGAAAGGCGAAGCAAGTAACTCACCCGGGGTGGACGGGTGCCACTGCAACACGAAGAGGGCAAGGAAGAAAGCACTCACCTAAAAATAAAGAAAGAGGTGTGTTAGAACGATATTGTAATGTATATTATAACCAGAGCTTCCAAGCAGTACAAGAATAGGATATTAAATTCACCGTTTTACACCATGGCACTTGAGTATTATTCTGTTTCCCTCGAAAGGGCTCCCGGGATCATGAGGGTTCGTAATATCCCTCTGGGAGAAAAAATGAATTTAAACCAATTAAAAAAAATACTTTTTCGCAACAAAGAAACACCTGAATCATATTAAGTGGTTAGTCCATTAGCTGCGATAAAGGCTATGATAGATATTCTTCCGTCATAGGAGAATGTGCAGCACAAATTTCTTGAATTAAATAGAATATTTATTGTTACGTGTACTTATAGTTTAATTGGCCAAAAATATTCTAATGAACTAAAAAGTAACCCTTAATAATAAAATATATTCATTAAGTGTAACCCATGAAAAATAGACTTATTCATTTTAACTTCACAATGATAAGATCCGTAAAGGAAATAGTAAACACATGCAGTGCTATCTATTATATGCAGCAACGCAAACCAGATACTAGTATGCATTAGTCTTCAAATTTTAGGTTATCAGGCTTAGCGCAGGCTCGTAATACTCCTATCGAGTTACACTGCTCCTTTCCTGCAGTTTCACCGTAGTATCTTTCACTGAAATAAGCAGCCTAGCATGTTTTGTACATTTTATAGTACAGGCATGTTTTCTGAAAGACATCCTTGAGTGTAGTGGATAGTCTATGCCTTTGAGCGTTCCTGCATCTTTAAAGCTTTAAGCACAATAATGCAACGCCTTTTATAAACTTTTATCTTATCCTACTCTTCGAAAGAGTTCGTCATTAGCTTTCTCACTTCAACACTTCTTTCGTTATTTTTATGTACCACCACACTTCCTTCGCTTCTAATTTTGCTGCAGTTTCTACAATTCACTATTTAATACTATTTTTAACAAAAAATAAACGAGAAAAAAATTCAAAGCCGATAAAAAACCAAAACGACCCAATAACTACAGATGCATTGGAGTGCTAGGAAAATCCATCCAAGGACGTGGATATTTGATGAACGATTATTGTGAGTAATTGCATTTGCTGTGAAGAAAATGTTAAACGGCTCCAGGAAAGAAATTAATAGAATTTTAGGCTCCTGCATCGTCTTTCTTTAGACACAAATGTTTACTGGCACCGCACCTGCAGACGGACTGCAACGAATGCAGTTCGCAGGTGAGTAAGAACCGAAACCCTAAGTTAGCCGTCAGACACGTAAAGTTTCTCAGATCCATGCGGCTGAGGCTAATTAACTCTTAAACCTTAAGGCACTTGATGAAAGAAACGCGCAGCCCAGGAACGGAGAAGATAGGAGTTAGCGGCGTGTTGTCGCCTGCCTGTCTAGCCCAAGGCGCAGACTTTGCCGCCCTCCTGCCTCCAAGCAGTGAGTGACAGGTTGAAACTTGGTAACGGCAGAGGAAAAGGATGAGACTGCAATGACGGATCACGGTTCAAAATCCTTATTTCATAACATTTTACTTGAAACGGAACTTAAACAGCTCTATCTTGTGATCCGTACATTTACACGAGAACAAACCATTTGGTGATTCACGAACGATAGATGACTCGTCAGTAAAAGTACACCATACTCCATATTTCGAAAAACGTGGGAAATAAAAGATTCTTTTGCTTTCGAAAAATAATTGAAAATATTTTCTAATGATAAAACTTAAATTGGTGGAAACTACTGTTAAATTGAAATACATTGGTATAAAAACAAAAAAAACGTGAAAAGAACACTTCCAATACTCAAGATAAAATAAAATAGTATTGCCCTAATCAGGGAATATTTTGAGTTTACACAAATATTGCCAAAACTCGCGTTTCGTGAGCGCAAACGCAAACCTAGTACCGAGCAATGAGAGGAAATTAACTGCTGAAATGTACGTCTGGCACATTTCTTCATTATTTCGGCGCCAGAAAAGTAATATATCAACGGACATGCACACATCCAAAGGTTAGCGAACTCAAGAACATATTTTATGAATGAGTAGTAAGGCAGCAACGCAAAGAGAGAGAGAGGGAGAGAAGTTAAAAAAACTGCTCTTTATTTACTCAAATGCGAGTACATTCAAATTACATCACAGAACCTAAACATAGACGCCGACAAATGTAATCCAGTATGTGACCCTATTCAAATATGGATTTAGTTTGCGCAGTTTGAGGTAACTTCGACACCAAAGCCGAAGAGAAAGTGACATATTTTCTATTACTATCACTAGTATTTGCTATAAAAATATTATTAGATATATTTAAAAAAAATAATTCTCACTGATTTTATTTACGTGTATATTTGGGTTATTTTTATGAAGTAACTCTCAAAAAAGGTATTGAATACATGCAGGTGTGATGTGTGGACTTCCTTCTCGGGTTTGAAATAATGCATAAATATTAAGTGGTCCCACCAGGGTCACCAAGGTTGCTTGGGAAAAGGGCGCTAACTTCAAAAAAATATGTGTCTGAAATTCATCTGCCACATTATCAGAACCTAAAAACATAATGTATAAAACAATTAACACGAAAGCACAGAAAATGAAAATCTTCAGCTCATTATTTGTACGAAAGAGCAGTAATTTCAACTTTCCCTCGTTACGGTACACATATATACCCATTTAAGGTTAAAGTGAAACTAACTACTAAATTGCAATTCCAACATTTACTTCGTTTTCTAGAGCAAAACTGGTGATAACACCATAGCTGCACGCTACTCATTTGATAGTTCACGTGTTTAAAGGATACACTTCTACAGCAAAACATGTAAAAATTAAAGTATTAGATAAGTGAGTAAATTTATCGAAATAATTTCAGCGAACATTTTATGAATAGGTACTTGAAGAAATGAGCAATATATTTCCTTCCCTGTTTTTAGAGTCATTTTTTCAATTAATTGTGATTTATATTCGAAGTATATACAGCTAAGTTAATAATACACAGTTTTTTTACCCTCGCAACTATAATGTTAACTGATTTATACAGAATGGCAAGATACGGACCATGAATGATCTCACCAATTTTCACTGATCTTAACTCCCTCTAACCGTGACTGCCATTTTGATCTTAAAATTATTAAAAACATCAAATTTCAACAATTCCACGACCAAGGGAATGGGCATAGGTGGGCCTACCGCAAGCGTTCAGAACTTTAAAAAGGTGTTAAGTTGTTCTCCGCCCGCATGAATTCAATTTTCCGCAAAAATCGTTCGGGTGACACGGGTGAAATACGATCATTTCCTTCCGGTAGAGGAAGGTTGTGAGCCGTACTCTGCAGGAAACAGTGGAGTATCAAAACGTCCATTATGAACGCCAACTGTTTTGCCGGTTTCTCATCGAGATACCGAAGTGACAGGCATCAGTGGTTTCAAACTGACGCACGCAGCTTGCGTTGTAAATAACACCGGCGGAGGCGTGAGAAGGAAAGAGTGGGGGAAACGGTAGGAGAAAGAGAGAGTGGGGAGAGGGAAAGATCGAAGCTTAGGGAACAAAGAGTGCGTGAGAAATAGATTGTAAGGAGAGAGTGGCCCTAAGTATGAAACGCCGCGAATGAATAAGAAACATTATAAAATGAAAATTAAAACGCGAACCCACGCACTGAGCGTAGAACTATGCATGATCACAAAAATACCCAACTCCTTTATTGAATAATGTCGCATGAGGATTAAATTTCACTAATGACGCAGAAGACCTACTGCGTTTATTTTCCTCTAACACCTAAAATAATAATAATATATATATATATATATATATATATATATATATATATATATATATTTATAAACACTGATATAGATTTTTAAATCACAGAAACATAAAGAAAGGACACTCACATATTTAGTTCTGATGATGACGGCCGTGCCGTCGAAACGTCAAAACTACATATGCAAGTGTCCTTACTTTGCGTTTCCATGTTTTAAAAATCTATATGTTTTTATATATTTTCGCGTCGCCGTAGAGCGCTCTGTTTGGAAGATAAACATATTTATGTGGTTTGCAGTAGTCCAGGGGCAGACCGTTGTATTACTGATCAGCGGGCAAGGTTTCGATTCCCGAACAAGCCTTTCTAGGCACTCTCAGCACCACCAGCCACTATGTAATTTTTCGGGTACCAGATCTTCCTGGGCAACCATAACCGGCTCTGAAAAAGGTACCGTCCCCCTTCCCTGATGTCTGAATGTCACATGCCGTTGCCCTTAGTACTGAGTTAACTATATTATACCCTACCAAACCGACCTTCGGGTTGATTACTGTGTTAATGGTTTATATATAAAATGTGCGCATACAGGACCTGTAGGTCCATAGGCTATAGATGTATAATATTTCCAGAATATATTATGTTTTATTAGGGATAACGATAGAGTGTTTAAACAGATACTGTGAAAAGAACTATCGTGACCCAAAAAAGCACTACTCAAATATATAATACTCGCACACCAATACAGACAAAATCTTCAATTTGATTATTATGGTGATCATGCAGGTACCCTTCAAATTAGGGAAATCTAACCATATATAACGTTCCAATGCAGGTTTGCAGCGTCACCCAGCATCAAGGAAGAACATTAAAAAACGAAGCAATTAGGGTAAAGAAGGGATCGAGATGGTGCGGGGGCTAGCGCACTGGCTTTCCACCCAGAGGGCCCGGTTTCAAATCCCGGCGGTGTTGAATATTTTTCAGAGGTATCTCGATCCCTACTTGAGGTGCTTTGTGGAGGGCACTTTGAGTGAGTACGCCGTCCGTCGGATGGGACGTTAAGCTGCGGACCCCTTGGCGCCTTTCGTAAAGAGTAGGCTAATGCCGACGCCGGGTTTCTCTCCACCCTTCATCCTTACCTATCCATCCCCTATGGCGCAAATGACCTTAGCTGTCGGTCGCCTCCCCGCAAAACTACTATTAGGGTAAAGAGCGCAAAATGAACTCATTAACATTAGCTAAAGTTGTAATTACTTCATAAGTTTCAATTAGAACGACGAGGGTGAATCACAGCAAATTTGGAACAGGGTCTGCCTCAAAGCAAGATGGAAGCGAAGCGAAATGTGGATTAGTTGGTCATTCTGCTAACCACTATCTAATTATTGTTGAGCCACTTAATTACTGTTTTGAGCGGTCTGAACTTCAGAAAGGAACGGTTTCCGCTCACGGGCACTCGCACTAAAGGCTACATCTTGTAAATGAACACCCGACACGCAAGTATATCGACTCGAAGGACACAGGGCGTTTCGTAGAAGCAAAAGACGCCACTAGGCTCCGCGCATGTCACCGAGTGAGAAGAGACGAAGATATTTATTTCCCACTGGGGACCAAAGACGTGCGCGGCGCTTTGCCGGAGTTGTACAGCTTTAAAAAAAATAGCAATAACAAACAACTGAATAAATCCCTCTCCTTCGTCGCCTTAAACGGAAAGACCACAAAAGACGCCAGAAAGAGGAGCTCTAAAGTAGCGCGAAGGCCGGGGCCAGCCGATATAGGTGGGTGTGCCTCACAGAATAAGCACTTCCATTCGTCTCGCAACTAAGGTGTCCCGAAAAATTCATGAACATTGGCAGGAAACAAATGCGGGAGACACTTAGAGAAAATGGCTCTCGCCATCCATAAGTGATATATATATATATATATATATATATGTATGTATGTATATATATATATGTATGTATATACTATATAGTATATATATATACATATACACATACATACATATATACTATATAGTATATATGTATGTATATATATATATGTATGTATATATATATGTATGTATATATATATGTATGTATATATATATATATATATATATATATATATATATATATACATATATATATATATATATACATATATATATATATACATACATATATTGATGGATGGTTAGCATGGAAAATGATTACTTAGGGCATGATTACTTTGGTTGGAGGAGGGGAAGAGGCTAGCGTGATGGGATTGCAGTTACGAGGTGACTAATAGAGGAACATGGAATACACCACAACAGGACGTACTAGTCTGTTTCGTAGATTTCGAGAAAGCGTTTGATATAGCGATATGAGTAGAATTGATCAAAATAATGCCGAAAATAGGAGTTAAATGCAGGGATAGGAGACTCACGCGCAACTTGTAAATATCTCAGACAGCTCATGTGCGAGTGGCGGATTAAGAGTTCAGATAGGCAGTGTTAGGAAGAGGGATGAGACAGGTCCATTATCCAGGTGTCCATTATCACCTGTGGTCCTCAACGTATGCGTGGGGGAAATAGTGAAAGAGGTATGGGAAAAAATTGATATCTTTTACGGTGCGCAAAATAGTTGTTGAAGCTAGGCAATAAGCGTATAGTATAGGCTTTTCAAATGTGAGCGCTGAGAAGCATGGAAAAGGTGAACATGGGTAGAAAGAAAAACAAACAAGGAAGTACTGGGTATGGTGGGAGTGGAGAGGGGATGGTTAGAAAAATCTAAGTAGGTCGGAAAAGTGGATACGGACCATTTTTATTTTCGATGGGATATTGAAGACTCTAACCGAATGTGTCAATGTCAAGCAAGCGAAAAAGGAAGAGGAAAAGGATGTTGAAGTTAAACAGAATTGAGGTAGAATATGAAGTAGAATTGGACGGGGTAAATTTTAGTGTCGGTCATCAGGATGCGTTTAATTCGAAGATGCAAAGATATGGTTCATTGTTCTGTTCTTGTCCATTTATAACATGACTAAAACGGTATAATACCATGAATAATATATATATATATATATATATATATATATATATATATATATATATATATATATACATCATAAACATATACATTACATGCTAATACATACCAACCCAAAAATATGAAGCATCGATAATCATTGAAAGCATTATACCTATAGTGAGTCAGTGTGTCATAAAAAATTTCTTCTATTCCTGGTTTTCATAGAATGGCAAGAATTCTACATATAATGATTGTTATCACATATATTCACTGCAATAGTATTATTTCTATGTTCCAGGACCTAATAACAATAAATCAGGGTTAAATGGTATCCAATCTGCGTGAAAATTTATCATTTCTCGTCACTATCGCAACTTCTCTGGTGGCATCATAATGCCAAATAAAAATGTAGTTTTGATAACATTAAGTGGATAAATGAGTTGGGTATTAGCCAGGCATAACATTGCCAAAGTTCATGCATTCGGAAGAATGAAAAATAAATGTAAAAGGTACGGTAAGCATTATTTCCAAACTCTGGATTAAACTATTCATCATTCTCCTTGTCAGAACTTCTTAATGGCTGAACAGTCGAAACTCGGGTGTAGGAAATCGCTTAATCTGCAACCAAATAAAGACTCTTGCATCCATATTGGTATTTTCGAACATTTCTACAGCTCCCACACCTTAATTGTTGGCCATTAAAAGAGCAAAACGCTCTGAATTTTACTTAATTTCAATTAATTGCACATGGAATGCTTTTTTTAAATACCTAAACTTTGTCCAAAGTTCACAGAGTTCGATGAGGTAAAAAAATAGAAATATTAATTAAGAATTATAACAAATCTTGTTTAAATTTGCCTTACATTAAATTATATTTTTTGGCGATGCATACAGTCAATTATAGTTCATACACAAACACCTATGTATACCTTTTTGTATACAACGTTTATTTTCGTGACAACCGCACGATAAAACTTTTACGTGATGGTTGGAAAAATTACCCTTTTCAAGAGTTGGCAATTCTTTGACATTATTCGTACGCCTAAAACGTGAATATACAAATCATAGAAACGATAATTCAGGGATCAAGATAATCGCGATTAAAACCACCATAAATAATTTCCAAAGATCGTTTGAAGAGCATTGATTTTCAAATTTACGATAGAGACAGAATAAGTGATGATAAATATAATGATTACTTTAAATGTTATTCCTATTTTCTCTACCAGTAACTGAGGAATTTCATAATTTAACGAATACAAGAAAAGAGAAGGACATGATGATGATGAACGACTCATACAACGGATACTTTACAATGATTTCCAATTAAAAAATACAATACCGTTTCTGGGCCCGATCCAGGGGATCTTTTCGAGTAAATTAATACCAACAATCTTTAAAACTTTCACTCATGCAGCTCTTCCAAAAGTTCCTTCAACTTCTCTGCGAGTGAATGTGAGGCAAATTTGTTTTCATTACAATAGATACGTGACTGTGGGACTCAGGCCGTGAATATAAAAAAATTGGTACTGAGTTAAACAAAGAATACAGAAACAAATATGAAAAGGAACCCTTTCCATTTTTTGCAAATTTCGAGGGTCGGGCAATTTTCTTCATGGGAGAATGAGGAATGAGATTTAAAGGACATTTAGGAAATAAAAAAAATATGTACTTTTTTATCTGTGCTTGTGTCTTATGATAGACTCGACACTAAGCACGTATACGTCAAATCCACAAACCTCTTCTAGAAGGATGAAAGGGGAAAAAATATTGTATGAAGTTGTGGATAACTTTCTCCAAAGCAAAAAATAACCAACTATTGACTAAGAATTTCCATTTTATTTTTAGTCGAAGTAATTTTCAAACATTCCTTGACCACGATAATTCATAAATTCAAATTAGCCACACTCAGGGCTCAAGAGAATAGGTAAAGAGGCTAAGTTAAAGCGGATTAAGGGTCTAATTGCGGGTGGGAGGCTATCCTAACTACAAAGTTAAACGTGATGGAGAAGAAAAGTCTTAAGTTAGTAGGAACAGAAAATTTAACAGTTTGTTGAAAGTAAATATACTCTGTTTCTGTGTGATTGGTGATTTTTATTCAATGAATTGAAATCTAGAATAAAAAATATATATCCTGAGATACATCTCTTGCAAACCCTCCCTCTGGTTCCACTAGTGAGGCAGCTGGCCACGCACTGAACGACTCCGGATTGCACAGAAAAACTATATATTTCACAATTATATGAAAAAGTACCACCAAAACGCTTCACAATTACCAAAATGACCCCGAAGTAATTAGCCGGATAATATAATGATGATGATAAAAACAATGACGTTGCCAGGGTAACAGGATTAGGGGAATATTCGATATTATGTTATGCAGCCCAGGAAACACGTCAATCTCATTAATTACATGCTATAGTTCTACCTCGTTGAAAAGTTGTCTTCCTGACACCCTATAATTCATTAAATTGATGACAATTTATTTATTGAGTGGTTCTATAGAATTACTCATAGAGTTTAAGAAAGTTTAAAGTAGTTTTAGCGAAAAATCACCAAGTATCTGAAGTCCACATTCAACTATGTAGTCAATTAAACAACAGTCTGAGCCAAGATACATTAAGCCCCCTAATAATTATAGCTCAATATCAGCGGATCTTGGCGATATAGGTACATTCGCACTGTGGATGTTTGGGGTAGGGGGAAATTTCCCCTCCATGAAACTGATACCAAGAAATGACGTGGATCTCACGTGGTAATTCGAGATTTTCTGCCAAAATTCTACACTTTTGACCCCTCTTCGACGAACTGTGGCACAAAAATGAGACAAAAAGTTTTCTGCTGACCGTCTCGACAAAAAGTCATTGTTCATGACCAAACGAACACTTCAACCCACAGTCCATTATTCTGGCCACCCCGAAGAACGAACTACCCCCCGACACGCATACAGGTACACCCGAAGACAATGAGGAAAATCCAGAGTCGAACGTATTCAGGCCGATGGGATGAGGGCGGAACACGGATAGAGTAAAGTGGGTGGAGTTGGGGGAGGGATCATCTCCCTCCCTTTCCCCTATCGCCTAGAACCCCTCCCTTCCCTGGGAATTCCCGCGTCCTCTCACCCCGATAGTCTCCCTCCAACTCCCACCACCACCCCCTCTCCGACACCCTTGGCTGCAACGTGCGCGCGCATTGCCTTTTGCATTGCGTGTAACCCAAGAGGGCGAACGGAGGAACAATGGAAGAGAGAGGAAGAGACTACGGAGGAAGGAGGATTGATCGGAAGCCGGGTGGTGGGCCGAAAGGGAATGTAAGAGGAGCCAAGGAGAGGTGGGGGGGGTGTAGGCGGGGCCGGCGGAAAAGTAACATCGTGTGGCCTCCGTCCATCCGCGGGAAACGGCGATACGTCCGTGTGTGAGCGAGAGTATGCGTGGTTGTAGCGTAAAATACAGCGCGTACTCCGTTATTTATGCATCCACTCCTTCTCTCTATTCCGTACACTTTGTACAGTTTCCTGAAGAAATAAGTGATAACAAAATCAATAATTTCCACTCACGAAGGACTTCACAAGCGCAAGACTATGCTTCCTCATTTTGACAGCCGCCTCGGTTCAGATCATTCCTCGTGTCTCAGCAAAAACTGAAATTTTCGGGCTGCTTGCCAATAAGTTTAGAATCGCGCGGAGGATCAATTTAAACCGCGTGTCAACCCTTAACAAAAGTTGAAAAATAGGCAGGGAGATAACTAGAAAAAAGTTTTTCACCAATGGGATATACTTATACAAAAGAGCGTAATTTAAATACTTATAAGATAATGAGTGATAAAGTGAATAAAAAAATTATTTTCCCAACTCCTGGCTCATTAAGTTCTATCTTCATTCAATTAATGATAAGTTTTAGGCTCACTGACTTTGGCGATGATTCATGATGCCATGTTAAATTGTTTTTTTATGCCTTTGCAGTGTGGTCTACATATTTACGTCACGAAAAAAACAAATACCAATTGGAAACCAAAAAATCTGAAAGGCATATCGAATAAATAGTAAAAGGTAAAACCATACATTAAAATTTAATTGCAGAAATTTAAGTGTGATATGCCATTACACAAAATTATAGATCGAAACTAAAAAAAATCATCAACGTAATTAATAATTACCCAGCATAATACGAATTCGGAATACACTGGTAAATATATTCTAGAATTGTTACCGCACGCGCCTTTTAGTACTGAACAGCACTATTCTGAGCGTTAGGTGAACACAAATCTCAGAAAATCTCAATTAATATAAAATATTGCAAGAGTTACAACCGAAACGATTACTCGGGTTTAACATGCACGAAAATTAAACTATACTGAATTATGCCTCAAATGTTAAAGGAAAATGTGATTTCATATTGAATCAATTTGCTTAGAATTTTGGTTGATTCATTTTTAAGCCATTAGGGTAATCAATAAGAATATACTAAAAAATTATTCCTCTCGGTTCAATTTTACTCACTCTCATGAAGACATTTCCTCTTCGGAAAAAAATACATATATATATATATATATATATATATATATATATACACATATATATATATACATACATATATATATACATATATATATACATATATATATATACATATATATATATATATATATACATATATAATTGGTATTTTCAGGGTAAAATATAATTCGAAAGATCAGAATCAAATATAGATTTCACGGAAGTAATCCAATTTCTATGATGGGCTGATAATGAGAAAACCTTATTCTTTTAAACAATGATTGCATTTTAAATTTCAATTACTTTTAAAAGTATTAAACGAATACCGATTACACAACTTTCATCATTACCTTCCTACAATGGGAATGAGGAAGAGAGTAAAAATAGCCCATAAATATAAATTTGGGGGCGACTTGATACAATTTAGGCGCGACGGTATGCGCGATCAAAACGAAGCTACAAGCATTTTATGCCTCATGCATAAATTTCCTGTTGATTTATATCCTCGAAATGTAAAAAGAAATAATTTTGTTTTATTCATGAAATTTTCGGATTGACTGAGGGTCAATCGTGTAAATGGAAACAACAGTTTTCCTTAAACTTCAAAATAATTGGAATTTAAATTCGAGAAAATTCAAAAGGAAAAAAATAAAATTTTCTCAAATGTGCTGCAATTTCTCAAGCAAATGCTATATTGTTGTACCAAAATCAACATTGGCGCAACTGTAATTACCGACTAGCGGCATATCAATGTTGGAAGAATGAGTCTCCGAAGGAGAGATTAAACCCTCAATACTCCGAGAGAGTATTGAGGGTTAAGCCTGACTGATTTAGGAAGATATGACCTCTCGGGATATGTTGTTTCATGTTTAAAGGAAATTACACAATCAAATCTTCAAGCATTAAATTAATTCACCTTGTTTGTTTTCACGCGTTACCCGGGCATTGAAATCTTTGCGCATTAATGTTTTTTATCATTTTTAGTAATTACTCAGAGAGTGTAAACATTGCACTGCTTAACGTACATATATTACCGACGAACTATGCTGGAAAATATAATTGAAAGGGACCCTTCATAATTTTCCCACAGGAGTCTACTGAGCAAAGGAGGTCTGATGATGTCCTTTTCAGGGGATCTTGATGAACCCAAAAAATTCATCAAATACAAGCATAACCAAAATTATACGACGTGATCAGGAAAATTCCTAATTTTGTATTTTTTCCCATTTCGTCACTTGGCAACGCCAATTTCCACAAAAAGTTTCTTTAAAATAATGTTGGGAATATATCCATACTTCATTAATTTGAGTTTGAAAATGACGAAATACGAAGAGAACTCCGCTAAATTATTTTTTCCGAATAGATTTTGAAATGAATTTGTAAGCCGAATGTTACAAAATAATCAGCACTCGTAAAATATTTAGATTCACGGTCTCTACAATAACGAATCTTGTTTAAATTGTAAACATATGGCTACTGTAGATTGTACCGGCCCTAAGGCTCATCTTTTTCGCTCTAATCGAAATTGGCCACTCACCGAAACGAAGCTGGCGTGCGCAGATGCCAAAAAGAAAACCCCAAATCGTTCGTGGAATAAATACACCAAAATTCTCTTGGATTTACGAGTCCCGGGGGCAAGGAGGTCATTTTTTCGCGGCTACGTCCTCGCTGGCAATATATCACTGCTCGGACTGTCGTTCATGACGACCACATGCCTTTTCAGACTGTAATAAAACTTCGGTAATGATTAAATAAGTATGATCCGTATTTATCTTGAATTTCACTACATGATCCACAATTATGGCCATCAAAATAGAAAACACAACTCAGAAATTACGCGGAATGTATATTTTTGGGTTCCGGGAACGCGTTCAAGATTATCGCTTAGATTAAGGAGTCCTGATAAATTAACTAAGAAATAAGTTTAAACCACCCTAATTAACATTTTATCCAGATTTAACTACTGATTTATCCCACTTTTAGTATTATCATTAGATGCACTCAATCCGCTAGAATACGTACGTTAACTCGGCCCAGAGTGGCCAAAAATGTTTTTAAACTCATATTTCAAATTTGTGCATGTAAAAACTAAAAACGAAAATTTATTTTCCTTGAACCAATGCTGGTTAAAATGAAAGAACAGTGTGACAACCTTAAAATGTAATACCATACTAAATTGAATGTCTTCCAAACAATTTTTCCCGCTAAAAATAAAACCAGGGTTGGAGTAAAATTTGAGTGGAACTTTATGGCACTACTACTAATAATAATTAAACATTTTTCAGTCACATTTATTCGTAATTTGATCAAGATGTAACCAAAGAATTAATATCACATATATACGCATCATAGGACGACTATGTTACATTATATACTGCCTCGCAGCTCAACTAAAAATGAAAACATTATTTTATAAACATCAATTCTGTGCATATTGACGAAAAATGATATTGTAAATGCATATACATTTCGTTGAATCTACGAATTAGACAGTAGGCTAAAAACAAAGTTTTAAATGTTTACCTAACCATCAAACTTTCCATTGAAGGAACAAAATTTTCTTGAGATTACTACATAACAGTAAATGACCACAGCTCTGGTCGGCAAGATGGGTATCTAACACGCAGTATAAGAAAATTTCACATTCAGCACACTTGCATTTGCATGAACTATATTTTCGTAAAACTGTTTTTTTAAATAATCAATACGAATTCTTCAGAGACTAGGGGAATTCATCTTCTTTCGCCAAGCAACTGGCTAGAGAGTAATAGTCGCCCGAAACCATATCCTTTGTCCACACGGGCCTTTCTTAACACGTCCAGAGTAGGCATTGGACGCTGAAGTCCGCGACTGCACCGTCCAAAGTACATTATGCATTAAAACCCCAAGGGAATTCTATAGGCCGCCACCAGGGAAAGACTGCCTTTTGTATAGATTTACGTGCAAAATATGCGCGACTTTACCTCATGCATTTGTGACAATTTTTATTTCCCTCCTACGAAAAGTAGAACGCAAGGGTCTTCAAAGGTATTCACCTCCACCCCACCTCATTCTGCAGCATTGCTCTCATCCGTCCTCTCTTTCTACCTTTCTTTCCATTCTCTCCCCGACCTTTCGCCTTTCCGACCCCCCCTCTCTCTCTCCTTCCCCACAATTGGCCTCCGAGCAATTCTAGATCTCGGTCTCCTTCTTCTTGTTTGACCCCAGGGGAGGGCTCCATGCCAAAGCTTGTTAGGGTAGACTTCTTTTCTCCTGCGAGCTCCATCCACACGCTCCGCACTTCCTCTCTCGCCCCCGTTCTTTTATTCCGCATTCATACTTCTACCCGAATGCCTCCCCTTCAAAGATCCTCATTAGAAAATGCCATCGGCTATTGCATTCACGGAACAGCTCCCGAGCACTTGTTTATAGATCGCAACGGTAATCTGTATGCTTTTCCACCCGGTCCCGGTGGTGGGAGCATTTTTCTCTCCACTTTGAGACATCCCACGAACTTTCACGGTCATCATTGTGTTCGTGATTCTGAAGTCATGCACTCCACCAATAATATAACGAAACGGGTTATCGGTTCCGACACGAATATGCATTCATGTTTTGGAAGACATTGACGTCACTAGGAGCAGGGGAGAGAACTCCGAACAGGGTAAAAAACACAGAAACACACAAAAAAGAAAAGACACTCACTAGGTTTTGAATTTTCGGTGGTCCGCGACACCTTTCTCAAGGCAGAGGAATAGAAAGAATAGATCTGAGGACTAGAAAGGGCTGGAAACGCAGGATGAAAGTGGAAGGTGGGGAAAGGTTTGCGAGGGTAAGAGTTGGGAGAAATGTAGATACACTATCGATACATACTGTGTATACTCGTATATAACTGTCAATAAATAAATAAATATATATATATATATATATGTATATAAACATATTATTTACTTATTATATTTATTTTGAATGTGACTTTTATTTTTCGATACTTATCCTTATACATTATTTCTCTCCCAGGAATCCTTGTGAAATTTCTACCTTTCAACGAGCTCCTTCATAAGAAGAGCTCTTACAAAACCACAAAACCGACACCAATTTTCTTTTTTAAGTACTTGGTACTCTGACAGATGATGCTCTTAGCATAGATTTATACTCGCCGTATCGGAAATTCAGATGAAGAATTAGGGAAATGGGAGGGTAGGCTGAAAACGAATGTGCATATGCTTGTAGACCACAAAAAAATGGCCTTCAGAAGTACTCTGGGTGGCATGGGGAAGTAACATTCATCCTCAACATGCATGCGCAGGTTTGAGGTCGTTTCATTCATCCAGTGTATTTTTAGAAGCGGAAGTATGGAGATGTGTTCTAGTGCTATGTCAGCGCAAGTTAAACAGCACGCTGTTGTCGAATTTTGAACTGCTGAAAAAGTGACTCAAACTGAGATTCATCGTCGTTTAAAGGCTGTTTATGGTGACGATGCTGTTGATGCGTCTACTGTTTATCGATAATATAATTTCGTTGTTGAGAGCGACAAAGAGTTCAAAAGACAACAAACTGCAAAAAAAAACTTCTTTTGACTGCTTTGGGATGCTCACCGAGTTTATGTGACCGATTTTCTGGAACGAGGGGCAACGGTAAATTCTTCTAAGTAAATACAGACTCTTAAACACCTCCGACGTCGAGTTTGTCGCGTTAAAGGCAGCCTAGCGCCAATAATCTTGCAGCATGACAACACTCGTCCACACACCTCGCGCAATTTGAGAGGTTCTGCAAAAACTGAAATTTTAACTGATTCCACACCCTCCTTATTCCCCTGATCTTGCGCCTTGCGATTTCTATTTTTTTCCTCAACTCAAGAGACACCTCAAGGGTATTCATAACACCTCGGTTGATCTGGTGAAGTCAGCCTTCAAGTCTGGATTTTAGACAAATAGGAACAGTTTTTCAGAGACGGAATGAAAAAACTTGTTACGCGTTGGGAGAAATGTGTTTGCCTTAGCGGTGACACTGTTAAAAAATAAGAACATGATTTTGAAACTTAAGAATTGTGCTTTACTGTACTTTTCACCCGATCTTGCTAATTCCATTTGTTAGTACTCTAAAAGCATGTGTCGATTAGTTTCCAGCCTACCCTCGTATATTTCATGCGTTCCGTTGAGGGAGTTAAGGTAATTGAAGAATAAGCAGAATTGGTTTTTTCAAAAGTAGTCGAAACGAGAGAGGACTTTTTTAAGGCCATGGCCGCTGCTTCTGAGATGTCGCTTGGACACTAAACACAACTCCAAAGGTCGTCTGAGTCTGTAATATCAACTTTATGAAAAAAATCAGATTTTAAAAGTTTTTTCAGTAATATTAAATGTACTTAATGAAGATATGCTTTTTTACTGAATGCAAGAACTATCTCATTTTAATGGTAACAAGTATTGCAAAAAACTTAATACACGAATGCTAAAGGCATGTTGTGTGAGTCTGGCACAGCTCTAAACATAGTTAAAAAAGGTCTCACTTGCTTTATAACTCACCTGGAAAGGCTTATCTTATTAAGCTTATGCTACATGACTTAAGTATTTCCCCACCATACCAACAGGAAAGAAAATCATACTAGCGAAGCATCGATACATATCTTTATATTAATAAAGTTAGTGAAAATTTCTCACATTACAGCACATATATTAAGTAGGGATGCACATCATACTAAGGAGAATTAAGCACTTCATTATATAACTACACAAATAAATATTGCAACTCTGAAGGTAGCAGGAAAGGAAGAATCGGGATGGGAAGAGACGGAACAAGCGGGTAAAGTAGCTTGCTCGTTATCACATACGATTTTTAACTTAGACGCAGAGGGAATTAGAGGCATATAAAGAGTTTGAGATAGGAATGAAAGCCCGCCAAAAACTGATTAGGTCGGAAGGACTTACGAATTATATAATTACGTTAGAGAGACTGGATAGGAATTTTACTTTTTTACGGACGTTATACAGAATCAGTGAAGCATGAGAAACATTAAAAGCCTAAGGTAACGTAGTTAACGCGATTATCGAAAAGCAGGAAAGGTAATTCAAGCATTAAAATAGGAGGAGCCACTTTGGGAAATGAGGAACAGTAACGTATATGAAGGAAAAAATAACGCAGAGGTACGGAGATTAGGATAAACGCGTTCGTGAAAGAATCATTTACATTGAAGAGAGACCCAACGACATGGACCCTGAATAAAGTCGCAAAGAAAAGATTAGTTAATGCTTTAAATATGGAACGTAGACTTATACGCTATGGAATTTTTTCAATGGATGGAGGATGAGCACAGATTTACAAACTTGTGGGAATCAGGTTTAGAGAAAAGTATGCGTGAAATACGTTGGGCAGAGAGGAAGGCAAACGGTGACATTTTACGTATGGTGAACGAAGAAAGGCAGGCGTTAGTGAGGAAAAAAGAATATGCGCATGGAGTACATGAGGAGAAATAGTGGCCTTTGAATATTGTGGTAAAGGAGAGAAAATTGAGTAACCGTAGCGGAGGAAGCAAATTAATAGGTGCTTCTTTTGGAAGTCATAAGGTTGCACATGCATAATGAAAAAGGAAACAAAAAGTCACAGAGATTTTAGGCTGAGAGGACTGTCCATACGATCCCCCACAACGGTTTTTCATTATTCTGTAATCTTACGTTAAGCTTAGTTAAGTTGAACTTAAGAAGAATGTGATTAAAACCTTATAAATGACTGGGGAAGTCAAAAACTGAAAAAATGCCATGACGGCTTTTAGATATTAATACTATTAGAATGTGGTCACAATTAAATTGGTTTCCATTGCGCTATTCGTATGATTCTACTAAAAAAGTATCTATGTCAAGAATTAAGGATTTAATCTAAATAATATTAAACCACCTAGACCATCGCAGATTAATTAAAATATTACTCAAAGCAATAATAGCAATAAAATCACGTGATACCAATTTGATTAACTAAAATGTTAAGAGAACACATGCCAAAATTCATTCAAAATAAGTACCTGTACTTACATAATGTATCTTATTAAAACTTATGCATCTAAGGTTTTACAAAGTTATTCGGAGACTATTTTAAACTGGTTGCCATTGTCTCTTGAAACAAATGACACTTGAAAGGTGATTAAGGAGTATCGAGGAAAGTCAATAACGCTCGGGGACTTAATCTATTTTAGTGCAGTTTTGATTTAAGTATCCACAAAATCTGTAAATACGTATCATATACCTACCGAGATGAGTAGATAAACGGGAAACCACAGAATTGTTTAAAAATTGGGACCTTCTTTCCCCATACTTCAATAATGGGTGTTTTTGCTTGACACCTTTTAAGAGTGGGTTCTTCAAGGAAAAAACTACTGGAAAATCAAACTTGAAGAGTAAGTAAAATTAAAAATTGAAAAGAGATTATATGGGAGTAATAATTCAAATTCTCATGTTGCTTCGGAAATGAATTTAAATTCTACGAAAAAAGTTTATTTGCCGATTTTAACTTGAACAAACTTTTCTTAATAATAATGCCATGCCTAAAGCTAATGAACAGTGCGGGATCTATGATAATCCCATTCATGCAAATAGTTATATGCAGTGAGATCTAGCAGGGTCTAATTTGTGTTTGAGTATAGTCATAAAAATGTCCAGAAAGAAGTTAGGTGCTATGACAACCACCTTTTGTTTCTTTCGAATTAAGAATATTTTTATCAAATTCTCTAGCAAAATCTTAAATATCCCATTTAGAGCGAAAAACATTCCTTTCAATCAAATATTTCCCGGAATGACAACGCCTGCATAGGTAATTTAAAAATTGTAAAATCCCAAAGCCACCATTTACCCGACAATTTCGAATACTGCCAGCTAATTAGACTTTAATCAAATTAATACTGCAATACTATTCTTCAATGACTGACATATTTTAATCAATTCAGGTGACAATTAAATAATAATATTTTTAATATTCCTAGTGTTCATTGGTATCCATTTAGATGAACGCTATCACCATTACTACCCCTAAATCTCTTTTAATCACATATTTAGTTTTCCATAATAGTGTTTAACTTTCCTTTAACAGCCAGCTTAATATGCAGTTCACTTCTTTAGAAAATGCTGGAATGGAATGAAATTCAGGCATAATCTGTGCATGTATACCATTAAAGTTTTTTTACATTATTTTACAAAACAGGGGCGTTCATTTTCCAGAGTTTTCTATTTTTACCTGACAAACTATAGATACCAGAATATTTAAACTTTTATTAATTCTCAAAATATATTTAATATGGACGTGAACACTTTTCACAATTTCGACGACATAATTTCATGACCGCTGAGAGCACCCCCTTTAGGAATCCCTTCTGTCTACCAGAAAAACCAGCTGGTCTGCGGTCGAGACTTCTTTGGTTCCCAATGGATGATGAATTTCGACGAGTGCTTAAGCACAAAAGTGGAGAAAACAGATAACCAAATGTTGTTCTTCTACCCTAGACGACGCCATTTTATGGATTGAAAACGCTTCTCTTTGACAGCAGCTATAGACACTCATTGCGGAGCAAGTTACAGCCATTCATACCTCGTGCTCATAAAGAGTTCCAGCGTATTTAATGTTCAACCAAATCTTTCTGCCTAATCATAGACTCAAGATATTAATTCGATTATCTCAGAAATTGAACGCAACTCGCACTTATTTGTTCTGTGGGGATTATTGATGCAAGATTAAGTTTATGGAAATGAAAATGAGCAAATTCCAACAGCTGTTCATAGAAGGAAAGAACATCCTTAGTTATAAGTAGAACTTGGTATATGACGTCAATATTGTAGAGCTCAACAGAATCTACTTTATTGAACGCGATAAAACGGTAACGAGAGACTGAAATGGAACCATTCTGTATTGTGAAATTCCCTTCTAATCTATTGACCGAAACTTATCTATCCGCGCAGAGCGGCTTACATTAAAATTCCTTCAAAGGCTAACGTGTAAGCCTTTTTCATTATTAACCTTGCAATTCTATGTTATCGTATCTGAGTCACTTGATCGAAACTAATTTCGACCGACTTTACCCGGTCTCTCAGCGTACGTCTCAACTACCACGACTTTGTTTGGTCAAAACACATTCGACGCCTCCATCAACCAGGCCAAAGCCAAAGTTCAACTGCTTTCGAGAACGCTCTTTTTTGTGAAAGAAAAAGGACTTTTATTTTCTAAGGAAGAGAGAGCGGAAGACTGAGAAGAGAGAAGTTGGGGTGTTCGAAGGAGGAATGCACACTGACAAACAAGGAGGGCAACAAAAAGACGGAGCGTCTGAGTGCGCGCTAAGCTCACTTTTGGGAAGAGGGAAGCACATTGGCATGAAGATAGCCCCCTTCAATGGATAATGGCAATGAGACATGGGCTCTGGAAATTCCTCGCGAAAGACCAAGACCACAAGCATGACGCGCCTCTCCTCTTAAATGGAAACACCGATGGGTAGGCTATTTTTATTTCGCGCCGAAAGAAATTATCGTGTTATTATTTGTACCACACTTTTGCATAGCGCTTCCCGCCACATAATGGAATCCAAAAATATCATATCATAATTTTTTTTTATTTTTATGATCCACCCGCTCTAATTTAAAAGGGTATAAATTAGAATGGATCGAAAAAATAATTTACATGGTAATTATAATTGGATAAAACTAGACATATCGCTAACGACGCCTGAAGAACAATTGCGTTGGTCGAATGAAAAGTTTTTAAATATGTGGCTTCTTGAAACACATTTTTATTTTGAAAATAATATCGTGCCATTAGCTCGTCTCGTTCTTACACAACTTTTATTAGAGCATACTGGCAACGAAAAATACCGCACATTAATTTCGTATACTCTGATCCTAATTCTCTTTAATCAGAAGGGGAAGGGCTTAACTTAAATAAAGTAGACATATATTTGGGAAGCCATTTTAGAGAAAAAGGCGTAGGAGCTTAGACGCTATAAAAAGACTAGCTTGGGCTAATGAAAAAGGTAGCCCAGGGGATGAAATTAATCATAGAGGCCTCAAACAGGAACGCAAAGATAATATAAGTGAAAGCTTTGATATGGATCAGAGCAGTCCATGATTCTGAAACTTGGTCGTTGAGGCAAAAAGATAAGCGTAGGGTCGAATCTTTTGAGATGTAGGTATGGGGAAGAATGGGGAAAATAAAATGGGTGGAGAGGAAGACAAACAAAGCACTGCTAGAAATGGTAGGGGAAGAGAGGAGCTTTTTGGAAGAAATCCGGATTACGCAGGAAAAGTGGATGGAGGAAATATAAAGGATCAATGTGTTATTTAAGACCATGAAAAGGGGAAATTTTGGTAAGGCGAGCTGAGGGAGTAAAACAAATAGGCATTGTCAATAGCATCAAGGTTGACTGAAAGTATGCACATCCGAAGAATGTTTTAGAGTGTAGATATTTTTTATTTGTTTCCATACACCATAGAGACCAAGGTATGATAAAATAGTATATAAGGTGCACCTCAAGCTTAACTCGTATCTGTCGTTTTTTTCGCACCTTTCGTACCTTCAACTACGATTATAATACGCATTTAGAGATTCACATCAATTTAAGGCTCTTCCATATAAGCTGAGAACGGGTTTCCTCTGCCATCAGTGCCGCAATTTAAATACCTGACGGATTCCCAACATTCCCAGTGCTGTGAGAGAGAGTGTACTCTCTCTGGTACTGCCAGAAATACAAGGTTAAAGGCCCGGAAACAAGGAAACCACATGACAGCGGTAGAATCTGAGCTAATGCCTCTTAAATATTAAGAGGTTGAAAGGGAGACCATAAGAGAATTTGGTGAAAAGTTTATCACCGAAATCTTAAAATTGATACATTTTGAAGAAGGAAAGAAGATTCATACGGAATTTATTCCAAATTTGTGCGAAAAAATACGAAATCATTGAACGGAAAAACATTCTGACCTAGCGCAATACACGGAAAACGTCAAAATGTAGCAGCAATTCACGATAGCAGCATTGATAGACTATTTATGGACGTATCAAGACCAACTATACTGACCTATGTATCATGAGAAGTTGAGGTTTCTTACCACGTCTAACGCCAAGAAACATGGAAGTTTCAAACGAAGAAGAAGATTTCCACATATTCTACTCATCAATAATTTGATAATTGAGTTCCGTTAAAGAAAAATATACTTTGAGAAGACAACGCACGGACAAGGGTCATTTGAGTACAGAGGCATTAAAACGGTCAACAATGTTGAAGTGCGTTTTGGTGTATTCCGCAAGAGTAGGAATACTTTATGTCTTCCGATAAATGTTAACGACGACCCATCAACGGAAGTGCAAAGCAGGGACGGGCGCCCAACTTTTATATCAAATATCATGCACAGGTTGCAGATCATTACCACTGCCCTAAGTGAAATACAGTACTGCGTTCAAACCCTTTCAGTACCTACAACAAGCGAAGAGCATAGTGAAAGAGAAGTTGATGAAACTCAAGGATAACACATGCATAAATTAGCCATTACAATAATGGATGGAAATTAAATCCACAAAATAAAAAAAGCCTTAAAACGGAATGTAAGTATATTGACAGAGCAGGAAGACATGGAAACTTCTTAAATTGGATCAACCCGAAATCAAACCAAGCTCAAAAGTATACACTGTAACGAAAAAGTCTATCGAGGGCTCCAATAAACACGCCCAGCGACTTAAGGACTTCCAAGTGATGACCCTAATCCTCCGCTGGAGCAGTGCCCTCGAACCAATAACTTCACGCTCAGTGAGACAGAAAGGCTCTCCTTTGAAGGAAATTTGTTTAATTAACTCTTACTTCATTCGTATAAACGAAATTAAATTCTCGTAGAGCAATGAAGCAATATCACCCTTCATAATTGATTCACGATCCATACCACAGGAAACTGCGACCAAATTATTCGTTTTTAACACACTTAAAAAGAAATATTAACTGCCTAAAGCTAACGTCACTCCATAGAAAATTCAGTATTTCATATTTTTTAATGTTAATGAACGATTTGAAACACTCATATATTATTGAATGTGAATACTTTCAATAACATCTCATTTTTATTCATGACTCACAGAAACGGGCTAAACTAGGAAAATGATTGAAAAATGTAAAAGTGATGCAAATGTTGAAAAAGAGGTTACTCCCGCCAATTTTTTTCCATGAAGTAATTACTTCGTTCTTTTCTCCACTTGCTTTTATTAACCTTTGCAATTTTGTTTCAACAGCAGTAAGGTGTGTACACGAACCGGAAAAAGATAACATTGGTGGTAACGCACGAACTGTAATTCAATCTGGATTTTTTTAAACTTAGCACGTCATTTTACCTGGGGAAGTAAAACATTAATCTAAGGCAAAACTGTCTAAAAAAATAATAATTTATCACGGAGGAGATAATATCACCTCAATATGAGGACTAAGTCTCCACACAGAGAATGATATACTCACTGATAGAATTTGACGAATATCACACCTTTCGCGAAGAGCCGATTAATTCTGAGAACCTATGATACATCGAAAGCAACAGTAATTTTTAATGCATAAACTTATTAATTTTAATAATATATGCAATGAAATAGATACTACTAGTTATTAATGTAAGTATTATTATTTTTATATCTTTATTCTACATAACCCTGTGTGTGTTAAGAAAGGTGCGAAATTATCCTAGCCGACGTCGTCAAACCATTAACTTTTTACTTATCTACCTGTATAACCCTTACAAATATTATCTCTAAAGACCGATAAAATTGAATTTCAATGATTAAATGACAAAGTGATCAAAAATACCCATTAAAAAATTATTGAGCGCAAGACGAAACGAAGAAATCAGTTTATTCAGCGTGGAGGTAGATACAGCCTTCGAGAAACCGTTCTAAATTGAATCACAGCTTACTTCAAGACTTTGAGATATGAACTTGCCTTAAATATACTTCTACACCATATTGATAAAGTTTTCATGTGGACCGGTAGATGCAAAGTATATCAAGAAAACTACAAATGAAGAGATGATAACAATTTTTGATATGATGATACCCATGAAAGATATAATCAATATATGATACGGCTGATGTTGACTATAAGATCTAATAAAAAATGTGAATTTCCGGAGATAAATATGGAAGGTTGTGATTTGGTACAATACATAAATGCAATGTAACTAAATTCTATCGACGTAGCAAATTATCACACTTTCAAAGGACGATATTGACCTAAAGTGTGCATGATATTTATGTTATAATATTCACCTTATACGAATACTCTAAATTACCTATATGTCTCCATTTCCCATATGATTATCGCAATATCGATATATCCTCGCATTCTCAATATTCACTTTATATCAATTGTCGATAATATAATATGAATTCAGCACAGCAGGGCGCGAAGAGGAGCGTCGGGAGATAGATCGGGAGAAGCACTTAGCCCACCACAAATGGAAACGACAGATCACACAAAAATTTTACACGATTACTTTTTATGACACACATAATAAACCTATGTAATTATTGTGTCATTGTTCCTAACCGTTATCGTGAAATAATTTCAGAAAGTGTATTCCAAGACGGTCTCCAATAGCCTAAAAAAACCTCGGTTCTTAGCACGAGGAAGATTAAGCTACAGAAAGGTTTTAATTAGGAAATTGGAACAAGCTATTCACTAAACACCGAACTAGCATTACATGGGATAAAAGGAACTCAAAAAATATCAAGCGGAGTTAAGTTCGAGCAAAGAAGGCGTTCACAACGAAGAGACATCTGTCCTCAAAAAGGATTAACTTATAAACACGATAGCAACGCGTATGCTCATTCATGTGGAGTGATGTATTCTATGAAACGGAGCCATGAGCCATTTTGAGATTAGCAATGCATAGAAAGCTGATTAGGAAGTAAGGAAAGCCTCTGACATCTGGTGCTGGAGATGAGATGTTCAGTAACATACAGAGTAGGAAGAGATGTGGCAGATTGGGGAACGAAATAGAAAAGAAGAAACATATGAAACTCGTAGTTAGGCCACAGCTGGAGAATGGATGTATTTCTGAGGAACATAATAGAAGAGAAAAGATAAAGTAAGACCCCATGAGGAAAGACAATTACGTAGACCAAGTGTTTGGCAAGAAATCTCAGAGGGTTCGAGAGATTTGAAATTATCAGAACACAAAGAACGGCGGCCCACAATCAGTAAGTTTTACGGATTAAAATACCAATGGTGCATACGGCTAGCTCAGTCAGAAATTGGCAGAAAGAAAGATGAATAAGCGGGATGAAGAGAAGTCAAAGAAAGACGTAGATAGAGAGAGGTATGAATGAGTATGCAGAGCTAAGGAAACGAGGATGGGAAACGGGCACGGAAAAGGAGCGATAGGAGAGCGAAGGGGTCCTCGCCTTTGTCCCGGGTAACATCCGTGGCCTCTTAACTCGAGTGCTTTCAACATGCTGCAATTTCGGCGTAAGAAAGTCTCCCACCTACAGCCCCTCTCACTCTCCCGGCACCCACATCCTTTCCCCTTTAACCATAAAGCAATTCCCACTTTATTTTCCGCGAGTCCTCAAGGAGATGGCGGAAAGGAGTGAGTGTGTGAAGAGAGGGTAAGAGGCCGGAGTGGAAAGAAAGGGGATAGAGGGAGGTAAAAAGGGGAGGAGAGGGACATAAAACTGGAAGAAGAACGAGCTGAGGATAGGGGAAGGTTGAGGGAGACTAGTGAGAAGGGGGGTGAGAGTTTGGTGGGGGGAAGGAGGAGGAGAATGGCCGACGAAAGGGTAATAGGAGGGGGGTCAAGGGAAAAATAAAGGGTCCATTACTCCCTCCCTTCCCCTTCTATCTCCGAGAACGCGACCGTTATTTAAGTGCAAATGATTACGGTTAACAATAACACGAATTTGCATACGGTCTCCCCTGACTCATGAACCCACTGCTAGCCCCTCGATCCCGGCCCTTCCTATCCACCTCCCTCTTTTCATCTCTTAACCTTTCTTTCCTCCCGTACCACTACCCCCTCTTTCTCCCTCTTCATTTTACTAAAAACCCTCCGCCCGCCCTCCTCCGAAACCCCCAGTTTGGTGTAGGAGTTGTAAAGAGGAAGCATAAAAAATCACACACATATAGGGAGGGACAAGAGACGGAGCCCGCTAAACGGAAAGTAATAAAAGAACAGTCGGAGAGTGCGGATGGTGACTAGTGCGAAAAGGGTGGAGGGAAGGGTGGTACGTGGGAGGAGTGGAAAGGGGCGGGGCATCAGGAAGGAGAAAAAGAAAAGATCTGCCGGGAAAGTTAAGGAAAACTTGAGTTCCACGATTTGAAATGTATTAAATTTTTTGCGTTGTACATTTACTAGTCACTTGTGTTCATCTGTTTCTTTACTAACCTACTTTCCTTAAACATATAGAAGGCTCATTGAGTCTTTGAATGATTTATATAATTATCCATTAACATGTGATACGTGCATCTTATTTACAGACAAACATAAAACTCTTTAAAATTCTTAAGAAAGAGCTATATTTAGAGTACAAATGACTCCATTGAAAATTTCAAGAGTTTAGAGAACGTAATGCGAAATGGAAGGGAAAAATGCGACCTCACCTTTGAGTGCACCGCAGTCCGATGCTAAGAATTTCCCAATACATCTTTTTTAGCCTAAAAATCAAAACTGAAAACGATTTCCAAATGTTTTGTGATACGATCGAAGTGGAGAGCTTAAACAATAGGTGCCTTGCAACACCACATTTTCCCTATGTAATAAAAAGGTTTATCAACGTCTACATGCCTGGCGTTTGACAGAACATTCTGTAATATATTTAGAGTCCCTCGAATATTAATTTTCTTTTAGTCATTAAAAATAAACTTTAATGGCTTAACTAAAGTAATTAAAAAATCTTTAAACGTATTGATCACACCTCTTGTTCGATATTTTCCAGAAATAAAAATATATCACAACAATAAATTTTGCATTTTTTCTCACTCATGAGGTTGGTCGACACAAAGATTAATTTTAGCTTCTGACTGTATTTCAATAGACAATGAAATATTTACACTGGATGCCATTATTAAAATACATTTTTGATTGGAGGCTCCGAACAGATATTTCAATGGCTCAGCAGTTAGATTTAGCTTTTTCTAAAAATCCCTACAAATTTGGTGACATATATTTTTCCAATCGAAAAGTCTTTTGGTGTTTTAAAATCACAAAACTATAGAATTCTAAGTGGAGAATTGTGATAAAAAACAAAAAAAGGATTTTTAATTACCTCAGGGTAAATAGGTCATAGCTAAATCAGAGATATTAAACTTTAGAAAAAGATTTCTTTCTGGAGAAGAGAAAAAAAAAAGAGATAAACCGCGGGCCTGATGCATATTTTTGAGCGCGCCAAATAATTTTAAAATAATATCTCCGTCGTAGACGTCTAATTCACAAGTTCTAGTTGCACCAGAAATAAATAAGAAAAAGCTTGTCACTAATATTTGGCATGTCACGTGAAATGCGAACAAAAAAGAAGAGGAGGTATGGGATATTGCAATAGATGGCTTACGAGTCACCGTTTCTCGCACGTCATTTTAAATTATTTTAATTCTTTTGGCAGATGCTGAAATTACTTCCCGGATTTGAATGCTAATTAATATTTGGCTGAATAAAATGGGAAGTGAGTTTCCACAACTCACAGCTGCATCGAATGAAATTTATTTCAAGAGACTCCCAATGTCTACAAACATTTTTGCCCCGAATTTTATATCGAAAGGCATATACTCAAACTAATTTGAAATTAAGTGTAGAAAAAATATGACGATCTGCAATGGATTGAAAATAAATAATTCAGGAGTCTCTCGAATTCGTGCATTAGCTTTCTGGAATGCATTAAAAAATTGATTGAATGACGAGTCTCACTGTGAATACTTGACGAGTGAAAATGTAAGCTGTCACGATCAGATTCCGCAACAAATATAATCGCTGTTAAAGCCGCAAAATCTAGACATATTTCGTTAAAATATTTTAAAAAGCTTAACATTTTAATAATAACCTTGAAATATATATTTAAATTGTTTATAAGTGGTATTAAATAGAATAGTGCGAGCTTGAAGGGACAAAGTTGAACAATTAAAATGTTTTTGGCTGAGAAATATTTGCCTTGAATTGAAATGCGTCCCAATTATTAGGCCACACCCTTCATTAATACGTAATAACATTTTTTGTTATTTCATCAATGTATATTCACTCCTACGTTTGGTCCGTTCAACCGTGATAAGCGTGATGTGGTGGACGTGGAGAGCTTCATTATAAAATAAAGAACGCAGTTAGTACTTCAATCTTTATTAGGATATTCAACGCGCATTTTGACGCCTAAGCATCATCACTAAAGAACATTAACGAAGATTGCAGTTCAATGTGAGTGCGTGTGGGTCAAGTATAACGTATTGTGCACTGAAATATTGCATATAACCAGTAAGTAAGAGAAGAAGGGGAAATGTTTTTAGAGGGTGTGGTTGGGTGGATTGGGATCGTTTTTCTTAGGGGAGTAAATCGAGCCCAATCTCTCTTTATGGAATATATCATCATATTTCTGCGGTGACTGGTGTACTTCAGCCACCATCTTCCCTTCCTAATAGGAGTTCCCTGACGCCATAACTCCTACACATGCACCTGAGCCTGAACCAAAGACATAAACACAATTTCTTGGTATTCTAACTAAAAAATAGACTGATTCTTAAGTTTCCGAGGAATTTTAAAGGAAATTATTAAACATTAAAGGCATTAAAAATGGGTTAAAAAACGTCACGTAATACCATGAAAATAATCTTAAACAAGACATGGCCTTTTTAGAACATATCGTAGTTTTCTAGTCCATCGAAGACCGAGAAAGGCATTTAGCTACTAACAGTCCACAGTCCAAGAAAACGAATCGTTACCTATTTCCGAAAAAGCGGGTTTATTTATTCGGTTGACTGGGCCGCTTTATCTCGGTAGGCCATCGCAATCTCTACTCTCATTCGTTGGAAGTGGAAGGTGAAGATTCGTTGACCCTGCAACACCAATTTCCCAAAAAACCGTCCCCAATTAAGACGCATAAAAGGCCAGGCCGTGAAAAGAAAGCGGAGGATTGGGAGTGGAGGATGGGTGGGAGGGTGAGTGGGTGCGTGGGGGGGGGGTTGTGAGGTGGAGAAGGGTGTGACCGCTATCATTAGCGAACACAGTGGCTGGTCGAGGGGACAATAGCGGGCCGTATGCGTACACGATCGGGGGAGAAAATGAAATTCCCTTTAAAACAATCAGTTTAATACGAGGACAAGAAAAAATCGCCGCAGGTATCATCTTCAATTTTCGCACTCTAAATCCCTGTGGATCCGGAAATTACGACTCCCTAGCGGGGCCGATGGGCCCGACAAAGACGGCGGGGGGGGGGAGTGGAGGGAGTGGCGGCGACCGAGCGGGGAGAGGGGGAGGAGCTGGTGTGGCGGGAGGACCAAGTGAGCAAGGAATGTCGGGATGGTGGCGGGAAGGCTTGGGGAAAGGGGTGGGTGGGCGCCTGGTGCGTGAAAGGTGTAAAGAGGAATTTTCTCTCGAAGACTTCCACCTCCAACCGCCCGAGGAAAATAACCAGGCGATGTTTGTGCGGGCGTTTTTGACGGCTTAGGACTAAAATGATCCAATTTTATTTTTTTCTAATTCCAGGGACCCTTAAAGCGGAAGTTGTTAATTGCCTCCTGCGCATGAAATAATCGATCCCAAGTCGGGACATTTTGGAAGAAATGGCGTAATGCCTACCAACGAAGGGAAAGAAAGAAAGAACTTCACCCTCACACCCATCGATTGCCTAGTCTGGATTATCCAACTATCCCGGGTAATATCGCAGGCTTTACGCTACGGTGGAATGTAATGAGAGAAAAATTGGCACGCGAGATGTCAGACGGAAGACTTAGCTAGATTCGCATTAGACGAGCGTAGAAATGGATGAGACAAGATATTACGGAGGAATTACCTCGGATTATGGAATATGAATATTCGTTCATTCAAATAATCTCCTACTTCATCACTTCATGGAAGAGAAAAAAGAGTAAACCGGGCCAAAAGATGCAGAATTATAACTGCACCTGAAGGCATTAAATCAGACTTTAAATATTACTATTTTATAATAAAAAATTACTGTAGGAACAATAAAGAAGTCACTGACCAAATTTAGAACCCAGAAGCTTAAATCTACAGACTTCAAGGTTTATAGTCATTCTGCAGTCACCTGTCAACACTGCTAGACACAAAAACACTTCAATAAAATGAATTTCTACCGTACGCACAAATTTAAATATTGATCGGATACAAACAAAAGAAGAAATTCACCACGAGAAATTATCGAACTAACTTCAACCGAGTAGAGTCGAATATTATTGATTGACTGCGCCACTAAATAACTAAGTTAATTTAAAACATTCCATGACTAAATCGGAGGCGATTCTTTTTTTGCTGACAGGGAGGACATGTAGTGCCCAGATGATAGATATCAAATTGAAAACATTACTTTGATTTCTGCCACCCGGAAAATCTGCAGACACCGGGGAAAAGTCAAGTATCGACTTGCCGAGGCGAGCTGTATTAAGAGAGCACGAAAACAATTGTCCGGAAAGAAGACTTTGATCGTGCAGGTAGCGCAACGGTTTCTCCAAAATTAAGTCTAAAAAATCATCCCTCAAGGAAATCAAAAGTTCGATTCACTAACCGAAGAAGATGCTTTTTTCTCCCCCTTCTACCTCTGCGATGGAACTCGAGGGCTTTATATCCACAAATCGTTCGTCCCCGACGCCAATGCGGCACGTAATAGTCTGAACAAAGACCCAGAGAGTTTACGAGCGATTTCGATTCCGGAAACAATGCTCAAGGATAATTTCTATTCCCACAAAGGGAATCGGGGAAAAGTGGCTCGCCTTTGATACGTTTGATGTCTTCCCCTTCCCCCCTCCTCATTCTTCCACCGTCGGCTTTATTGATTTTGCGAATTTTATTGCTTCTCGCAATATCTTCCTCCAGACTCAAAAGAGACATCAGATTTCAACATTGTCCAAAGGAAATTTCTACCCTAACCCCTCTTGGCGAGAAGTAAACATTGGTGCACGAGGCACTAGGAAACGCTCGCTTCAAAATTTTCTACTCTTATATTACGGTAACTTTGAATTAAAATATCCGCTCGCATAGCCCTATGCGCCACGTGTAGCTATGATACACACTCAATTAAATTCAAAAAGCTTTAACAATTAATCATTTCGTTAAACTTACTATGTAGTGTGTTAGAATTAACTCTGCTATTAATCTATTCTCACTCAATGCTAATAGCGATTCAATGATTGGAGGAAAATGTAAACATCAACATTCAAGACCACTAAAATTGGACAGAATTCCATTTAGAATTCTATTAGAACCACGTAGGGGAAGTAATGTCAAATATAATATTAACACTTGGCATTGCTCGAGAATTTCTATTCATTTTTAGACGAAATAGAAAGGCCCCATCTAATACAACCGTTTAAGAGAATATGAAATATTAGACAAGAGATTCATTCTATCAAGGTATTCTACCTGTTTCAAGGTAGGTTGGTCCTTAAAGACTTTTTACTTCTAAGTATCATGATAACTTCCTTTTTCTTAGAACTACACCATTTATTTTTCGATTTCTTCACAAAATTTCTCCACCTTTACGCTATTCATAAAGCCAGCTCTCCTCCTTTCTCTACTCTGCATATACAACGTCTTCCCTTCTTCCTTGGCCTTAAACATTCCCCTACCTGTCAATATTTCCTCCACCAACTTTGTGTACCTTTTTCGGATTTACCCCAGCATCTGCTTCTCTTCATATATCGTATTTAAAACCTAAGTTGTCCACTCTACACATCTTGGTTTCTCCATTATCCTCCCCACCAATACTCACATCTCAAAAGCCTTGAACATTAAAATCAGACCAGAGATGCAAACGGCGCATCAGAAAATTATACAATATTAAGACTGCATAAGAAAACCATATAGAGATTTAAAACGTAAACTAGATGCGCGGAAGTAAGATTTTCAAAATCACCAGATAAACTAAATTAATCACTAAAATAGAACCCCATTTATTGGTAAAGGCAGAATACCAGAAATAATTTGGCGGAAATTATGCAAAAGTAATGGGCGTAAAAACAAGGATATCTGGAAAATACGCGTTAGAGGCATTTATAAATATTAGAGGATTGATAACTTAGACTCTAACAAGTAAGGACGTAAATAAAAAAGATTAGTAAAAACTTTGACATGAAGCATAATTATTTAACGATCCCAGTGCATGAAGAAAGAGGATAAATGCATGTTTGAGAGACTGTCGAAGAGAATGAAGAATGCAAGGTGGAAAGGGATGAAGAAAAACGATGAAACCTTACACGTGATGGGGAAGAGAAGTTCCTAAGGATATTCGATCAAAGCAAAACAAATTGATGAGGGAGATATCTAGAAGAGTGAAATGTTGAACATTGTTAAGGGGGAAGAATGTTAGAGAAGCGGAGAAGACGGAAAAATTGGATGCTCGTTTTAAACGACATGTAGGAGGAAATAAAACACGAGGAGCTGGGAAATGAAAGGATAGAATGGAAATAATATAAATTTCTAGATAAATAGGGTCTAGGTCAAAAGGCGGGGTCTTAGGAGTCATAAAAAGAACCAAACGTTTTCAGGGAACATCCAAAAACCTACATTTTATCAGTGGAGAATCTATTATGGTTCGACGACTCTAACGCATGCACTCACGAAATAAATAGTGCGCATTCTAATAACTCAGAATTTTTTACTAAAAACCAATATATAATAAATTTGTCCATTATTTCAATATAGTATGGCCAAATATTTAGTTTAAACTTGTTCAAATAGAGTTTAAATGGAGAGAGAACAATTTTTTAGCAATTCACAAATTGAAAAAGTTCACATAATTTTGAAAATAAGCTTTCTTCTAACTTAACTTATTTTCGAGATCTTGGACATTAGGCATGTATGCATTTTGAATTTTCATGAATGAGCATCTAATTACAAAATGACAAGTGATTTAATTTACCTGCTACTTGCTACATGCCTAATGCCCAGATAGGACTGGAGCATAAGGAAATATTTTCTTTAGATAGTCTACTATCCATAGTAGATTTTAGATGGACATAGACTGGACAACGATAAATTTATTTGCCTCTCCTAATGAAACTATAATGTAACACTACGACAAAGCCTTCTTTAATTTCAAAGCCTTCTTTAATTTCACATAATGCCCTCCACTCTTTACTCTGTCGCCCATGCCTATACTTCTCCTCCCTCTTCTTCACTTGCCTATGCTCTCCTCTATACTACGGTTTTCGACATTGTATCGACTAAGAAAATGCTTCCTATATACTTTTATTGCCTCCTTATATTTCTCCCAACAACCCTCTCTCTTCCTTAAACATGCCTAGTACCTCTTCGTTTGTTTTCCTTTTCATTAATTTCACCTTTTCTATGCTTCTTCAAATTTACATTTCCAAATCTCGAATCTTGACTAATATCAGTGAACAAGTTTCCTCCCCACCCAGAGGGCCCGGGTTCATATCCCAGCGGTGTTGAATATTTTTCAGTGGTATCTCGATCCCTACTTGAGGTGCTTTGTGGAGGGCACTTTGAGTGAGTACGCCGTCCGTCGGATGGGACGTTAAGCTGCGGACCCCTTGGCGCCTTTCGTAAACAGTAGGCTAATGCCGACGCCGGGCTTCTCTCCACCCTTCATCCTTTCCTGTCCATCCCTTATGGAGCAGCTATATGACCTCAGCTGTCGGTCACCTCCCCTCAAAACTACTACTACAATTTTCCTCGCCGTAAATTATGCACGCTCCATATCAAAGTTTTCAATAATCTTTTCTTTACCGCCTTACTCAATGCCCATGCCATCAATTCCCCTCACTGATACATATTTTTTGCTGAAATTAATAATATACCGTAAATCGAATTATCTGCAAAAGGTAGGGAATCAAGTTTTACCATTCACGTTTCCAATCCACGAAAATTGAAAAATAGATAGTTTTAATACGTAAGTAAAGCACTGAGAAAACTTCAATCGCACGTATTTACGAGAATGCATCACAGTATCAGCCACAATCGCCAAAACTCACTATTACACTACCGCGGTGATTAACTTGATGATATAACTAGTTCGTGATTAAATAACTTTGAGGAAATAATCAGGTGAAATTTACCGTAAAAAAACTATATCACAAGAATTGGAGATCGGAAACCATTACAAGTATTTGAAAGTATTCCCTGACAGCATACTTCGATTCGTGGATCAAAATTTAGATAATTTCTCCTTCCGGCTTCTACATGAAGCTCAAGGCATGCGATGCCTATGATCTTCGAAATCGATATCTAATGGAAAAATACTTACTGCCCAATTAAAATTAGGAAAAAACCGTGAGAGTAGATAAAAAAGCAACTCAATTCTCCGACCAGATGAAATATTTACTGCCAATTTTGAAACAGTGCCCAGGTAGGAACGTCAATTCAAATCAATGGAACGCGCAAAATCTCGGAAGGTGAGAGCGGTGGGCGCTATTTCCACGGAATCACGGTAACACGGAGTGACCGTGCACCGTCGTTCACGCGCGTCGGGATAGTGGAGCGTACTTGGAGCGATTAGCCCATAAATTTAATTAGTGCAGCCAGACTATGGGGGGGGGGGAAGGTCGGTATGGACCGACGAAAGAAGGGTATCACCTGTGGTGCGAGTGAGAAAAAAGAGATTATAGAAGACGCCCGCCTGCAACCACTTACCCATTCTTTCTTTTCGCCCCCTCCCCTAAATCCTCTACCAACACACTCTTAGCCGTTGCATAAGTGATGACTGGGCTGAGGAAGGGAGGAGACGACAATCGGTTTCATTATGGCGGAAGGCGTTGACGAAAGATGGGAAGTGAGAGAGGGAGGACGGGAGAGGAGGGGAGAAAAAGGGATTAAGAGGAGGGGAGAAAGGTAATGGAAGAGGAGAGCATGGGACGTAAGAGAGGGGATAAATGGGTTTTCTAGGAAGGGATTAAGGATTAAAGAGGGTAGGTGGTGGGGTTGGGGGATGTAGGCCGAAAAGGGAGACAAGGTGGGCGATCGGTGAAATGATTGAGGCGGAAAGGATGGGGCGGGAAGGAGTGTCGGGGAGGATGAGAAGTGAAGGTGAAAGATATGAGAGCGAAAGAGAGAGAGAGGCTCTTTATTCTATCTCTTCCTCACGCTTTCAAAATGAAATCGTGGGGGGTGAAGGGGGAGCGTCAAACGATATTTTAAAAAATTCGCATGTGGACCCCTTCCACTCCAATTCCTTCCCACTCACGTCCCCCTCCACTAGCTCTGCTTTGCGGCACTCTAAATAACACTGCCGACCCGAGTAAATGGAATTAATGAAGGAACGCAATGTAATTAACTATTAAAAAATCCGGTGCCGAGAATATGCTCGAAATATTTCCCACTCGGGGAAAGAATTAACCACCGGGTCACGCGCGCGACGGGAGATGTGGAGCTAAGGTTTGCTAGCGGGAGAACTATAGAAATTCCCCGTAGAGCGAGAGAGAGAAAGATAATGCAGAACTATGAGCTCCCGACGTGAATTTAGCAGCGAGCAGCATTTATTCTGCAAAGAAGAGCTTGAGCTTCTGCTCGCTGTTGGCGAATGACAAAAGATCGTACTAGAACACAATCACTACGCAGACAAAACAACAATGAAAGTCGATCGAATGGGATACTGAGGAAAACACGGGTGACCCGAAAGACCCATTCGGAACTCCAATATTGGGTAGAAGGGTATTAGGACAATTTTCTGTTCCAGTTAAGTTAAAAATAAAGAGTATTTTGTATGATGGACTTTTTTATGAGTTGAGTTTCCATCTAAAACAGAGCAATGTTGTAAGCTTTGCTTTTGTATAATCTGATCAAACTCTGCCTTTTGAAAATGTCTTTTGGTTTATGTTTTCGAGTCTTTATATTAACACAATTCAATGATCCGAAAAAAGCCAATCAGGGAAACCCTACATGTTTTTATATTGACATTTTCATTGCCTACAGTAACATATTTGAGGCAGTGCATATCTGTATGTTTTTCTCACAGTCTTGAAAGCCAGCCTACTCTTTTAACAGCCCGACTCTTAGCAATAGATGCAATGTTTTAAGCCTAATTTATTAATACATACTAAGAGTCGATGGGTATTGAAGCCGTTTGTATTAAGATCCACTTGGTCAGCTATCGCGCAATCATAACATTAGACGCGAAAAAACTGCTCCGAGAACTCCATACCGTGCTCTATTTATACGTATTATGACCAGAGGATGATGACACACTACGAGATAACTTTCTATTACATTCGATGATGGAAATATTTTTCAAGTATGTGAAATGGCGTCACGGAATAAAATATCTCTTTCATAGAAGGGAGCAAATTCTTCTTTTTATGTGTAACTTTATGAAAACGACCGAGTATCCTGTCTTTGAATTTAACTCTGGTGAAGCGACGTTACTTTAACAAATATTTGAATGGAGGTGAAATTTCATCATAAGTTATAAAGAAAACACCATTAATCTAGAGAATTAATAAACCATCAGGAGGCAATCTTACACATTAAACGTAATTACTCTTAGATATACAAGGTCTGTCTCAAAAAGTATGATTTGTTTTTTCCCAGACAGACAGGCGGCGGTTAGTCTGGATACACTCGACGGAGGAGAGTCTCGGGAAAGGCTGGAAGCCGGTGGTAGTTGGCTCCCAGCCTTTGCGGGGTGCGGACTGTTCGTTCGTGAAATCTCTATAACGTGACCTCGTTACGCTCCGATATGAATCTGTTATTGGAACAGCGCTACGCTCTCAAATTTTGCGTAAAACTGGAAAAAACCGAGGAAAGAGACTCATTACATGCTCAAGGCAGCTTATGGCAATAATACCATGGGTAGATTGGGTGTTTTTAAGGGGAACAATTTGTTTCGGAGACTAGAGATGATGCTGAAGACGTCGAACGTTCGGACGCCCTTTGACCTCAAAAAGTGACGAAAATCTTGCAAGAGTAAAGGCTTTGTTGGACAGGGATCGCAAATTAAGTGTTCGCATGGCTTCTAATAAACTTGACATCCCTTAAAGTGATGTTCATCCACTTGTGACCGAAAACATGAGCACGAGAAAAGGTGCGTGCGAAGTTGTTGCCGCGAGTGCTCTCGGGCGAAAAAAGGAAACTCACATTTGGATTTTCCGAGAGCTTCTGGACCATACCTCAGCCACCCAACAGCCCTGACATTGCTCCACCAGACTCCTTCCTCTTCCCCCCCTTCTGGTTTCCGAGCTGAAAGGACATCATCTCGGTGGGAACGTTACATGTCGTGACGAGGTAGCTTGGCAGTATTCCGGGCGCCGCCTTCCAGAAGGCATACGATGCGTGGAAAACCCACTGGCAGCGGTGTGTGGAGGCGCATGGGTGCTACTTCCAAGGCTTTTAAGTGAATGTAACAGATGTCGCATATTAAAAAAAATTAAAGTAATGTTGCTCACAAAGAGTTTCACTAAAATGACATAAACTGAGGAATTGTTCTCATGAACAATTCCTCAGTTTAGATGAATTCAATTGGAAAAAAATGCAACAACTGCTGAGACGACTCCTTTTTCATTCGATTCCTAAATTCATTTTTTCAGGAAGAATCCACCATCACAATACAAAAACAAGGAGACTTTATAACACATATGACACCTAGCCAAACTTATATGCACTTATTTCCCAGTTTTTAACTTCAGATATCCTAAAACCTCCTGTCACATGTCTTTGCCTCTGAGGATTAGTATTGTCGCCTTTGCGTAAGCTTTTTAAGCGTAAACTACTTAAGGAAACAACGAATTATATTATGATCAATACTTATGCTTACATTTACCACCACGATTACGATTTCATAACCTTTTTATTGCGTTTCTGAAATATGATAAGGAATACGATTCGAGAATAAATGTAATTTTGGAAAAGATTCCAAGTAATCCTTAGGAGCTAACACAATTATCTCTAAAATACGAGTTAACTATCGTAGTTCATAAAAGGTATTCAAAATATATCCATAAGCAACATCATAAAATATACATCACAGAAAAATTACAATTAACTTAAAGGTTACACCTTATGATGTGATTTCAACTGACAAAAAGATAGCCATAAATAACAGGTCCATGATAGTTCAGAGTATCGAAGGGATAAAATCCCAAATTCCTACAACATTAATTTGCATTCAGCCCCAGTGAATAAACCGAAGTGTCATAAAAGTTTCCGGCGAACTAATAATAAGTTTGGAATGAGGATGTAAATCAGGTCTGCGGAGTACCTAGACAATTTTTATGGAAAATGTTCCCTTTCCTCAACATTTCCTCCTAGCGTCATATACCAGAGAGTGGTTATTATATCTAATCCGCTCTGAGTCTGATGAACTCGGTGGTGTACCAATTCACTCTTCGACAATCGACAAAGCATAAGTCTCATTCGCCTAGATCACGATCATTCGCGATGAGCTCCTGCTCCTTTAATTGCAAATTGGCTCCGATAACCTGAGTATTATTTGCGCGGGCAGAGTGTAGTCGAACCCCCTTCCAATCGTCCCGACGAGGAAGAAAACAAAAGCGAAAAACTCCCCAAAGGCTATTACGGAAAAAGTGGAGAGAGAGAACTATCGGGAGAACCATCCCGGGTGGCCTAATAACGATAAACAAAAAAATAAAGAGGGAAAAAAGGTAGTAGGGCGCCTGGCGCTTTTGAGATTCAAAGCAACCCCCTCCCCCAAAAAAAACCATCTTCTGATGCAAACGTGCGCCTCGTTTGGAGCGGCGCCGGCGAGAACCACAGGGGGAAGAGGGGATGCCGAACGGAAGACTCGTGAAATGAGACAGCTGCATGTTGGAGAGAAGTATCTTTGAATCGTGAGAGCGTGGGGTGTGGTGTATACTGAAGTTGGGATGTAGGAGGTGGAATAATGGGGGTCCCCTGGAGGAGGAGAAGATGATGATGATGAAATGAGAGCGGGGATGAGGCTCCGTGGGGGTGCGGGCAGCAATAAGATTAGAGTAATAAGGGTAGGGAATATTCCTTCCCCACTTCCCGGAAACGAGCGGTGAACCTCAATCGGCCATTCACGCATACGTACGTAAGACGGCAACCGGAATTCCTTCGCGAAGAGTGCGAATAGGGGGGGAAGGGGGTGTACCGCACATGATAGTGCTAATAGAAAATAATGCTGGTGGAACGAAGGTAATTTAAACGAAAACAGAAGAAGTTTTGGCACAAAAGATGGTGGGAGAACGAATTCATAAGAGCGAGGTAGAGAGTATCATAAAACCAAACACCTTGTGGCCCACATAGCATGATGGCCACAAGAGACTCGAAAATACATGTACACTGCAGGGACGCCGGAAGTTTAAAGATCTAGTCCGCATGCAAATGAATGCATTTTAAACCCTGGGAAACGTATGCCAATGTATTATATTTCCTCATTATGAGAAACAAATTTGCACTTTTCCGCAGATTCTGTGGAAAAGTGCAAATTGTTTCTCATAATGACGAACTTCCACCACATCTCGCCTGAATCTGTTGAATATATTATATTTCGCGCTGGACAATCGATAGAAATTTAAATGTTCACTTATAAATTCACTGGTACTACATTAATTTTACTGACAGCAGCGAGGACACTTCTTTATAAAAAAAACAAGTATATTGAATCGAAAGGTGTTGGGAATTAACATTAATTGATGGGAGCATCGAAATGAAAAAAATAGTGCGTGATATGTTTAAAAAGAGCACTCTTATGAAGTTTGAGTGATGAACGCCAGAACACAGCAATCAGGCATTTTCAAGCAATAGGTAGCGGGAAGACGCCTCTCCTCGGACAGCCGAACTGAATCAAACTTAAATGTATCCTAATCAATGTAATATCTGACACTGCGACGCATCAAGCAATGACAAAAACTACGCGAATAGTCCGGATAACTGACAAGACCAAACTAGAAGAGGGAGATATAAATCCTTATGATGCACCGCAACGTACACCGCATGGATCTTTCAAACTTAAGCTGGCGTCACTTGGCTCAAACTACCCAGATCGGATGCGACTCGCTCGAGAGTGCTTGGCGGAAACTGGAATCTGTCAAGCGGATGTCCTACTTTGGGGGAAACTTTATTTTAGGGCTCGGCGAAACCAGAAGATTCCATTCGAACTAAACGCTAGTTTCCGATACCCCAGAGAAACATTTTTCTAACGAACCACCCGAAAATCAAGATACCCTATGGGAAGCGCTTATCGTAACCCGTATGATTTCGATCAGAGTCATGAAAGGGGATGAGATAGTTGAATCGTTGAATAAACACGAATTAAAAAAAAAATTAAAGCTGAACTCTACTTTGATTAAACTTTTCTAGCATGGCGGCGGCATAAGAATTCATAAATAAAAGGCCACGGAGAGAAGAGCTTTATGAACGGATCGGAATATATACCTGATTAAACGCCACCACTTTAAAAGTGACATTATGAAAAGAAAGCACACGACCAAGGTGTTTCACATTTTTTGCGAACTGATCGTGCCCCTGGGCTATAATATTTTGCATAAAAAATTTGAAGAAAAAGGGATGTTTTTATGTTGGAAGTCGTCCTTTCATTAAGATGCGTGGGAACGAAAGAATTAGGGGGATCGAGATGGTGCGGGGGCTAACGTACTGGCTTCCCACCATGAGGGCGCGGGTTCAAATCCCGGCGGTGTTGAATATTTTTCAGAGGTATCTCGATCCCTACTTGAGGTGCTTTGTGGAGGGCACTTTGAGTGAGTACGCCGTCCGTCGGATGGGACGTTAAACTGCGGACCCCTTGGCGCCTTTCGTAAAGAGTAGGCTAATGCCGACGCCGGGTTTCTCTCCACCCTTCATCCTTTCCTATCCATCCCCTATGGCGCAAATGACCTTAGCTGTCGGTCGCCTCCCCTCAAAACTACTACTACTACGAAAGAATTTCTCCATTGAGGCATTCACCAACGGAACAATACTCGTAGTGTAGACGTAGATTGTTCCGATTCGCGTTATAATTCAAATGACAAACCTTCACCAGCGAGATTGGCCTTTTGCTCACCGGGACAAAGCTTCCCTCACCCCTTGAGGGTCCATTCAGCCGATTTATCGTCATGTTTCTGAATAATTTTTTTACGCGATCCACACCACGTGTTTCCAGATCTGCGGCTTTTTTTTAACTAACCGCGGCCATTTCAACCGAAAACGCTACGTTCTTTCGTAAAAACCTTTATCGTTTATACCATGTAGTGGATAGCAAGTACGTAAAAACCATCATCGTTTCCACCACGCAGATTACTGCAGATACGTTGAAACCACGGAAAATTGGGTCAACGTCATATGAAGCTAAAGGAATAGGAGTGCAGTCAAATAAAATTTTAAGGAATACTATTAATTATTCCTAAATAAAAGGAGCCTGCATGGAGTATTATATATAGGCTTTAAACGGAACTTCTAATTTCAGTTTACACACTAAGAAGCTAAATCGTTTTTTCACAAATCCGTCTGAACCTAAAACATACATAATTATTCAGGTAAAATGAAATGAGGAACCAGGTTAGTTAGTTAAAACTCATTTCTTCCCTGAGAACTAACTATGCTTACTTGACCAGGCAATAAAAGGCGAAACAGATGATAAATTTAAAAAATCACTAGTAAAAGCTAAAAATAGAGTGCAAAACGAATAGTTGATATTAATTATAGAACAATAAATATCTAAAAACAAACAATAAATTTGCGGGTGTATGGATGAAAACATTTTCTCAAAAACAGTTCTAAGGATTTTCATAAACTTTTTTTGGACATGAGAAATTCATGGAGATAGCCTTCAGCACTGGAAAAAACGATCTATTGGGAGTGAATTTAGGGGGTCGACGAGCAGCATTTCTTTCTGTGTACATATAAATATTTTAAGGAGAAAATTGCCAAAGAGTTTTAATAAGAATTCGAATGTTTAGATTTTTGGATAAGACAAATTCGTCTAGGTCCACAATTCATCTAAGGGTCAAAAAAGCCTCAAAATGCATATAAAGTGCTTTATTCGGCACTTTAGTGGTCATCACTTAAATATAGTGCGAATCGAAACAATGTATCAAAATAAATAAATGCAAAAAATATAAATATAAAGATAGAAATAATTCACAACCTTTGGGTAATGCTAATTTGTAAGTTGTAAAAGGCGAAACTCTTTAAGCATACACCATTTTACTTCCAATTAACCAATAATTCATCTAAATATGAATTACATTTTCCAAACGCCCGATTATAATCCTTGACATATACTCTGGTTCAGACTAAATTACGGAAATTTAACATGGTTGCTGCACAGGATAGCATTGCATACAAAAAACGTTTTCAACGCGCGTACTCTGAATTTTCCAGGACTACCGATAGAGCTCAAATGAGTTTTGAACTTTGGTGAGATGATTTTTCCGACTTCTGCTATCATTACCCTTTTGGGTATACTTTTAAAACTTTGGCCATATTGAGGCGCGAGAAGACAACTTTGTGGCAGAAAAAGAATTTCATGGATCGCGCTGATTGGAATACACAACTTTTTCGCACTGTTATTATTTTTTTTGTTTTCCGACATCAGATTACGGAAATTGACATTACCGTACTAGGTTTCGGCATCCCTAACCTTAAATCTGCATCCACATAAAAAAAACGCAATTCAGAGAACAGCACAAAACATTACGATGACACGATGCTTAATCCAACAATTAACAAACTAATTCGGCTTATCAACCAATCTCGCAAATTTTACCTCTTATTTGGCAATACCTACCCAAATCAAGGATCGAAAAATTTTTCTAAGCCTCATTGAACTCTTTATTTTTATTCTCTAGCTACATTTAGGTGATAAAAGTTTCGTGGTGATCTGGCACATGGCAGTAGCGCTGAGCTAGAACGAGCAGCCGCGAACCAAAAGTGGATTGAGCCAGGTCAATGCAGGGATTTTATACCCATTAAATAGAAACAAAATGCTTACTAGTCCCCACATGTCGTGTGATTTTCGGAATAAACTGCTTTTTAAAATCTTGTTATGGCTGTGGGGAATCACGACCGCGCATTGCCAAAGCGGATCATTATGTATTCCGGCAATAAACTGTTCCAAAAATTTATTTACAAAAAAAGAGCTCTTCCCGGGGAGACTCGAATTCACACTCAAGCACGTAGGAAGGAATAAATACTTATTCCAAACTCCGCTCTGGTAGTATACTTATGTGTTCCTTCGAGTGTGCACATACGCTCGCGACCTATTTCCTAAAAGAAAAGACATGCCTGGCAAATGAAGTGCCCGCTTGTCGCTTGTGTGCACTTATCATTTATATAAATATATGTGTATGTGTATGTATGTATGTATATATATATATATATATATATATATATATATATATATATATATATATATATATACACAGTAACACACAATATAGAAACACAAAAAAAGAAGAACACTCACACGTTATTTCTAATAGAAATAACGTGTGAGTGTTCTTCTTTTTTTGTGTTTCTATATTGTGTGTTACTGTGTATATATATATATATATATATATATATATATATATATATATATATATATCCCTCCCCGGACTACAACCTTGACGTGGTGGAAGGGCTTGTGCGTTCCGATGACCCCTAGAGCTGTACTGGCGGGAGTAATAAAAATTGCTCCTGGTAGGGTCACCCATGCCAGATAGGTCGAAGGTTAGGAGCCAGACGAAAGGTAGTCCACGCAGCGTCTGTTCCTCAGTGAGGCGGCTGCAATGGCGTCTGACCCCAGTGGGGCGGCCAGTAAGTGATGGTGTCACGTTAAAAACACTATTGAGGAAGGCAACGGGAAACCACCTCAATTATCATTCCCAAGAACAATGTGATGGACAATAGAGATATTTTGAGTCCTGGCAACCACGGGGCTCGGCCCAATCGGCCGTGTGTCGTGCCCGGCAGCGGGGGAGGCAAGGCTTCCGCGGTCGTCATCCCACGAAACCCTTGCAAGGGAAAACCAGCAGCAGCAGGACAGAAGACGCAGGAGAAGAAGACCAAATTAGTTAGAATAGGAACGTGGAATGTTAGGACAATGATGAGGACGGGGAAATTGGAGAATGTTAAGCGAGAGATGGAAAGGGGAAATATAGATATTTTAGGTCTATGCGAGGTGAGATGGAAAGATAGCGGGGATTACTGGAGTGATAAGTATAGAATAATATACAGCGGTGGGGACGAGAGCCAACGAGGGGTCGCCATAGTATTAAATGAAGAGGTAGGAAGAAGCGTAGTCAACATAGAGCAGGTAACGGATAGAATACTACTAGTGGAGATAAAAGCAGAACCGACGAACTTAGTTATTATCCAGGTATACATGCCACCGAGCAACCATAAGGAAGAAGAGGTCGATAGGATATACGATCAGTTAGAGGACATGATTGCATGTGTTCCTGCAGGGAAACATTTGATAGTGATGGGGGATTGGAATGCGACAGTAGGCGAAGGAAGAGATGGTGATGAGGTGGGGGACTACGGTTTAGGCACGAGGAATGACCGCGGGGAGAAAGCAGTTGAGTTCTGCAGGAGACAGGGGTTAGTTATCACCAACACTTGGTTCAGACACCACAAAAGACGCAGGTATACATGGAAAATGCCAGGTGACTCGGGAAGATATCAGCTAGATTATATCCTGGTTAGACACAGGTTTAGGAACAGTGTGATAAATTCCCACAGCTTCCCGGGAGCGGATGCGGACTCAGACCACAATTTAGTTGTTATGAAATGTAGCGTACGTTTTAAAAAGATAAGGCAGGGGCGGCGAGTTAGAAAATGGAATGTAGAAGCATTAAATGGGTTGAAAAGAAAGGAATACAAACAGGCGGTAGAGAAAATCATGGAGGACGGTAAAGAGCTAAGTACTATTGAAGAAAAATGGGAATGTATCAAAAAAGGGTTGTCTAAAGCGGCAAAAGACACTATTGGAACCGTTAACGCTAAAAGGACTCGTAAACCATGGATCACGGATGAGATGATTACAAAAATGGATGAGCGGCGAAAATGGAAGAATATAAATACAGAATTAGGCAAAATGAAGTACAAAGAATTGAACAATAAATTGAGGCGGGCAACAAATAAAGCAAAGGAAGCATGGTGGAAGACGCAGTGCGAGAATATGGAAAGTCTGCAGAGGAAGGGGGAAATCGGTGCGCTTTACAGCATAGTTAAATCTTTATCGGGAAGTAGGAAAGGGAGATCGACGATAGCAGTTAGAGATAAGGCCGGTAAGGTAATAGTTGACGCAGGAAAGATCCAAGAGAGATGGAAGGAATATGTAGAAGACCTGTATAGTAAAGAGCTTAGACCAACAAAGTTAGACATTGAAAAGGAACATGACGTAGAGGAAGATAGCTTAGGTCCAGGCATACTAGACAATGAGATAGAAAGGGCATTAAGGGAGATGAAACTAAATAAGGCCGTGGGGGTAGATAACATTCCCGTGGAACTTTTGAAATGCTTGGGAAAATGTGGGAGGAAGAGGCTATATGGGCTGATCCGTAGTATTTATGAGGAGGGAATCTGGCCGGAAGACTTTGTGAGATCAGTTTTAGTTCCTATTCCGAAAAAGGTAAAGGCCACGTCATGTGAGGACTATAGGACAATTAGTTTGATATCCCACGCAGCTAAGGTTGTTCTCAGGATCATAAACAAAAGGATAGAGAGTAGGGCAAATGATTACTTAGGGGATGATCAGTTTGGGTTTAGGAAGGGGAGAGGTACGCGTGATGCCATTGCAGTAATGAGATTATTAATCGAGAGGAATATAGAACACAACCAGGAGGTATTTGCCTGTTTCGTAGATTTCGAAAAAGCGTTTGATAGAGTAAATTGGGAAAAACTAATGAGTATATTGCAGAAAATAGGAATAGATTGGAGGGAAAGGAGGCTAATCCGCAACCTGTACATGTCTCAGACTGCTCAGGTGAGGGTGGGAAACGGGGAGTCAGGATGGGCAGTGTTAGGAAGGGGTGTAAGGCAGGGTTGCCCATTATCACCGTTGCTGTTCAACCTGTACGCAGAAGAAATGATCAAAGAGGCATGGGAAGAACACGAGGTAGGAATGAAAGTGGGCGGGGAATTCGTAAAATCAGTTAGGTTTGCTGATGACCAAGCTTTAGTTTGTCAGTCAGCCAAGGGGCTGCAAGCATTGCTTAGTGAATTGGAAATTCAGTGCGACAGGTATGGGATGAGAATCAATATTAATAAAACAAAGGTTATGCGATTTTCTAGAAAGAAAAAGGCCAAGCTTAACATTAAAATAGGAGGGCAAAAGCTAGAGCAGGTAGAACAGTTTACGTATCTCGGTAGTGTTTTGGACCAACACGGTCAAAGTAGTAGGGACGTAAGGAGAAGAATTGCGCTAGGCAAAGAGGCTTTCACAAGGAGGAGGGAGTTGATGACAGGGACTTTGAGTAAGGATGTTAAGAAAAGACTCGTAAAAACTTTGATATGGAGCGTAGCTATGTACGGAGCGGAAACGTGGTCATTGAAGCAGGAGGATAGACGTAGATTGGATGCTTTTGAAATGTGGGTGTGGAGAAGAATGGAGAAGGTGAAATGGACAGAGAAGAAAACAAATGAGGAAGTACTTGGTATGGTGGGCGAAGAGAGGGGTTTGTTGGAAGAAATCCTATGGAGGCAGGAAAAGTGGATGAAGGGGGTGTTGACCGGCAGTGGGATGTTGAAGACTGTGATAGAGGGTAGAATGTTGGGCAAAAGAGGAAAGGGAAGGAACAGGATAGGGTTGTTGGACGGGATGATGGGAGGAAGGAAGTACTCAGAGATGAAGAGGGACCTGATATAGAGTAGGATGATTGATTTTGTGTTTTGTTAGGAGTAATAAAATATTTGTTTGGTAGTTGTGTCAGTCCAAAAACCTACCTTAACCGGTAGATTACTTAAAAAAAAAATATATATATATATATATATATATATATATATATATATATATATATATATATATATATATACAAGCATACATGCAAACACACACCAACGACTTACAGGGGGGAAAAATTCAGCGACTTTTCAAATGTACTTCAGATTTATCTCCTGCCACACGAGGGAAAAATAAATGAAATGAGCACGTGAATCATGATTTGCCCCCTGGTGAAATATACGGGTGACACGTGTCGAATAAATAATTGCAGAAATGGTATGCACCATTAATCCGCTGCCGTGACTGTCTCTCGGGTGTACACCACGTAATGATTTTTTCCATAAATGCCGAGAGTTTTTGCGTCTCGCTTATAAAAACGGGAAGAGGAAGTGCCATTCACAAAAAGTATATCCATCTTTAAGTCAAAATAAGTGCCTCTCGAGAAGGAAGAAGAGGCCGGGGAAGCATTTAATGCGGCAATAGCGTGGAATAAGAAATTGGCCACTGGGTGGCTCAAATTTTCTAATCCGGCAGCGGGTGTCGCGAACGCAGACAACTTGAAGAGAAATAAACTCGAACGCACGCCAAGGGGGGGGAGAAATGGAGAAATTACGTAAGGACATGGATGGAGGGTAGAGAGAGCCGAACTTGGGAAAGATAATGACATGTGAAGGGCGAAGTAAGAGAACTCCCCGAGTGTGTTGGAACTACGATTGCTCCGGAGACATAAAAGAAATTCGGCACGACAGCGTCATGTGAGCTCCCGTCTGCGACACGGCTCAATCTCCTCTAATTAGCATCCCCCCCCATTTTCCCTTCACTCAGGCTCACTCATTTCAGGTGCAACTCGGCGTTAAGAGGATACGACCTATTTAATGTAAAAATAGTATTTTTGCGAAGCTGAGGGCTTCGCAGCGTCGTGATTACCGCATGCCTTCCCAGGAAAAGAGGGGATAGTGAGAGGAGGGGCGTGAGAAAAGAGCCAACAGGGAACGACCGGGAGGGGAAACGGTGAATGAGAATCAAAACATATGCACGGGATGAAAATCAAAGCTATCGGAAATATTCATTCATTAAAAGTACTCTATATATTCATGATATATTTTGAGGACCAAACGACTATTACCTTTCACATATCACGAGAATTTCTTCATGTTTCTTCCACATTTTTTCCTTCATCATTTCACTATACCCTCTGCCTGTCTTTATTATGCCCAAAAAGCTTAAAACTCTTCATTCCATCACGACCTTATACTTTCTATTTCTCCACCTGCTTCATATGCCTTCCGGAGATCGAGGAATTAAAAGAAGAGAAGGATGAACGGAAAAACAATGAATAACTATAAAATTAATGCTGACTATTGGAAAAATATGTCTAATAACGTCCTGATTTAGCGTTTCTTGCGACTAGATATCACTGAAAAAGTTTTATAAAGAAGGCATTATATGAAACTCTTCCCTTTTCATGCCTCTGCCAAACCAGCCTCCTCCGCAATTCATCACCTACGGCTCTTCAAGCTCGCCAAAAAGGCTATTATTTGCGTTTAAAGTTTAATACGCAGAATAAGATCATAATTAGCACGAAAGCGAGAAACTTGGAACCTCGCCTGTTGTCGCCCTATATGGATGATTCCAATTCAAACCGCGGAACAACTTCATGAAAAAGAACCCAAAATGAGCTCCGGGTCAAGGATATATCACAGTCGCACGTTTTTATGACAAGCAAGAAAAACACTCGGATCGCTTTGGCGTGTTGGCTAGTATACATCCCTGTTTCCCCAACCAGAGGAGAGCACTCCGCGCAATATTATCATATCAATGCCGCCGTGCCGGTCTCTGCTGTTGCGTCGGGTGGCCATTGGCAGCGGGCCCAAGGTAATGCATGATGGAAGAGATCATGGGTCACTCGCCTGGCACAATAAAGTCTAGCGCTAATGAATATAATGTATCTGCATACTAGCTCAACGATTAAAACGGTCTACTTCCACGCACTCCAGCTCTCGAGCGAGTTATTGCGACGAAGCGGCCGTTCCAGCTGAAAGGTCAAGAGCCGTACGCGACCCAAAAGACTGCGCGCGACCTACTTAGAGCACAACTTGTGTTTCTGGACCCAATGCTTTTTAGCAAGGCCTACATTCAAGTGATAATATATTAATACCGAGTCTTAGACGAGATGCGGTTCTTTTAAATGTAAATTATAATAATACATTTTTTTAAATCTCTCATTTTAATAATGATTCCATATAGAAAGGAAGTAAATTCTGAAATGCATAGAGCGTCAGGTGCCCCGTCCTGTGCACGAATAAAAATGTAGTTCACTATGCAATTTTCTCGCGATTCTTGCGCTGTCTTTTACAAATAGCGAAGGCAGATTTCGCTTTGAACATGAATTTTCTTTCATTGCATTGCGTTCAAAATTCTCCAAGCGTCAGCTCACTCCCTTAACTGTTGATCAGGATGTGAGCCTAATTACAGAGGAAGAATTAGAATTTAGGGATAATTTTTAGGAGATCCTAATATGAATAAGGGTACTTTAAATTTTGAAAAAAATACATCCAAAGGATTTTAGAAAGCACACAGATCCTTGAGAGAAACAATGTAAGACAGGTAGGCATCTTTTGTGCCTGGATCCTGGAGCGTCACTTGGAAACGTGGCTTGATCACAGGTAAGCCATTGTTTCCCTGGGCTCGTTTTAAAGCTGCCATTGACCAAATACGAGGAGTTTCATTTCCTATAAATTCACCCATATCATAGTGCAAACGTGTTGCCTCAAACGGAAAGACGGCCTGAGGATGAACTCCGATGGAACATTAAAATCCTGCGACGCAAAAAGTATCGCAATCACTCCCCTGGCGCTTACTTAATTACGCGATTCAGGGACCAAGAGCCTCTAGGCGCGCAGCGAATAAAAATAGGTGGCACGACACGGCTTGGTGCAAGGGAACAAAAGGGGATTGTCAGCTGCAACGAGGAGCCGAGAACGTGCTTGAAAGAGAAAGAGAGAGGAGAGGGGAAGAGGGGGCGAAGAAAAGCGCCGAAGAGGCAGTAGGCCGTGAACGCGAAGAGGGAAGAAGAAAACACGTACATACTGCGGGGAACAAAAAAAGGTAGAAATACACGGAAAGAGGAGAGGGAGACTGGTGGAGAGAGAAAGTTAACCAGGCACGAGACCACGGGAGTAACAACAACCCCTCTTTTTCTCCGAGGGATGGAAGACGGAATGAGGTCAACGGCGAAGGAGGGTTAGCACGTCGCAGAACAACACAAGAGAGGTGGAAGAAGACCGAACTAAGGAGAGGGGTGGATGCTATTAAATGGAGAAAGGTAACCGGAGAAGCAAGAAGAAACGAGTGATTCCCGTGAAGGGAGATTGCAGGATCACTTATCTCTTTGTATACATCCCTTTTCTCCCTACGAGATTGAGTTGGAGCCATGGCTGGTCCACACTGACTTCCCACCCCCAGAGGAACTGGATTCTAACTCAGGCAGGGGCAGAATTCTTCCGTGGTATCTCAACCTCAACGTTGGTGACACGTTGAGAGCACACCTCAATTAGAAAACTCTCACCTACGCCGCCCATCGGATGAGACGTTAAATTAGGAACCCCATGCCGTATTTTGTACAGACTTGAATTATGCCGGGCACCAGGTTCCTTTCCACCCTTCCCCCATTCACAGAAAATCCTACCTCTAGCCGAAATGCCCACCTATCCCAAATGGTGCAATTTTTTCGCACCCTCCCCTCTGTGCACGGACGGTCAGAACGCTCGTCCTCCCGAAGACAAAATCAACGGTCATCCGCGCATGGAGCGAGCGCCAGAAGACGAGGCGCGATGGCTGGCGAGGATGAAAAGGAGGGGGGGGGGGTCGAAATGGTGTGGAAGGGCGGGTATCTTACTTGGGGGGCACTCGTAGGAAAGAGGTGAGGGAAGTGGGACGAATCTGGGAGGGGGGATCGAAGGGTGGCAACGGGGATGCTAAGTGAGTCGGAGAGGTTGGAGGAGTCATCGAGAGAAGTGAAGAGTGAGAGGGCGGGAGAGGGGAGGAAAGGGAGTCTACCGGGTGGCGGTGGGGAAGTAAGGGCCGGAGAGAAAAGGGAAAGTTTGGAGCGGGAAACCCAGGGGCGAGAAAACGAAAGGGAGTACAGATGGTAATGAAAGGACGCCAGAAGGACTGAATGGGACGTGTGTTGGAAGCGAGCACAGTGACAGGGAAAAAGAAAAGATGGCGAGGAGAGGGCAGCTCAACAAGGTACCTTGAGACGAAAAAGGGGGTGCCACTGGCTTGTTATGCAGTATAGGCCTGTGCTACAGTCAAGTAACGAAAAACGAAATTTCTTCTCGGGTATTCGGGCATTTAGAGAATTATTTTTGAGATAGATACCATTATGTAAGTACGCATTTGCAAAAATATTTCGAAAAACTGAATCATTTTACATTCTTACCGGCACTGGCACTAAATGAAAACTTATTCTTGGTGCTGTAGGCCTCATAAGGCATCACCCCTTACCAAACACCACAACGGGGGCTCATAGGATACCAGATATATTTTGGCCATAAGAGATGACTATTAATGGGTTGAAACGTAATGAGATCTTGACAGACCAATGCAGTAGCTCTGCTCATTGACTACTGTCAACGAGATGAACGTGGTGACAAAGAACACTTCATAAGCGATTATCAATGGGAAATTTCACTCAATCCCTAAATTAATGTATATCCGTAGAATATAGTCCATTCTGATATTAAAGGGATTGCATTATTATGATGATCGGAAATAAACACAGTACACAATATAGATTTTGCGCTGCTGATCAAATATATTCATTAATCAAATATGTTCATTAATCAAATATTGTCTAGTATTTTCAGGACTAATGGTACATGGCATTGTATACTCAAGCCTATGAGAACACACATGTGTACATAAATAGGAGGAGCTATTCTCCTCACCAAACCCACACTACTTAAGCCTAAATATGCCTAAATCTCCTCCTCCTCACCTTGTTATGCCAATCTGCCCCTCTTGATGACACACATACGCGTGTTTCTTGCACCATTAAGATCTCCCGACTAGCGGAACTAGTAGACTAATAAATATAATTACTGTGAACGGAGTCTAAATTGTGTTACTTTCCTATCATGATATTTACCACTGCTGATGGTGACCTTTGTTGACTCCAATTTCCGTACAGGAGTTTCTTCCTTCAAAATATATTGACTAGTTACAGGATAACTCCCTCCCTCCTAGCAACAGGAAAGGTAGGGTCATATGGTGGAAGAAGATAACTGATCGGAACGTTGAAGAAAGAAGTATTAGGAAAACATACGAAGAGTGGAAGCGGAGGATAACGAGAGGCTACGGCGGCGGGACAAAGGGGAAGAGGGTAACGTGGGAGAGATTAAAGACGATAGAGGAGAAGTGAGAACGATCGGGGAACGAGGAGAGGGGCACGCGACGGGTGAATGATGCGACGGGTGAATGATGCGACGGCAGGCAAGGCATGAGAGCACGTTTGATAGAGAATGTACATCGGGAGGGGAAGGGCAGGGAGAGCAGCGAGGAGGGAAGGATGACTGCCGGCAGTGAGAGGAGGAGAGAGATCGGGGGAGACTGGAATTAGTATTACGGGTAGCCTGTGGACACGAGAGCGGGGATGTCAAGGGGGCGAGAGTGGGGGGGGGAGAGATAGAGGGGAGGGTAACTTTCACACAGAAACAAGGAAGGAAAAGGGTCTGGGGGAAATAAATAAAACACTGAAGAGAGGGCGGCGTGGTGTGCGTGTGTGTGTCTGTTAAAGGTGTGCAGAGGACGTGAAGACGGCATGGAGAGGGCACTGCTGCAAGAGTGGGACAAGGACGGCGGGGGGATAAAAGTGTGGGGAGTTGGGAAAGGGAGGCGGAAGGGCGAGAGACCTGAGGGGGAAGAGAGAAGGTATGGGTTAAGGGTATGCCGGAGGGGTTTTTCGTTAGCGGGTTGGGGGAAGAGGGAATTAAAGAGAGATGGAGGATTGGGTGATTCTCGGGGGGAAGGAGGGAGAGAGATAGTGGGGGGTGGGGTGGAGGGAGGCGTGGGTTGGTCAAGGGTGGCCAATTTCGAGGGGAAGGGGGCATAGGAGGGAGAGGGAATAACAGAGTGGGAAGAGGGAGGGGAGGGGGGTGGGGTGAAGGGGAGAGAAGGGAGAGAGGTGAGGAGGTAGGGGGAGCGTCCCCTCCACCCCTCCTCTCGCTCCATCTCTCTCTCCGCGGTGGATCAATACCAACGGGGCTGGTCCAGCAGCCTACAGCATATCCCTACAGCGAGCACACCGCACCCTCCCCACCATTTCTCCTCGGAGCCCTGCAACCTTCCCCGCCCGCCCTCCGGGCCCTCACCTCCCTTCGTCCTTCCCAAAACCCCCTTACACGCCCACATCCTCCCTAAACTCCCGACCAAATCCTCTAGCACCTATAGCTATCCCGCCACAACCTCATGCCCAGAAACACACCAAAACTTTCTCCCCAATCTTTCCTCTCTCTCTCTCTTTCTATCTCTATCCCATCCCCTACGAAACCTTCTACCACCCTCCCAATCATACCCTCCACTCCCTTGCCTCCAACACAACCACGCCGACCTCCTCTTTCTGCCCCTGCTGCCCACCTCGACCTCCACCCTCCCACCCCCGATCCATCGACCACCCCCCACTCCCCCATCAATCCCCCCCTCCCCCGCCATCCGCCACACAATGGCTGGACGTGGCGGGGGAGAAGGGGAGGTGGGTGGGCGCGAGTCGGGTTCAGGTTCCAGGAGTTTGGCGTCCGAAGGGGGGGAAGGGGTGGGAGAGAGTGGATAGGGGGGAAGGGCGTTGGGCACCAGGGGGCATGTCAAACAGACATGACGACCGACGTATAGAGCGCGAAGAAGAGGAAGGATGTGGGAGTGGGGCGAGAGAGGCGGGAGAAGGGGCAAGAGGACGTAGTAGCCCGGGGAGGGAAGGCGGTAATGGGGTGAGATCGGGAGACAATGGGAGCAGGGGGGTCCGGGGTTGGGATGTTGGGGAGGAGGCGAGGGAGGAAGGGTAGGGGCTGCTTCGCGGGGCATGGGGTTGAGAAGGAGAGAGCGGTGGGTGTGGGATGGAGAGGGAATAGGGCGAAGGACTGCCGTTACGGACAGTTAAACCTGCTCCCTTCAAACCCCCACTCACTAGCATTTTCGCGCCAATCCCCAACTAAAACATCGACTCAAAGCCGCGTCGGAGAGGGTTTCGGGGGAGTAGGAGTTGGGAGTGGGGGGGGGGGCGGGAAAAACACAAATGAGAGTCGACATTTATTTCGAAAACGCTGAGCATTTCGATTACTTGATTCGGGGTCGGAAGGTTTTTTTCTATTTTCCCTTCTACTCTCCCGCCGTCTCCACACACTCCTTGATTCCATTCTTATTATTTTTCTCCTTCACTTTATTTATTCCCTCCTTCCAAGGCCCTCTAATTAAGGCGGAAGGGAGATACTAAAAATTATTCCAAGACCGGAGGAGAGAGCGGGGCCCTCGATTTTTTCCTTGCCCCTACACACCCTGATAAAGATTCCGTCGGCCCTAATTAAACGCAAACTCTCCCGAGCATCCAGAGTCACCTAAGCGATAGGAAAAATCACAATCGGAAAAACGACACGCGCATTATTCACTCCATGACTAGAAGTAAACGCAGGGGGGTAAGAAAGGCGGTAGGGGGAAAGAAAACCTGAGAAAGCTCGTCTTTGGCAGTGAATGAAACTTAAAAAAATAATAAAAGAATAAAAAAACCTTTTTCAAAGCTATCTCTCTCTCTCTCTCTCCCCTTCTCTCTCAAGTCATCAGGCCAGAATAAAATTTTCAGCGACCATGTTCATCTCCGAAAAGAAAAAACAGTGAAAAAGCGGGGGAAAATGAAAAACACCTCTCTCCCAAATTTCGACACGCGTCCCGTTCCAGAGGTGGGGAGGAGGGGGAAGAGCGAGGCCTCAACCCATCCCAGTACGTCACCCATACCCCACCCGCGAAATATGTGACGCTCCACCACCCCATTTTAACAAATGACATTTTTACATCACGCATTTCCCGGCTCGCGCACGTCTTGCTTCCCGTTGTCTTAAACATCCTTGGATGCTGCCTCGAATACAATGGGAAAAGCGCGTGTCCCTCTCGAAACACGTGCTGAATGGCATTCCGCGATGTAGGGCGCTTACGACGAGCCCCCCTCTCTCATTCGGGGCCCAGGCCACTCCCATATCAAAACAAGATCTGAGGGGCGTTCAGGCAAAAAGGTTTGCATCGTCAGCATTTACGTGTGAGAAGAAGTGACACGACCTCTGTTTATGCGGGGGGACACACGCACACACAAACCACACTTATGTATGTGACCGATATTGTGGTAAAAAAATAACATAATTCAGCAACGACGGAGAGGGAGTACCTAATTCACCGCGTTATTATGACCGTTCCATCCATGAAAATATGTGCCCGAAATTAATCTCGTAAAGACACGTGTTGACGAGTAAATTGGAAGTCACCAAAGGTGGGACGTTATAAGGATAGGTATATGGCGTCTAGGCTTCAGATACTCTAAATAATGTAGGATTTGATATAAATCTAAGAAAGTAAATAAATAAATATATATGTATAGAAAATTTCAAATGAAAGTTCACTAACTTGATGATAAAGTGAGTCCCCTCATTTCATAGTTCTTTATGTTTATTACATTTTGTATATATACACCCGCGTAGTATACTCGAAATACACACACAAACATAAATATAAAAACACGCATTCATTCATAAAAACCAACCTATATAAAGATACTCCGCTAAAAGCAACGTGTTATGGGTGATGATAACCAGTGAATAAAACTCAGGGAACAAGCTTGCGGTGATCGATATTAAAAGTGAGCACAAAATTGTTCGTAAATAGTTCATTGGGCAACTGTGTCTTAGAAATCTCTAGGGATTGCACAAACAGGCTATACGGCAATTGTGCCCGCCTTTGTGTTCTTTTATGACAGTTTTTCATGAAGATGGTCCTGAGAACTCACGCTAGAGGGCTTAAATGTCTGCAGCCCGCATCCCCGTTTAAATAGCATTGTCGTTCCCTACATTCTTCTCCTCCATTCTCGGGAAGTATACAGCGGTGAATGCAACAGTCTCACTTGGCTGTATTAGTACCAGCATTCACCGTGGACGCAGCACTCTGCGACGCCTATTATTACTAGCCGACACCAAAGGATGCTCAATGTGTTTACAGAGGCGACGCAGCGCGATACAAGTGATTTAATGTAGGTATCAACTTGATATTTGATTAAAATAAATTTTTATCATTTACCTATCAAGCATACATTATAACTTTGCTGTTGTTGCGTGAGTACTATAACATAATTAAGAATTGGGAAATAAGCCTTGCCCGAGATTATTGGTCAGGTGACATCGGGAAAACTTATAATATTCAGATTTTAACATATAATTCACGAATACGTTTTCTCATTAGAAAGTTTTCATGATTAGCCGTATGAAAAAAATATTTATCATACCTAATAAGTACAAATATCATTTAGAGTGGCTTCCAGTCAATCCTGTAGATTCACCGTCTTTTGTCAGGACTGCGGTTCTACTTTTACACTCTGTGGAGTTATTAGTGTAAGTAGCCAACCAGTCAGAGATAAGTTTTCGATGAAACTAGTTTAACTACCCCAAAGTAACGCGAGTTCCCACAAACTCGGCGTATCTACTTCTCTAAACATGTCTAAACCCTTGCAGTCCGTATTACGATTACTAGTTCTATTGCGCACTGGATCGTTATTTACTTTCTTGAAAACATGGAACGAAAACAAAACCAAAAATGCCTCCAAACAGGTGAAGTTTCGCCCTAAAAACATGTGGGGCTGGACGAAATCGCAGCCAAGGATGGATTGACTCGTTCATCGTAACATCAAACAACACCATCGCACCACCATTTTCTCCCTGTGAAGGAACATTCGAGAGCCGAGGCCCAAAACGACCACATCATTCACGCGAACACAAACAAACACACGTAACGCAGGCACACGTTCGCGACATTATCGGACGCAAGTACACTTTCCGGTGCAGGGCAACGGTCCGCATTTGGAGGGCTCGAAAAACAAAAGGAATTCAGAAAAACAAAGAAAGCCCACCCGGCGCTGTGGAACGAGGGAGGAGAGAAAGAAAGAAAGAGAGAGAGAGATGGAAAAAAATCTTTCTCCGAGAGGAGAAAATAACTTACAGTATACAAGGGAGCATTCGTCAGAGTGAAGGGTATAATGAAGCAAGGACGAAGCGGACAAAAAGAGTCGCCATGTGAATAATAGGAGCGCCAAAGGACGACGGAAGAGGGTTGTGGGGGTTAGTATAGAAGGAGGAGGAGGCCCGGGAAAGGGTGAGTTGTTGTGGGGTGAAGGTGAAAGAAAGGGAGAGCGACGGAGGCTTGGGGAGGAAATGGGGGAAGTGTGGGAGGGAGGCCGGAAAAATTTCGGAAGGGTGCGCGGAAATTCGATTCCGACTGTCGAACTTAATTTTTGAAATGTTATTACACCCGGTTCTAGTTAGAGCAATAGAGGAGATTCCTCTCCCACCGCCCCAACACTCGCATACAGCGGCGATGGCGCGAATCGGGATTTGCCTGCTTTGCTCGATTTTGGGGCCCGGATCTGACAATTAAGTGGCCCGGACAAAACATCTGAAGGAGAGAGAGAGGAAGGGAGGGAGGATGAGATCTGCTTAAAAAGTTGACATCCTAATTTCTGCTTTTTGAATTATCTCAAATTCCACAACTTTGCGTGTCACACCAAGGGAATTATTAACTCAATTACTTAGTGGTCTACTGTTTAAGGTAAATACGATATCGGATGTTCATAGGCTGAGCATCCCTACATTTCTTAGCCTTTCCGCGTAACAAAAAAATCCTCACACCCAACACAGGATGCCTATCCTCTTCCTATTCCTAACGTACTCCTTTTCTCACAGTCTTCAATGCCTTATTGCCTAATAAAATGCTCTGTATTCATTTTTTCTACCTCCTTTGGATTTCTCTCAACAATTCCCTGCCTAACATTTCTCCGATTGTTTTATTCACGGCCCAGATGGAATAACTATCGCCCAAAATTATGCAGATATATTTGACAAATGATATATATTAAGAGAGATAGACAACGTCGATGGAAAGTTACAAGTACTCGCTCTTCCATCTCACGATACGCAATCATGATAAAATTAAACCCAAGTACCTAGTAATAGAAAAAAATTAATGGCTAAATGTACTCATTATTGGATGATGTAGTTATTTAGACACATTTGTGAGTACTTGACTATTTTTGATAATGTAAAAGAAATCTTGGTTACATTAAAAATGCACGCTACAGGCATTAAGCGAATAAAAATTATTTTGTGACGATAACATTACATCATAATTATTGCAAAATCAATCAATTACGCACATAGTTGATTCTTCATTGCGCTCGTGGATAGATAAGTTCTTAAACTTTAATTTCTATTTGCACTGCGGTTTATTCCTCACTGAATTCAGACGGAAAGGATGATTTTGCCCTCAAATTATTCACGTCAACCCCCGAGGACTGAAGCGTAAGAATTAAAGTAATGGACTGCATTAGCATACCAACAAATTTTATCGAATATTTTCTTAGTATTTATCTCCAAATGTAACTTTAACCGGGCACTTTAGGTTAAATTTACTGCGAGCTATATATAACCCAAGTAATCCAATGGCTGTTGACCTAGAGTTCGTCGATGGAATTATATCTGCGCCACTGGGTGAACTCATCAGTCGAAACATTTGAAAACGATATACTAAAGAGCCTAGCCTGTACTTATAAGCATAGTTATTGAAGCGGTCAGCATGAGAACCAGTCATCGTCTAAAGCTTCTCGGTATAAGTACTAAATTCATTTTTCTTCGGAATCACTAGCATTGTAATGGTAACTGACGCTAATGCACTTGCACATATACAATAATTTACATCTTTTCGTTGTACATGAATGAAATGAAACCCAACCAGAGCGTTATTATAAGTTTTTATCGGTCTTTTTGAAAAACATGAGCCAAATACATCTGTATTGACCATTGACAAGAGTATCGTTGTATGCCCTACAAATACACCGATCACCTTAAACATATATATATATATATATATATATATATATATATATATATATATATATATATACACACACATATATGTATACATATATATACATATATATATATATATATATTTATTTATTTATATAAACATAAAAAAATAAAATTCTCTAGCTTCTGGAAGAAAGAAAACTTAGAACATTTTTATTTAGATAGTTGGTATTTTCTCAAATTATGCTTTAATTTATTGATGTCTATTCATAAAAATTATACAATGTAATTTATCATTTATATCGCCATGCAAGGTTCTCTTACTACGACTATTTGGTAAATCATTCATTTTTTCTTATGGTGATATCCACGCATGAGTCAATTCGGTTCCACTTTAAAGATCAAGCATTCATGCGCTAACCATTTTCATAAGCCGTGAAACATGTAAAGCCCACATCCATACTTATATAAAAATAATTACTGAGAATGACATCATATTTGAGACAGCAACAAATAAAATTTAAATTGAAGTAAGATATACTAAAAATAAAGAGGAAGAAAAATAGAAGGCAATACAAGCTAAAATACAAAATATTAGAATAACACGAAGGATGATAATAGGAAAAGCCTGAGAAACACTACGAGCTGTTTAGGGAAACAAAATTTTACTGAGATCATCTGCACCTTTAAGAGGATATTTTCGGCGGGAGTTTGATACGTCCTCCGAGGCACCGCTGCCATCGGAAATATCGATTTCCCTGATTACGGCCTGGTCGATAAATAATTTTTGATTACGAGGTAATCTACATGACAAATGGAATTTTTGATCGTAAATTGGGAATATTCCCTTGATTCAGCACGACCGGGAAAACGATGATCAAACTTATCGAAAGTTGTGTCAAAGGAGCAATTGCGATGGGGTCGAAAGTTTATAAGAAAAATATGCTCATCTGGTTGAAAAGGCTCATCGCAAGAATCGTGGGGTTCGGGGAATCCGCTGCGCGGCGTTTCAGTCAGAGGAGACAAATTTTCGAGTCGAAGAATGATAATCTCCTAACTCTCTACCCTATAGCTTCCAGCCTGAGATCACGCCAACCACAAAATCTGGCCCTTCGACCCGCAGTTGGTCGCAAAGGCCTTTACAATTTCATTTGTGGCCGAGAATGATACCCTAAAACTTCCAGAACGTCTGATTCCAAATAATTAGGGTAACATTGAACACGGCACTATGAATGGAGAATATCGCAGCAGAAATTACTCTATAACTAATGGTAATGGAAATGTGAAAAAAATATTTTTTCGGAACTCAATATGCATAGAATTAATTAGAAATGAGTTTGCCCCGAAGACTTCATTACATCGCTATTAATTCGAATTCATAAAATTATTAAAAATCAATATGCGATATGTTCAAGTTAAATTTAATATAAAGTAGAGTAAAATCAACATTGAGGGAAGATTCCATAATAGCAAAAAAAACTCCATGGGCAAAGATAATTTTGGGTTTAGGAAGGATCACATAGCCCCATAAATGTAATGAGAATGAGAGAAAAGAAGACTGTATAATAACGATAATATTTTTGTGTTAGTCGTTGATTTCAAGAAAATGCTCAAACAAGTGAAATAACTGATAAAATCAATGCTGTATATAAGAGTAGACTGAAAGGATGGGCGATTTATTTGAATCTTTTTTATTTAATAGATGACTCATGTGAATTAGCGGAGGGAAACACTTGATCAGCAGTGAGAGGGAAGGGAATTACTCAGGGTCCTCCGCTATCGCCAAGGCTTTTTATTTTCTATTCTGACAAAAAATTGTAGATGGCACGAGAAGGGCTGTGCTTACTAATGAAGGAGAATGATATAAAGATGGAGTAATCAAGGTTTTCAGATCATCCAATAACAGTTATGCACCAAGGGATTTGATATTTTCGATTATTCTACCAGGTCATTGCGAAAGCATGGGATGATCATTAGTATCAAGAGAACCTAAGAATTTAGATACTCAACAGTAGAAATACTAAGTAAAACATTAAAAAAGCAGGAATTAAGCCAAAGAAAGAGAGCAGTTAACTTATTTGGGCGGTATTTTGGGGGAAAACGGGCGCAGTGGATATTGGGAGAAGAATTGCTTTGGAAAGTGAAACATTTGCCATAAAAAGAGAAGAATTGCTTTGGAAAAGGAAGCATTTAGATTAAAAGGGGAATTGATGGCCGGTTTGTTCAGTAAATAAATGAAAAAAGATCAATAAAGACTTCAATATGGAGAGTATTATTGTATGAGTGTGAGACATGGTCTTTGAGTCATTTATGTAAAAAAAGAAGTGCGCAAGGGTATTTTAAAATGAGGATTTGGATAATAAAGGAGAATTTAAGTTGGACACAAAGGAAGACTAACGACGAATTTTTCAATATTGCATATGGATGAAGTTGACAAGAACATTTAAAAAAGCCAGATATTTATAATTGGTAAAATATTAGCAATATAAGAAAGAATGGTAATTTAGCGGGGAAGGGGAAAAAATCAGCAATTGAATAGCATGGACGCCGGTAGAAGGTATAAAAAACTGAAATATATGATAAAGGGAAAACAAGGTTAAGTCAAACCAATACGTAATATGTGACAGATGTGAGAATTATGACAATATTGCCTTAATTTTTATGAATAACATCTCCCATCAACTATTCCATCCATACTCTGGAAATGCAGAGGGGTTGAAATCTTCCGTTCTACTTTTTATTCGGCCAAAACCTACATCGTACTTGAGGTTAGCAGCAGCGATTGTGTTGCCTGTCGGCTTTCCGAACAATCAGGGGGATTCTCCTACATGTTCCCACCTCGATAAAGGGAGTGCGTCTCTCTTTTGCCCGATCGCTGTCAACCGTAGCCAATTACAATACATGTCGTCTTGCCATCTCGTTCTACCTACGACAGCTTCAAATCCAAAGTGCGCCAAGGTATTCAAGTGTCTTCATACTAGTTGGATCTGGAATTCAGACGCTCATTCTTGGCGTATTACATTTGGACATATTCACTCATATCCATCAGTTTTCCTCCGATGACTTTATGTTGAAAAATATCGGAACTAGGGCAGCAAAACAGGCAAATTTACTCGACAAATAATGTAGGTCTAAATTTTCCCAATTATCTTTTTCGGGGGCATTACTCAACTTAGCTAAATATAGTTTCATTATGGACATGGAAGTTAGGTTACCAATAAACATGTTGCATGGAATACATATCAATAGGAATGTTGAATGAAATATGAGGCGAGTGAAAAAATAATTACATTACTTGCATAGTTCTATCAGTCGTTTTTAAATGCAAGTTCTAGCAAGTCACCCTTAAACACTAACCGAAGATCTATTTAACCGATATATACGCTTTTCATCCTTGACACATTTAATTACGAGAAATGGACAAAAGTACGTTAATGGTTATCAAGTTTTCTTCTCCATTAAATAAGGATATTCTACTTTTTTTCTTCTTTCTTTCATTAACAAGTTACATTAATATATCACACACTACAATATTAAGACTTGGTTCTGAAGCTGATTTTCTTCGAATTTATGAGAGTAATGACACTTTGGTAGTTAGACTTTTCTTCTCCAATGCTTTAGTAAACAACAATATAGACTGTGACAGTATTCAAGTGCAGAAATACATTATAATAAGTCGTCAAATATTTGACATCATGATGTGACATAGGTTTGCGGTTAGTTACGGGAGAGTAAAAGGCATAGAAAAAATCATTTAAATGAACTGCGCTTGGTTTTCAAAAATGAACATTCATTACTAGTTTATATCCATGGTAATGTTTAATAAAATAAATGAAAAAATGCTTGATTGCGAGGATATCCTGAGAATAATTATTTTCATTAAATAAAAAAGTATCTGAATGATTTACCAGTAAGGTTTGGTTCGCAGGAATCTACGCAGTTAGGTTTTATCTGGAGTGTCCAGAAAACTTGAAGTAAGCCAAAACAAAAAAAACCCCTTTCCATACTATATTCACCTTATTTCTGTACTAAATCCACCTTTCTATACTATATTCAACCAAGACTGTTCTCACCACTAAAATCAATCTGAAAGGTTACTTTTGATCGGCTAAGACAGAGCTCATCTCGCGCCATGTTCTTCGGCGTGTGACATTTCCATGCCAAAGAATATAGTTCCGTTCTTACTCATATTTGAACCCGGACCCTATGGTTCAAAGAATGAATGATCTATTCGAGATAGTCCGGCACAACCCCACCCAAGCTGTCTGCTGATCAAATATGTTATACCAAATACCCGTAAGCGAGGTCTGGGCTGGTCACCAAACCAACCCTATTCCCCGAGAGATGGCCGAGCAAAATTTTAAGGGCATGACATGAATACGAGCGAGAAAGTTTAGGGTTTGACTGAGGAAGGGGGTAAGGGAACGGGTGACGAGGGTGGCGGCGGGATATTCGCGATGTGTAGGCGGTCTGGATATTTGAAGCAGGATTGGAAATGGTTTCGGAAATTGATTTAAGCCCGGAGAGGAGGAATGAAAAGTGAAAGGAGGGGGATGAATTTGAATGGAGACGAGGATTGCAAGGATTGCGGGCGGGTGGACGAGGAAGGGAAGATGGGATGGAGATGGGGCACAATGTCAGACAAAGGGACTTCATTTCGAGGGTAACCGAGGAGAAATGAGTAGTGAGGGGTGAAGGATCGAGGTGGAAGGGGATAGGGTGGGGGAAAAGGAAGAGAAAACGGAGGGTGGAGTAGGTTAGACGGGTTGAGGGGAGGCGTACGGGGTGAGTCGTTGGAAGAGTGAAAATGTCGAGGATATGAATTGAAAATAAGGTTCGAGTTGAGAAAGGCGGACTTATCAGCCCCTGGTACCCCCATAGACGGAATCACTATTTATAAATTATTCAAGGAACTCTATGGTTAATCTTCCGAACCATTTCAATGCATAAATACGATGGATTGAGCATAATACAGCGGTTTTTAAAAACGAGCTCCAAAAATGGAAGGTGGAATGACTGGTTGAAAAACTGGGTAGTGTAGCATCAAGGACGAGAAGGAAACAGGAACGACCGGATTTATCCCTCGGGCAGCCCAAAGGCTCATATGATTTGCCTCTCTCAATGTAGAGGAAAAAAAGGGTAGTGAAGCAAAGACATGGACTGGTCGACCCTTTCCCATGATTCAAAATCAATCACTGCTCACTGCTTGTGTTCATATTCTTCCCCATAGTAATTATCCTTCCTCGTTTACATGGACTGTAGTTGGAGTGTTTAAGGGCAGGCCAACATAATGTCACCAGGACCAACTCATTTCAACGGAAATAAAAATGCCATTCCAGCAAAGTTTAAACCACTAAATTCTCTTTATGACACACATGCATTATTTTCGCTAGTAAAATTATTGAAATAAAATCAATGATGTTCACTCCTCGTAAACTTAAAAAGATCACGATAAAAAGGACATATCGTTCATCTATACGATACGAAATACCTCAAAGCAACATTGATATTGATGACAAAAATGCTCTTTTCGTGTAGTTAAACTTTTACTCCCAAAAATGAATAAATTCACAAATAAACACACTCATTGTAAATGCTGTAGGAAATTATATACGTCAAAAAGACCTCATCATCATTTGCGCTAATTACCGTAATGTAAGCCATTTTATTTTCGTATGAAGGCCAGGTAGAATTTCGCAGTTGTAGTTTTGTATAAATAATCTCGAAAACCAGTATTTAATGACTTATTAATTGACATCCAAAGACACGACGAATTGAACTGAATAGTATCATGTGTAACTTGGTGCAAATTTTGGATGACGACATGCTACATACAGAGCACTCACAAATTGAATCTTACAACGTCCAATGGCCTCAGAATAGGCTGCGCATACGTATAAAAATAACTTATACTTGTATATCAGGGCTCATGCATGCGCTCCGAAACCCCCATAACTATAGCTTTATGATGTCAATCATAATGCTTTATACAAGAGCCGAAAAGATCTCAATCTGCCTTCACGAAATAAATACCAAGATACCCTTTCTTGAACAATACTCAGGAAGGATTGTCGACTATATCCATCCAGATGATTCTAATTTCCTGCGATGATACGTATTTCCATCGTCTTGAATCCAAAATGATGATCCCGTCGTCTTGTCGGATTCTGGAGAAGAGCTTTTGCCTCCTTCAGCTGATGAGAAGTTTGAGTAGTAATGACCGTAAGAGAGCGTTAAGATAAATTCATTTGAGTGGTATACATTATGGAAAGAGTGCAAGCCTGGTACGTTGTGTTTTTTCGATGAAAATGACATTGCGTTATTTTCCTGTACATTTATGAGACCACTAAGACTTTAAAAATCTCTTCAAAAATATTTCAAGAGTATTTTAAATGAAATCCTAAGAACGTAACGCAACATCTAGGAGTTGCTTGCCTTGATAAAAAAGGAAAACATCATGAACCCGTTTTTAATTTCGGCTGAAGAAACGTAAGATCAAGGAAGCCATGTCATTTCCTTTTGCTTTTTTTCTGTTTCTTGTGCTTTTCTTTCCCGTCACAGGCAGCAGGGTGTAAAAAAAATCAGCAAATAGGAAATTAGACTGCTAGGCGACCGTATGACGCCGCTAAAATGCTGAAGAGCCATACGGTCGACTTGCAAGTATAGATTTCCGTTTTGTTACATGGCTTCATGTTTTTATAACAGAAGTTTTGCCCAAAATGGAAAATTTAATGCTTTCTGAGAAGTTGGATTTTCACTTAATTCTCATTCCCCGCGGAGGTAGCTCTAAAAGTTAATATAAAAAACCGTCTATATTTTTACACACGCTTAACTTTCCTTGTGGGGGTATAATCCATGCAAATCGCAATTAAATTTCAATTTGCAATGAAGTGTGGTCGCAAGTCCCAGACCTGCGTATCCATCTATGCCTCGCGACATAATTACCGCTAGTAACTTGGAACCTTTCGATCGGTTTGCATACCCCACGCCACCGATACAGGTTTGCGTACCCTATGATTATAGATTCAGTGCCTGCTCAGCTAGCGCGATTCACCTGAGGAATGATGCTCTGTTAGGCTTCATTAAGAAATCGTATTCATCAATCATCCTGTATATTAATCTTCACGTGGATGACGGTATCTGCTACCTGAGCGTGATTTGATGGGTGAAGTTGCAAGCGATCCTTAAACCAAAAGCAAGCTATTACAAAATATCTTATCTTGACAATGTTAGCTATTTCAGTTATCAGGACAAATGCACGATCACTGATTTCACTAACGGCAGGCACTTTTAAATGGATATTAATTAAGAATTAATGAAATATCTCATGTAAAAATTGAAATAAGACTTTCTTATTCAACTAGTTTTTTAAAAGAATTATTACAATATCACTACTTCGGCCAGCATCATCTACATTGAAGAATACGTAGGTGTGCTAATACTTTATAGTATTAGCGTCGACGCTGGTAAATTAAGCATCGAGTCACCATAAAATAGCATACATGCATAAAAGTGAAGAACAATACAGAAAAAGCAAGTAGATAAAAAGAGATTCACAGTAAGCAACCGAAAATTCTTTTTTAAACTTACTGGCTAAAGTTCCTCAACCGCCACTTATCATACGACAGCTGGTAAGTGTACTTAAGCGTCCAAGTTGGTACTAGAGGGTATTCCATTCCATTCATACACACAACCGATAAATACGCAATACCATTGCGTTTGTTTTCATTAAATAAATTTTACATTTCCATATATTGGATGGCATATACGGTGAACAAATTACAGAAATCAACGGAAGTTTTCAGAATGAATCTAAATGCTAATGGGAGACAAAGATATGAGATGGAAATGAATACCATTCGCAATGCATACGATGCAAATGGTCGTGCTGATTCGCCGTTTTCTGATATGATTTCTGGCTATGGTTAAGTGTTGTTCAAATCGGTATTCCCGTGAGAGTTACAATTTGAAGGAATTTGAACATACGCCCACGAATAATTTAAGTAAAAAATGTCTGATCGAGTGTCCATCAATGGAGATCCAATTACGAGAAAGGAGATTATGAACGCCACTGTGATATTTAATGGAAATTCCTTGAGATTACCAGCATTTCCGAATATTTTCTAAAACGAGATAAGAATTAAGAATAACAATTTTTCACAGCACAGCATTTCATAAATAGTAGCCGCGATTCGACTTCTCAACTCCTCTTATAAATCTTTAACCGCTCCCACACACGCCATAGAAAAAATCTGCTGCATGGCTCAAAATCTCCACCAAAAAATACGCAATTGGAGATCGTTCGAGAATTGACCCCGAGGCATTACACACTTCGGAGATTTTGGCTCGGGTATCGAATTTGAATAGGCCAAACCCAGTTCAATACCGCGCACATCGGTACAGGCCATCACGTTCTATCTGAAAATATGGGAGAAAGAAAAAGGTGAAATGGTTTCACGGATTTTCTAGACCGACTTAACTGAGAGGAACGAAAAAACTTGGACAGATTCAAGTGATGCAGCGGAACACGTCAAAAAAAATAAAAGGAACTCCACCGAAATAAAACTTTCCTATAAGCACCCGAGGGTACTTGGGAAAGATTCACAGGACGTAGTTTCCAACATGGCATTGCCATCTTCTCCCTACGAAGGGGGAATATGCGTGAGCAAACCCGGTTATCTCCACGCTAAAGACGAGCGGGTTTGAGGTGGGGGAGACAAAATTGGGGGAGGGTGAAAGTACGGACACACGCGAAGAGAGAGGGGCGTTATATAAAAATGGATAGGCGTAAATTGCACGGTCCAGAGGGGGAGGAAGGATCGAAGATCAGACGGACCTCAGGCCGTTTTCCCTCCAAGCTCGGACGACCCCGGGGGAGGTGGGCTGCCCGGGTGGTGGGTACGGCGGAAATGGATCGAGATAATATGGACCGGCCTTCGGAAGGCCATCATCGAAAATGTCGCGTCGGGGTCGGCCGGGCGAAGCAGGCTGGCGTCGCTGAATTACGTCCAGTCTCTCGAGCACGGCGCAGAGGGATAGGTCGGTCGTTTCGAGGCGCGAGTGTGGGAAGATTTCGGTCGTGAACATGCTCCTGCATTGGCCTCGGGGTGCATCATGAGTGACCTCGCGAAAATTTGGGGAAGGGGGATGAAATGACACGAAGACACAACACGGAGACTTCCCCGCGGCGTTGACCTGTGCCCAAGCGATCACGCTCGTTCTACCGTTGCGTGCGAAAGTTTTTCCCAACCAAATGAGGGTAGGGCAATTAAATTTATGATCCACCGTGACCAAAGAGGGCCCACCCTTACGGTGGTCAGGGACAAACCCTGCCGATAGCGTTCAGGGTCACATGAACATTCATGTATACATTTAGAAATGTCGAATATCACCCCGTCAAACGTTTTTGGGGAAAGTCGCGGTGAATTTTGTGGATTTAGTTGGGAATCGAAGCAAAACGAAACTGACGAAACGAAATACACGAATGAAGCGAAACCGGAGACGACACCACTCTAAAGACGAATCTTAATCCTTGCTCTATAACGTAACTAAACCCGTTTCAAAATGCTTTAAGTTTCATGTACATAGCATCACAGATTCCCGTTGGAATGGTTGAGTTTGGCGGGATGCTGGATTACAGTACAGTGAACGCGCGCAATATGCTGCAGTGCCCTTGCCTTACGTACAATTTTGAACACCAAGTTATTCAATAGCCGCTCTACCCAGAGAAATTGGTGGTATAAATCATATAAATGTTACTTTTCTTGGCAGGATTTAAAATTAGATTAATAATCAATTGGAAACGAAGTTATTAATGCTTTCTTACAAATTATTAAAATTTCATTCATTGGGAGATATGCAAAAGCAACCTTGCAAATCATGCACCTCAATCACTTACTGATTGAAACTATTGGTTCTTCTCACATCATCCTTCTGAAACTAGCACTTAACCTAGTTAAAGGATTTCCATACAGTTTTGTTTCCATTTCAAGAGTAAGGTCTCGTCTCAGTTAGAAGCTAATCACTAATACAACAGATTTCGTACTGTGACGATATGAAATGCGAGCATCCTAGTTATATTTCACATGGGTAGCAACAAAACTCATTCACTTCATTTTGATTTCCAACCCTGGGTACGATCATATTAATTCAAAATAAGAGGGATTAAGAAAACTTCTACCTACAATCGGTGTTTACCACCAATAGTGACGCAAAGGTTAAATAATCAAAGTCATTAAAATCAATATTTAAAGAAAGGATGTTAATACCACCTGGGGACCCACTTATCAGTCACTCGGTTTCTCGAATAATTAGGCCGCACTAACACACCCTTTCGTGAATTTTCCACCCGCTCTTACCATACGGTAAGAGGATGCCAGTGTTGGATGAAGGTCCTTCTTTTATATATTGGTTTTAACCAATTTTATTAGCTGAACCGTGCAGCAATATCGGTAGCAAACAAAATTACCCCCGTAGTTTTTCTCCACCTTATTTTGAATCAAAGTAGAATTTCACGAGAAAATAGTCCATATAAGCCTTTGAAAGACAGTATATGGAAATAGAATTTAGGTTGTAATACTCTTTTTACTGAATCACGACCCTCTTTGACTACCACTTTTTGATTATTTCCTTTTTTCATTCAATGTTCCAATAATTCCTACTAATTCATAGGAACAAAATTAAATTCCATTTTAAATTTCTGTATTATATAATATACGGGAATCAAACATAATAATATGATGTATTTAATCTTTTATATTTTACTTCAAAAGTTCTTATTTCGCTCCTTGAAGCTATCCCTAACAACTACTACCTTATTCGTCCTCTTTTCACAGTAAATCTGCCCTTTATCATTGTCTTTAAAATAATAACCTAAGCATCATATTTTTTGCCGACCATTAACTCAAATCTTCCAATGGAGGTTTAAAGTCTCAGGAGGCTACTGCTACATTTTACTAAAATACTACCCTATTTCGATATGTCTGGGATTGGGCACATGCGGAAATGGCAAACTGGAAAAAGAAAAACTGTTTTCTTTGACTTATTTTTAGTTTCGAAATAAAGCGTAGATCAAGACGAAGACAATGCAATCCCTCATGCACCTGTGGGGAAGTGGATACGACAAATGTGAGAGAATCCAACTTCACCCAAACCGCAATCAGAATGCAGAATGATATGACTTCGCGATACCATTAAAATGTACAATGTTTCTGGGGAATGACGAAGGCACAATGGGTGCTGAGCTTTGAATTCCTCAATCTTATGATTATTCAATAAACACTGAATCTGCGTTGCACACTACACATACTGCACATGGCAGTCATTCGGTAACTCCATTAGGGAGGACAAGAGAGGAATAAGGGCACATGATTCCTACCCCAGGAGAACAAAATACCTCTTTAACCTGAGTATTCGAAGAGTAATTCCGGAGTTCATATCATATTGGACTCCAAAATCTCTGCTAAAACAAAAAAAACATCAACATTACTGATTCCGAGCTATTGAAAATAAAATAATTTCCCAAGTACAATCTTTGCCATTCCTACAAAGAATTAATTTGTGCTAAAATATTAAACCACAGTATTTAAGATTACATTATTTTTGAAGTGACAAAATAAATTTCCAAATTATAACCCTATTCAATATTCCTAATATAAATCTTTAGATTAACTTTCGTAAGTTCTTACGACCGAATCAAGATACCCACAATCCACGAAAGTAACTGTCAGAACATAGTAAATATTAAAAGTCTGCAGAGTGGAAAATTCCAATGCGCAAAAATTCCAAAGCTTTGCTTATCAATGAGAAATGGTGCAATCATAACGTAAAAGTGGACACGATGGATACGTTTATTCCACCTCTGTTGCCAATAAATCGCTGGGAGACCGAGCAAAAAGAATAGACAAACGGTTACTTTGTTCACTTATTAGACTCTTAAAAAAATGTTGAGTTGCTACGGAGCTTTCTGTTACACTAAAAAAACTCGGGAGAGTATACCGAGATGAACTCAGTGACTGAGTCGCAAACGTCACGGACGGCATTTCATCAATGGCAGTTACCTTGCTCTCTTCCTTCCAGCCTAAGACTTGCATCTTTCATTTCCAATCCTTTGGTCTTAATGAAATGTCATAACAAATGTATTCGTCATCAACTGCGCATATTTAAAAACCGTCGCCATCGGTAGGAGAAGACGTTCTCTCTGAGAAGAAAATTTGAACACAACAAAATGGTAAGGAAATCAGGTAAGGATTTTCAGTTCTTATTCTTATACAAATGCGAACGGCTTTTCCTAGACAGAAGACAATATGATTACGTTTATACTGCAACGAATCTCTGTCGCAAGCATCTACAAAAGTAATAAGGATGTGTTTATATTTCGGACTCTTATTTGCTCAAAATACATAACGCGCTGCCGGAATAATTGCAGAAAATATCATTCTACGACAAGAAATACTACCAAATCTAAGTGATACAAGTATTCACGATCATCACATTATCTATTGAGCACGTAAACACCAGATTAAATGAATCCGCTAGCAATCCAACCGCTCTCAAATTAGCGCGCAGATAAACAACGAAAGATGCAAAGTAAAACTAAACTATCACCAAATTTGAAATTCTGTATTACTGTCAGCATTTTTGACAATATAGTAATAGTGCACATGTTACTTACACCACAACCCTCATTAAAACATTACGCAAACCCTAATAACAGAACCAAAGTAAAATGAAAGAAAGTTAAATATTACAAAACGGGGAAAACTATACAAACTGTAGATTGGACTTCATTTACTAAAATGTAATTTTTTCCCGATGCCTGAGCATATGTCTCGCATGCACGGCTATGATATATAATTTCAAGTATTCAAATAAACTTAAAAATTGACCGCCAATTATTCCCCGATGCCCTGAACATAAAAAGAGTTCTTTTCTATCACGGGAACGCAGTACGGAGTTGTCTTAATCACGTTAACGTGCAGTTGGAGGAAAATCAACGAGAAAGAGGAGGGGAGGAAGAGAGAGAGAGCGTGATATATTAATTAAACTGGAACCGCGAAGGGGGATTTTCCTGGGGAGTGAATACCAGGGGAAATCAGCCCTGGGGTGAAATTGCCTATTACAGAGAGGAATCTGCGGTTCTTCGAATGAATGAAATGTATGAATAAAAATGAAAGCGTATTACAGCTCGACCGATATTTGTGAATCTCGAGGACAACGCCGTGACATGCCTATGCGAATGAAAAAAAATAGACTCGCACAGAGTCGAGTCATTACGGATTTCCACCGGAAAGTGTGTGGCTTAATTCCCATTCGATGTTTAGTGTCTCCCTCCCCGGCCACTTGCCCCACAAACAACTCTCCACCCCCACCCTCTCCGACCTGCTCCCTCCCCAACCAACCGACCGGCAGCCTTGATCCTACGCGTTTGTCCCGATCGACCTACAAGCTTATTGATTGCAATCGCCTACTTGCACTTCCTTACCCCCCTTAGGCTAAAGCTATGGACGCGAAGACTTTAAAAGGTGAGTAAACAACGAAAGAAATTGCAGACTACCCAAACAAGCTTCATGCATTTCCGGGGACGGTGGCTGCGCGAAATTAAGCGGAAAATGCGATCGAGCTAATAAACTGAGCTTCGCTCTTTCCATAGGCGGAAAAAAGTTAATGAACCTACCTAATCACAACTGGTGCTTCGTACGTGTTCTCAAAGATATGAGCTCAAGGAACTACAGTTTTTAAATGCTCTCAGAATTTATTTAAAAACTACCGTTACGGCTGCAAGGGGTGATATTTGAATTTATCAGATACTCTATTATGGTATTGCTAGCATGGATGGATTTAATTCCCGATGAGCCATTTGCATGATTCACTAACGAACCTAGATTCACTAACTTGTAACTCCGTTTTATCACAATGTTTCACTCTTCTACACACCCTACTATTAACTTAAAAACGCTTTGGAGACTATTAGTTTCAGTATTATTGGTAGTCCAGTGATTTATGTAGGTTTTGAATGGACTGACTGATTATCACTAAATCGCTTAGCTGCGTCCCACAAGATAACCTGATACTCAACACTACATTAAACTCTCCTTCGAATCCACACAATATCGGCCTACGTCCCATCCAACATTCTCATCCTTTTCCTCTTCCCACCCCGCTTGCTCAACATTCTGTCTTCTACGTATCAAAAACTCAACATTCCATTCCCAATTAAAAAAATCAATATCCACCTTTCCTGTCTTAATTTTCATGCCATTATGATCTAAGATTTACATTAAATTAAAGATAGCAATTTTTATTCATTTATTTAACAATAGATAATTCAACCTTTAGCATATTTTTTACGCATGATTCTACCGCGGAAAGATGTAGCAAAGCTAAGACACAAGCAAGCCTACCACGATCGAAGCGACTCATGCAACAACAAAATTAATCATGGTTTATTTAATTGAGGACGATTTATTTAGTTTTACACCAATAAATACTATGCCAACTACTTCAAAATTTTTCGAGGGATTTGTCAAAAAAGTCCAAGTGAAAAAATATAAAAATGAAAAAATAGGGCAAATATTTCCAAGGATAAGAATTTTACGAGAGAATTTGTTTCCTTACTACACTGCAGAATTTTGATCAGATTATGAATCAAATTGGGATCGAAGAGACCAAACCTATTCACAAGCCATTTTTTAATAATACCGAAAAAAATATTTAACGGTAACCGAAAAATTTAAACTTCTGATGATGATGTTGAACGTCGAAACCCGGGTCATGTCGAAATAAAATACTAATGGATTACAAAGCCATAGTTTGCCATTATAAAATTAATAGATTCCATTAAGTCACGCTTCAAAATATGAATTTTAACCTCGGCATTTTTTTGGTCACTTTACTCACGCTTTAAAACGAGAGACATCAGCAATGTCCATGCAAAACCTACTGTAACCTTTAAAATAACAATTCTAATAAAAATCGGTTATCTTAAAATTATACATAATTCCCGCCTGCTCCTTTCTCATAACGTTGAGACAACTAGAAGCACTTGGAGCCGATAACCATTTCGTATTAAATAAAAAATATTAAAGCCCTAAAATGTCATTTTGCATGAATGAAAAATATAAGGGTACCAAATATGACGATACACAGTAAATTAGTAGCACGGACCCATATCATATCGTTACGTTTAAATAGCCTTTCAGCTGAGTGAAAATATAACTTTTTATCGAAGCAGAAATAAGTGGAAGTTCGAAACACAAATGACCTCCATGGCTTTTAATACTGCATTGATAATATTAAATGCTTAAATCTTAATTCATGAAAAACATATAATGACTCATCGCTATATGACTAAACTTCCGTCGAAACGAAAAGAAACGACAGAAAAAACTTAAGCCTGGCCGGATTGAAACAATCCACGGCAATGTTAACTTTTTCGCACCCTCTTTCGTTGATTCGATTTCACTCATTTCATTCCTTTGGATCTCAGTGATTTCAATCAATCCCATTGTGATGTTTTTCCACGGATAACGCAATGGAGTAAACCCATTTCCTTGGTCAGCATTTCTCTCAAAGTGAAATTCATAAGAGCGATAAGGCTGAGGTTGGCGCGGGAGGGGATTATGGAAATGCTGCATCTTCCAAAAACGTAAACGCCAGCAGTGATTCCGCATTCCCCTTTGTGAGAGCCATCTAGGAAATTGCTTCTCTTTCGCTTACAAAAATCAAATCGAAAAACTTCATCGGCAAGCCAAAGGGCTTCCAGAGAACATAAAGTGATACTCCCACTGCATAGCTTAGCACAACACCCCGAACGTGAAATTCATAACATAATGATGGGTAATATTCAAGAACAATAAGCATAGCATTAGGTTGTTATCAGCTGAAATGAAATATAAGTGAACACATTCGTTTTCTTATACATATCTTCAGTCTGCTTTTTGGGTCAGATCAATCCCTCATTCATCTTCATTCAGGCATGCATTCTATCTTAATTAGCAGTGGGAGCCATTAAGTTTTCACTACTACTTTTTATTGAAGTAAAAACGTTCAAAAGGGCATCATAAAAATCGCGAATTGAATATTTTATATTTCTTGGCCAAACGTTTCCGATTTCGTAACTACATTTTTTATCAATAAATCTTTAGCGAGCATGGCAGCAAAGGCCACTTGCGGTGGTACATGAAAGTTCACGCTTCAATCGGAAAACCAGAGGGACGTCAAAAGGCTATCACAGCTTGGGAAAAGAGATGATGAGAGGATTATGGACAAAAGCGCCCTGACCGCATCACCTTTGCTGACCCGCTAAGAGAACGTTATGGCCCCTCCTTTGATGGGAAACTTTACTTTGAAAAAACCGTGAAAAAATTAAAACTTCTCTGTTGTTTTCAGCTCACACTGAAAATTTTACCCTTAAAACGAAAAACGACGTAGTCGAACGTGTCTCGCTCCTTCAAGCGTGCGGTATAAAGATATTTTTTTACAATATCATAATCAGACAACATTAGATTTTCTAAAGGCTATTTAGATAAAATATTATGGTATTTTAGAATTTTCCGATCATAATTAGTAATTCTTGCAATCAATTAGTCCAATTAACGAATGTATTTTAAAGTAATGATAAATATACAATTGAGTTGGAAGGAACAACACAAACTACTATTCTTCTTTTTTCTATAAAATAATATTCGACGCCTTTTTTTACAGTATTGTTTTAACGCCAGAGGGTAATAAATAACTGAAACCCTTGTAATAAGTAAAGTTAATTTTATGCGTTGACAAATGGCGAACTTTAATCATACGAGCATACTAACAATAATACAATTTAGCACAATCATAAACACAAAATCCATACTGCCTATTACTGATTGATCAATTTACAGCATCTTCCTCCTAACTTGGACATGTGTCCTCTTTTTACTGCATCCTACGTATTTTTGCATGCATCCAGTTGTTTTTAAGTCATTAAATGCTTTTGAATTAACAATTACTATTACCACCCAGCACATTTTGAATGATCATAACGTGATATTGGAGGGTCACACCACAAAATTTTCACGAGTTCAATGAAAGCATAATAAATATCTTGATTGACACTACCGCTAAATCACCATGCCTGCGTGACACTGTTATCAGGGAGTTTTATCCAAAGTACTACATTCTTTAGCAAGGATTCTTCGTGTTTGTAGCGAGATTTTATACTCCTCGTTCTCGTAAAAAGAGAAGGACGCAATAAACTTCCCACGGACGCAGTGAAGAGCTTCGCAGAGTGCTGGGATGCCATGCAAAAAATATTTCACCAGTGCAACGGAAGAGAACGGAAAGGAAGAGGCAGAAAGATTTAGCCACGGGGTTTTAGAAGTATTACAAAGCAAACGGCGAAATGAAAGTGAAATAATAATTAAGGATTTGGTCCGGCCGTCGCCAACTCGGTGGCGTGAAAAGCGAGAATTTTCACTCGCGTGCCCATTGAATGCCTGAAGCTGAACTATCCCCCACCCCCTCGGCCCTCGTAATGCAGCTTTTTAATCCAAAAGATATCCTCTTCTCTCCCGTCTCACTCTTAACAGCTTACAAGAATAAACCTCAAATCTCCAATGCTGCCAGGATGGCAGTAATTAAAAGAGTGGCGAAAAATGTCACTTTAAAATTTTCAATAAAATAGAGGCCAGGATTCTCTGTGCTTAGTTTCTATCTTGCTCGTCTAAAAAAAAATGTAGCTTAAGATTTTTTGCCGACATTGGAATGTCTCCGGATTAAAATAATCAAAAAGCAAAATGCAAGGCAATCTTCTAAATTACGGAGAATAGATTGTTGAGCATATATTCCGGTGAATTTTCAACTCCTTCGAGATTATTATGGACGTCCGTTGTTGCATATGCTCCACATAGATATAGATAATCCTTAAAATGTTCAATGTTTCCGAGAAAATCCCACTTTTTCGAGAAAATAATGAAAGTCCGTTGTTGAAACGATTATATTGCACGTAATACTGGAAAATATTTTAGTTTCTGAAGATAATTCGCAGAAAGCGGAAGAGAATGTATGCTCCACATAATATTATGATTCAGAATTTTAATGCTTTAGTGAATATATAAGTTACTTTATGTCATCGCGTACGATTGTTGCCAAAAATATTCTACGTATTGTACATACATATAGCTCTTGGGAATTTACAATGTTTATGCACTTCAAAATCATTTGCCTTAACCCACCAAAATATTTCCGCTCCAGTCCAAGGGCAAAATGACAAAGCTGCATCTGAAGGTGTATTATCTAAGGTTTTTTATCTTTGATATATTAACAAAGTTTTTGCATTCGCGGTATTTTTGGACTAATTCAAATCGAATTAGACTTTGAATAGGTGATCATGCATTTTAACCAATTAAAAATTTAGCATTAATAAAATAATACTCGTTTCATTGAGCTATACTTACATTGAAATGATGTGAAATAGTCAATATTATAACCAAGAATTATATAGAAAACTAAGGTTCATGGAATAACTAACAGAAACGTTTTCCTAAAACCACAACAGTTTCCTGGAACTAATTTTAATGCTAATGACCTACAAAATAAGAGATTCCCTTTTTTCATGCGGTTATGTTGACCATCCGTTGCAAAAGTTGGTCATCATTGCTCACAACCACCAAACATCAATCAATTTTATGACACTGAGAGAAATAAACGATAATTTGAATATATTAGCAATTGAAAAAGTTACCATCGCAACAAGACATCTACGAGGGTCATCCGGAAAGTAGTACCCGTTCGTGCCGCATGAAGTGCTGACGACGCGAGTAGCCGCTGGACGAGGTCAGATAGCTTCAGTGGCTTGTCTGCCTTCTCTGAGCCAAGTTGCGTGACGCTAGCATTGCCTGTGTTGTTTCTGTGATTGTTTACAATGTTTAAAAAAATTGAGAACGCCGCCAGTTGTGAAGTGAGGGCAGTGATTAAATTCCTCAATGCAAGAAACGTTCGCCCATGTGATATTCATCGCCAATTAAAGGAGGTGTATGGAGACAATGTAATGGACGAGTCGTCTGTTCGGCGGTGGTGTCGCAACTTCAACATGGGGAGGGGGAACACACACGACGATGAGCGTTCGGAGAGACCGTCTGTCATTACAGACCAACTGGTGAGCTCAGTTGACGAATTCGTGAGGAACGATCGGCGCGTCACAATTGATGACATCTGTGAGCATTTTCCCAATGTTTCTCGAACAATTGTTCATGAAATTGTTAAACACCATCTGCATTATGCAAAAATTTGTGCAAGATGGGTCCCTCGCGTATCTCAATGAGCTGGCGGCGAAGGACTATGCAGCAGGAATACAGAAACTTGTCAAACGTTATGACAAATGCCTTAATTTGCTTGGAGATTATGTTGAGAAGTAGTTTAAAGTATCCTCTTTCAAATAAAATTTTTTATGTTTGTTAATATTTACTTTTGTGTCTTTATTTCACGAACGGGTACTACTTTCCGGATGACCCTCGTATCATCTACGATCAAGTTGTTCCAAAAACTTTCAGACAAAGGCAAAATAGACATTCATTTATTTGGATACTGGCAAGAGCACGCTTGCGTAGCCCAGGAATATGGTTCAAGAATCAATAGCAACATGGCACTGTAATATGATACTAAACCTTCACCGTATGATTTTCTTTGAGTTTTAACTCAATACTGATGTCTTCACAGATTTGTTATTTTACAATCGCTAATGCCAATTATACAAAAAGAGAATTTTCCAGTGCCTTTACCTCGCAATCCTACCACCTTAATTTGAAGTCTATTTTTTTCTCCTAGTTTTCTATGGTTCCCGGAGATGTAAATAAACCTTAAGTCACAAAAATCGCCTCGGTAAATTTGTCAAAGAATTTGTAAATAATAAGAAAATAAAGGATTATTTGCAATCATCATTGATTACTAATAGAACCGCATAACTTCATAATGGGCCAGAGGTAATCAATCTTCTGGCACAAACTTAGTAAAGAAGAGTACAGCTTTGCTGCAGGACACCCGTCCATTAAGCCTGGTTTGATACTACTTTTATGCAAGGTTATTTACTCGCAATTTCAATCAAACATCGGGACTATAACCGAGATCACTATTCAAATCTGGTGATGAATTCGTACCAAACGCAACAAGTTTACGAAGAATCCAATCGTCAACCCTACGTTCCGATTGCCCAAAAACAAATATCCACCAAATGTGTAATGGACACTCTCATGTTCCTAAGATGAATCTCAGAGGGAAATAACACCATAGCTCACAACGAAGAACTCTCCAGTTTCACGCCCTAACGAATAAATGAAACGGGGAGTGTTCAAACATTACAGCAGGAAAGAAGAGAATTTAATCACCCAAGGTCCCGAATTTCGGAACACGAGCAGAAGATTTCGGGAGTCTTGCGTGAGACGTCATCTTATATTAAAACTAGCGTTCCCTGCGAAACACCTAAGAGTAAGATTTCCTTGCTCCAAGTCGGCCCCAGGCGGCGGCTCCATTCTCGTTAGCAGAAACATTGAGAGCAGAATGAGGTCAAAGCTCACGGGCTAGGGAGGGAAGGCCTGGGGGAAGTGACTCCTCGCCGTAAAGGAGAAGGGCGCGGAGGGACCGAGTACATTAACCAAGGGCTTACCCTACCTCCAAACCTCCGCGACGCGGACATGAGGCGCGCTACCAACTGAGAGCGCACGCATGTTCCGCATCCACCACACCACCCTACGCGACTGTGGCTAATACATACGCTCGAGGAATACACGTATCCCTGATTAGACCGTATTCGTCTGAATTTGTACACGTGCTCAAGGCATCAAATACCCATTCACGTTTGCCGCCAACGAGCGACGCCGCAATATTTAATGTCGATTTCGCATTAAATTCCAAACGAAATCCCAGTGCCCCTGCACTTCGATTTAATCAGCGGGATGATCTTTATTTCGTCAACTTTCAAAAGTAGACCTAGATGGATCCGAAGATATCATCGGCTAATTTTCGGAATTATTTTGAAACTTAATCAAGCTAAGGACAGCCTGAAGGGAGGGTGGAAATTACCTCCAAAATACTTTCAAATACGCGGGGTGTAATCTCGTGGGGCTAAGGTGCTTCTAGGAAAACGACTCTAAGTGAATATCTTCAACGAAGCAGTAAAGTCTTCAAATTTATATGTTATCCATTCCTATTTCTTATGTATAATTATAAACAACCAAGTAGAAATTATTATTATTCGTTTTGGACAAAAATCTGACCACCTTTATAGGCAAGCGGAATATTTCTAGGCTTTCCAACGAGAATAATAATGAGGTACATGTAATCGATAAGTAACTACGGTTTCAAAAACATTTAATACACACGGTAGAAATACAACGTCAGGTTAAAATGAACTGAATCGAAAAAAATCTCTTCATAACTCTGGTTCATTCCTACATGAAAATTACTTTACGCAACGAGCCTCCAATGAATGGTATTTCAAAGATGGATTACGTCCCCACGAGCACTGCGCAAAGGACTTCCCAACAAATGGAGACTTTCATGTACGTATAAACCTAATGTATGCACCGAGTATAGCCAATGAATCTTGCTCCGCGTGAAGAGTGTCTCCTTTGTGAGAGCCCCTCGGGGTCTGGCGGAGGTTAAAAAGGAAAAAGTAACAAGTGGCCTGAAGGAGTACAGCAAGAGCCCCGGGGGGGAGGGGAGATAATGGACAGAGCAGGACGGGGCTATCTCTTCGTAGCAGGCGAACACCGCGGGAACAGAGCCAAGGATGTCGGGAATCTGACGGCTAGTGCGGGGGGGGGGGGATCCCAAGAATCGCCACGGCGTGGGGCGAGGCTCGAGATCGGGGCGACACCCAACACCGAGAGGGGTTGATTTAAGGAGGACGACGTGATCGCGAGGCAGGTAATCAAGCGAAAAAGGGATCGTTCATAGTGCAGAGTTCATAAAGTTTTCCTAGCGAAACTGGGAGAGTTAGGGTAAAACATTAATGTTTTACGCAGAAGTAATCTAAGTAAGAATAATATCTGGGCAAAAATGTATGTTCGACATTGTTACCAACAAGAATACCTCTGCTTACGACCAAGAAACGGAAGGAAGAAAACGAGTTTTGTTCCTTCCGTTGAGAAAGATGATCATGCCACCGAAATTTTCAAAAACCGAAACCGGTGAGCGTTTCTTAATTTTGGGTTTCTAAGTTTTATATATCATCGTCACGATTGTGACTGACCTTGTATATACATGCACACACGCAGGACATGTGTTTATAATTGGGTGTTTGAGCATTGACTATGAGTTCATATTGCCTGCTAATGCCAATTTTTTAACATTTATTCAACAAAAATCGTGCTCTTTATGACAAATTTTATTATTGTATTATTGACAACATATTACTATTTATTAATCATGAAAAATTTGTAATATCTGAATCATTAGAATTGAGAATTTAAAATATTAACATTTAAAAAAAGGATTGGTTTCTACCCGAAACGTACCTACGTATACGGGGATGTTTCTTCGCCATCAGTTAATAACAGATAAATGCTGACGCCTGGCTTCCCTACACAACACTACCTCAATCTCTTACATTCTTCCAGCTCGTGAATATACTACCAGCAACCTTATACGTATATTTTCCTTCAACTCATCCCCAGCTTTCTTATTATGTTTGAAGAATTGATAATTCATAATTTACACAAATACTATACCAAATGATATCAAATTAAGATTTCCCGTACGCGTGTATTCAACTAAAGTCAACGATAAACAATCAGGGCTCATTTTAGGAAACATAATGTTCAATGTTGACACTACTTTGTTCCTTTTTCTTCCATTTTGCCGTTCTTATACGTCAAACACTTCTCGTCGGCACCAAAATCCTAACTAGCAAAGAACAAAACCTAAAGCATATTTAATTACAGGAAAAGCAACTAAGATTTCCCCAATTAAGAGAGAAATTAACCAACTCAACTACATGGTCAAAATGTTGTGCAAAATTAAATGAGCAATCTACATTAAGAAATATTAGGTTGTTAAAGTACCAATCACAATTTTTAGAACAGTCAAGATAAAGGATGACTTGAATCTTCATCCTACGAAAGAGGGTATTCCGTATTTAAATCCGAGGGTTTTTCTATAAGCATTCTCAGTCAAACTAGAAGTGAACATTATTCAAGGTAGCAGTAGATTATCCAGAGGTAACCTCAAACCAAACAGAAATGGTATTTGGTGATTCTTTTGCACGATGGAGGTTATCATGAGGCTCAGTATTTACATCGATGTGATCCCTTAAAGCATACGTGAAAAAATACGCTCTTAGAAAGTCTTTGATTGAAACTTTTCCGAGATCACATTTCCAAAGGACGGTGCTAAGTAACAGTTGTAATCTTCTTGTGAATGATTCCATTGTTTTCTTTCGCAGCCATTCCTTTGAGATAAAAAAATCTAAGTGTAATAAAAACTAAGGTTAAGCCTTCTTAGTAAAATATATGGTCATTAATGCAATCTTTAGATTATTCTTAATTCTCTGGAAATTAAGGGACGGGCTCCTCATGTTTATTATGCTTTCTACATGTGGACTCAACTAGGTTTTTTTGTTTGAGTATTCCAAAAATATTTCCTCCATTCTAAATATTTTACTTCTTTGTATTCGATAGACATAATACTGATATCCAGTTTATCTTAATTTTCATAATAATTCTTACTCTGCGGCTTTTCAAAGAATATTCAAGAAAAGGATTTTCACTAGATAAAGCGATTAATAGTAATCATTTTTCTAGAATTAATCCGTCTATAATAATTCCGAAAGCCAAAATAGAAGAAAAAAACTTTCCCATGGTTGATATATTACCATAACAGAAGAGTAGTCAAAGACTTCGTCCCGATTTGACTAAAAGACAAGCAACAAAGTAACATAAACATTTTCAAAGAGCGGATAAAAGAAGACGCTTTGGACAAAAATAAAACTCGTTAAAAATTAATCATTTTCTTTTGAACATACTACAGTGTATCAAGAAAGCGAATGACACACCGAGGGAGGAAAAGAAGTCGTATTAATCTTGATGGCTTTCACTGGGACAAAAGTAGATCCTTATGTGGAGGAGAGAAAATAAGAAAAGAATCCCTCAAAGCAAAATCTTTCCACCCTTGAATGCAAGGCGTAAGCAATTTTTATCACCTAAAGGTCCTCAGGGCCTGGATTTTGAGTTGAACGCTCTGTCTTTTCACCAGGATTATAAACTGCGATGCATACGACGCAACGAACAGTTTGCAATGCTAGAGCTAAAGTTATTGACAAAAACAGTTCTAACATGATACGCTCACAAGCAACTTTAAGGGTGTTTATTGAGTCTATTATTTCAAAAAGATTGTCAATCTACTCTTTAACCAGTGTGCAGGAAACAACTAATCGTCTGTAAACTAGTAATGATTGAATTAAAAACTGTCGAAAGAGTTTATCATCTTCACAGATCAAAAGAAGTGGAATCTACCTATTTGTTTGAACTTCTTAAACCGGCATAATAGCCTAAGTAATATTTTTCCCAACCGCGATTTCAGGTTTTAATATCAGCCAGAGTTTGCCACTTACGTACATGTAAGTGACTTCATTACTGTCAGCCTTTTCTTGGTTTTTACCAAATATCATGTTTTACCACACCTTTCCTTAAAATATGACTTGAAAGCACCATGACTGTACTGATTCCAATTGTTATCCCCATATATAATCTACACGTATAAATGTCATTATTTAACAGAACGTTTTATATAAATCAAAAGGTCAGTTGGACCAAATGTTTTGAAATAATTTAGGCAATGCATATTTTGAAACTTAAGGAAAGAAGTAATTAGTTTTCTATACTTAAACTTTCAAACCTTGGTCCTTCTGTTTCAAAAGCATATCACCCTATGAAAGGGATTCCTTTGAACTGGAAAAAATAAATACCCTCGAATATCTTTTCCAGCGTAATTTATTAGAACTTTCCTGGTACCCCGTAAATAAAGATCTTTGACTCCTCCAGATTTCCAGATACCTAGGTAGCAGCATAGCCAGTACTTTATTTTTCAGAGAAATTTCTATCTATGCTGAGAGCATTTCAATAATAATTGACGATATTTTTTATCCAAATAGTGCATTATTTGGGGATGTTTCTTCGCCATCGGTTAATAACATATAAATGCTAGCGCCTGGCTTCCCTACACACCACTACCTCAATCTCATACATTCTTCCACCTCGTGAATATACTACCTGCAACCTTATATGCATGCATCTCACCATTTGATCACCTCTTTTAGTAAGTACCAAATATCACTATTGATTTTTAGGATGGGTCGATCCCAGTTCATATGAAGCTCCTTAATCCAAAGAATGTAAGCCAGAAAATATATATATCGACCAAAAATAAAGAAACGAGATAAAGGACAAAAAACGGCTGAATGATTCGTTCCGAACCCTTTCACCCGAGAGAGAAAAAATACACTTAAGCGTCCTGAAACATTCATGAAACGGCATGGGCGTGACCCAACGACGACGGCGAGTTATAGGGAGCGGGACTAGGCCTGAGCGATATCTGTTTTTCCAATATCGATATAAAAGAACTAGAGAGGTAGAGACGAAATATCAGCGTGGCGGTATATGTTGGATATATCAAGCGATGTGAACATCATAATCAAAAATGAGCAACATTGTCAACATCGGTGCATTGAGAAATTTCGACGATGCCTCTCATATTTTATTTTTGGACCATAGCATCAATCTACTACATATATGGAAATTATTGTACGTCGAATGAATCGAACGTGTGTATTGTAAATTGACTTCTTCGTCCATGTTAACAAAACCACGATAATTCCTAAACGTATTTTTATCAACATTAAACAGCAGAAAATCGGCTAAGGATATATTTTTGATGGGCCCAGAGAAGTTATAATGTTGTGATGGCTTATCCTAGGGACTGGGCGCCGATACATTTCTAAATACTGCCAAGTAATATACCACGCACTCTAACACTCTGAATTAAAAGAAAGTATTTTCAATATCCACTTTTTTTCTCGATAAATCGGCTCCTTACAGTTACCCATGTCGATATAAAGACGATATCTTCAAGATTTCAGCATATCGTCAAACCGCACAGCGAGGGGTGCGGCCACCAGAAGGACTCCGTCCAACGCCATTCACCCAGGACACACTTCTTCGCCCCTCGTTAAAGGAATGGATGGGTAGGAGGGAGAGGTGGTGGGGAAGGGGGGGAGAGAGAGAAAGAGGGGGAGGGTGGATCTTGGGGCCAACTCGCCGCCGGGGGTACAAAAATGGACACACTTTCCCCGAGTAGCTCCCGCCACATTCCTCCATTCTCCCACCCGACCTTATACACACGCTCCTTCCCCCAAACCCCTCCCTCTCTTCCTTTATCCTCAGCTCTTCTTAATGGACTCCCTCGAACTTCACCCAAACCACTCCTGCCCCACCCTATACCCCAACGGGGTGTGGGGCTTATGCACGAAGGATCCAATTGCGACCAGACGCAACTCTTTCAAGAAACCATTAAACATTAATTCGAATGCGATGGAAAGTAGAGACGAGCAACAACAAAAAAACCGCGTTTATATTTAGACGGAATGTAAATGAGGGCGCGGATGAGTTGGGGAGGAGACCGATGGACGGGGGTAGGATGAGGAGGGGGGTAATGTATAAACTGTCGATGCCACCAAGAGTTTGTACCCGAAATCGACTTCAAACATTTCCCCTTGTTTTGGATGGGAACCCCAATCTCTCTCTCTTCAAACTCCCCCACCCACCAAACTCCCCATTTCCCTTTCACTCCTTTCCCTTCCCGCCATTCCCTCTACCTACCCTGCTTCTGGTTCGCTGCGTCAACTGAGGGCAATAAGACATGAATAAATAAAGGCGGGTTCAGAGGTTATCTCGTGTGGGGCGAGCTGAGTTCGGGAAGGACGTCGACGGAAGATTCAGTTAGGGGGAAAGGCTGACGGGGATAGAAGATGTTAAGAAGGGAGGGGCTATCGTGGAGAGAACTGAGGCAGGGAATGGAGAAGACAAGAGGGAGAAGAAGAAATAGAGAGAGAGAGAGAGAAACATGGAGGAGGGCGAATCGGGGATGGAGGCCCTTTCATTTTCTTTCTCCTGGACTGAGTGGTGGAGATCGCGCATTGCTGGATCGCACTGATTACGCCCGCCAACACCGGAGAGTCCTCCATTTTGTCCTCCCGACGTGTGGTGCGCTGACGTGGAATGGACGACCATAGAGGAATGGAGGAGTATCGTGGCCAGGACGGGACGGGGGATGGGAGGGCCCCTGACTGGTCGCAGCGATTGTTAGATCCTAGATAAGTTATATAGTTGAATGGCGCATGACATCGGTCAGGGATTTGGGTGAAGTGAGGCAAACATGATGAGCTGAAAGATTGCGTGACGTTGGGGAAAAAGTGGCCGGGTTTGAAATTCGCAAATCGCCACGATCAATCAAATCTCTTAAGTGGACGGTTACAAATACGCAATATACACACAATACAATGTAGAGTAATAATAAATGTGTATGAATTAAAAGGGACGATCCTTGTTATTTTCCTTGACAGGTTTTCCTCTCTCAGATACTCGTATTTTTTCACAAGTCCTCCTGCATGGCAATTTCTCTACGAAATCTCGTTTTGAAAAGTGTTTTGATGAAGAAAATTGTCTATCTATGCAATATCTATCATCACACTTATTACAGTTCACCTTGTACTTCTCTTCATTCCCCACCAACTTAAATGTGTTGCATTGTATTTTCTTTACTGAGTACTTTCCAAAAACGTGACTTTTGGGAATACATTATTACCCTAAAAATAATTATTAAGATGTTGAGATTTTTTACACATTTATTAAAATGAAGATACAGGCAGAGGTGTATTAATATTTGCTTTAGTGTAATTATTATTGCCATGCCTGTACGATGAAATAATTGTACTTGAGAAACTACTTTTATATTTGTAATTATTTTAATACCCTGGGAGCCACCACCAGGGTGTGGGGCAGGGGTGAATACACACCAGAATAATTTTGATTCGAATATGACTTTTAACGCGGCCGGACAATGTTATTCTATCCCTTATATTTCGTGGAAAAATGATATCCTAAATGTATCTGTTCTAAACTAAATTTCTCTAATTTTATTGGCATGATCTCTCCTACCGTGGCACGAATGCGGTTATAACACATTTTTCACATCACTGCTAAAGAGACGCCCTTCCAATTTAAACAAGACTTTTCATCTGTGATTTAGCCTTCCCTCCGTGACTGATTCCAAGTCTAGCTGCTCTAATATTTTGCACACGCTACTAAGTTTATCATAACAACCTTTAAAAATCTAGATCCTCTACGCTGCACGCGATCCAAATCGGCAATTAATCCAACTTCGCGAGGATCCCATATACTTGCAGCATATTCTATGTGAGGCCTAGCCAGTGAAAGATAACATTTCTCTATAACCAATTTCAAATTTTATTTAGCCGACAGTCAGCTGTTTCTTCAACCAAGTAATGTAACGTCACGTGATGTTCCACTGGGAAGAAGGACTATTTCGTGCCCTGTTTGCGGAAAAAATGTCACCATGGCAAACGACCCAAATTGACACGGGAAACGTGTGGACAGGCGCCTCAATTATTCTGACAAATAAATATCACAAAGAAAAGAATGCCAATCACTACTTTCATTTCAACAAGCTTTCCAGATAACCACCGATAACACTCACGTTACATCTAACTCCTTGTGCGCACCCCTGCGTCCTTCCCCAGAAAACGATACATTCAATGAAGTTCGGAGGGAGGGGAATGTAGGATATAGGAATGAGCTATAAGATGTAACGACGTACTAGCACGCGAATGACGGGCCCCCGCTGGGTGCAACGGAGGCGAAATGCGCCATCGAATCCCGCGACTCCTGAGGCAGGTGTCAAGTCCTCATCGGGGATCGCCCATGAAAAATAAATAGGCCTCCCTTCCCTCGCCGTCGTCCCTCGACGCGACTCTTCCCTCTCGTGAAGGGAACGAACGGTGCACGCATGGAGGGAAGGGGGATTTCACTTGAAGTCGACCGCAGTCGACGGAGAATTCGCCCGGGTGCGGCCGTGCCGTGAATTCCAATTATTATTACATGTTCGGAAACAGCTCTGCCTTTCTGTCTCCTCGAACCGGTAACACGAATCAATTCACTTTAAGTACTTACTCATCGACCCTTTCCTTTTCTCTAAAAGAAGAATGTTAACACCGTTATTCTGAAAAGGGTGGCAAAATTAAGTATTAGGGTATTAAAAAGAAAAAAGTATTTAGCGTTAACTCCTTATTTCTGTTATACTCTTTATCAAATCCACGCGAGTGTGGGTGGAGACGACCACTTTATTTTGTATTTTTTAGTACCCTGCAAGCCAACGCTAGGGTGTGCATGTACTTGGTGACATCCCACAGAAATCTTAAGTGAGAGAATCCCCGGGCCCACATTGAAAAATGCCGACGGAAAATCAGGCTAACGGAGGTTGGTATGGATGCGTAAGAAGCAGATTCAAGAAATTAACACAAATGAAAACCTGGGAGCGACTCATTTTTCAAGTGATCTTAAATAAGAAGAATTCCGCATTCTCAAATAGCTTGGGTCAGCTCCTCGGTCTGTTGAAATCGTAAAAAAATGGCTGTAATAGAATGAAATTCTATTTCAATCATCTTGTGATAAGTTAAGGTGTAGCTCATCAAGATTTACACAGATTCAAAATCAACTAACATTATAACCTTTGCTATTTATGTTTTTTGTATCTAAGTCCACACAAAAACCCGAAAGCTGCCGATCATGAGCTTAATTTTGTTGTCTTAGTTATTTTAGTACCCAGCAAGCCACCGCTTGGGTGTGTGCGGCAGGGGTGAATACACACCAGAATAATTTTGACCCGAATATGACCCTACCGCGGTCGGACAATGTTATTCTCATCCCTTATCTTTCGTGGACAAACTGATATCTTAAATCTATCTGTTCTACACTTAATCTCTCTGATTTTATTGACATGATCTCTCCTACAGTAGTACGATTGCGGTAATAATATAGCGCCAACATCACCGCTACAGAGATATCCCGCCACTTTATGAAGAGATTTATTATGTAATTTAACCTTCGCTACTTGAGTGATTCCTAGCCTAGCAGCTCTAATATTTTGAATACGCTACTAATTTTGTCATAACAACGTTTTACAAATCTAGCCTCTCTACGCTGCACGCGATCGAATGCGGCAATTAATCCAAATTCGTGAGGATCCCATATGCAGCATATTCTAAATGAGGCCTAACCAGCGAAAGATAACATTTATCTTCGACCTTTTCATTACATTTACCTAGGACTCTTTTAATAAATCCTAATTTTATGTTAGCTTGTCCACATATCCCCCGTGTGTGTTTCATCCAGGAGAGATCGTGAGTGAGGGTAACGCCTAGGTATTTAAAATTGAGTCCCTACATTCCATTCCTCCGTTCCCAATTCAGTAGGCGTTCGGGAGGGGAATTGCTCTTTTTCCAAAAACTTAACACTCCGCACTTTTTCAAGTTTAATTCAAATATGCCAAGTGTCGCACCAGCGTTGTAGCGCATTAAGGTCATCTGATAAATCGACTATGTCCTCAGGACCACGAATATCACGGTAAACCACTGTATAGTTGGAAAATAAACGTATCTTACTAGTGACTAGGGAGTCAATGTCGTTAACGTAAAGTAGGAATAAAAGAGGCCCGATAACACTTCCCTGGGGAACACCTGAAGTAACTTCTACTGCATTTGAGCTAACTCCCTCTATGACTACTCTTAGTACCCGACAATTTAAAAAGCCTTTAATCCAACTCCAGATGTTTTATCTATAGCATATGCTTCTAGCTTTTTCAATAGTTTACTATGAGCTTTAGCGTGAATACGTAAGTATATTTGTTCATATATGAATCTATATTTTACTCAAATCACATCTGGTTTTTAATGAATCTGGAACTATTTCAGTTTATAAGTGAATATTCTAGTGGGTATTCCTCGATTTTTATGTCTTAGTAAGCGAGTATTATTTCTATATTTTTACTAATTGTTTTTTGTATACTAGGTTCTATGAACTTAATTGGACTGGTTTTCATTCCGTTTGGTTTTATCTGATATTGAGAAACTTTACCGTTGATCTAACTTTTTTTATCAGGCCGAAAATAGTTATTTTTGCCCTATTCTTAAATAGTTTTATTCTTTAGAGATTAAGGCCAATTTTTATGGAAATTTGTCTCACAAGATTTGGTTTTCTTTTAATCCACTAACTTTTCAATACGTCACTTATGCTGAGTTGTCTCTCTGATTTTTCTACAACTGTCAAGCAATAATATGATGGAATGTAAAACACCCGAATTGATAGCGAAACACGGGACCGATAGAGGCGAAAATTAACTTTTTCCCTTTATTCTTGGTAAAATTGAGAAACCCCTCTCCACCCCCAGTATGCCTGACACTTACCCGTTTGTTTTCATTTTTTTCCGTGTATATTTTCCATATTTTCCACACCCACAAACAGTAAGCCTACAATCTACGCCTATCATTTTGCTCCAACGGCCATATTTTCCACCCCGTAAAAATCACGCTCAATATAAAAAAAAATCCACGCCCAACGTAAGATTCCCTGCCACATCCTCTTGCGGTGGATAATAGGGTATTATGTCATAATAATAATAAAAGGCTTTCACTAGTTTTTCCTTAAATTTTTGGTTTAACTTAACGTAATGAGCTTCATCTTCTTTGTAAATTAGTCTTTGCCCGAATCAAATATTGTAAAATAGTTAAATACACACAAACAAATATGTATAGATATCAGCTCAACTTTATCCCTCAGTAATAAACGATAAAACATCCCTAACGATCACAGGAATTCAGCTGACGAGGAAGTGTGGACAAAATAAAATGGCGCTTAGTTTTAGAATACTCATATATCCATGGGCAAATTTAATGCAATTGTCCCAGTTCAATTTTGCTTACTGGTTTCTCAGTCCTGAGACGCACGATCAAGAAGGATAGAAGGACTTATGTAGAGGAAGTTACAAGGATAGCTAAAAGGACATCCCCATTTTTAAAGAAATATGGAAATGACCAAATTTTCGAATTTTCAAAGGAGAGAACAATAATACAACAAACAAGAATCAAGTACTGAAACCAATAAATTTTTAAACTGAATAACATTTAAGAAAGCCAACATTTTTCGATATGGAGAACCATACAGAAGTGCAGCGGAAGACAATAAAGCATGGACCTCGATTAGGAAAAGAAGAACGAAATCGACTGAGTACATCTTGTGACACATTGGATCTGTTAGGGCGAAAATTGAAGAAAAAATGTGAGAAAGAGCGCTATAATGAAGGCTACCGGACGGATATGTATAAAATCTAAAAAGAGATGCTGGGCTCAGGTGAAACTGTCGGAAGAGTAAGTAACCCTTGGACAAGGGAACAATGGAACGGGTCCATTCGGCTTATTGGATTATGCTCAACTATTTCAATATCCCTATATTCAGACAGGATACACAAAGGGTCAGCCAAACCGAAAGCGCAAGGAGTGTTTTTGCTTAGAATTAAAACATGACAAACTACACCAAATCTCAACCCACATGAGGAAATGTTATCAGAACGCACTGCAACGCCAGCGAAATAAAGACAAAGTTTAATCCTGCGACAGGCGACCAGACCGGGTCCTCTCCCCCCGGCCCTGACGAAGCAAGTAATTGAATTAAGTACACGAGAAACGTAAATAGTCTCGTAAGGCGTTGTGTATGAGATGAAATTTCACGCCGCGATACCACGCCGGGACAACTTCCCCAATTAAATTAACTTGGCCAAACACCCCGGGAGAGTGCCGTGGAGAGGGGATTATAGACGTCATCATTGAAATGTCTAGTTCAAGCCTATTGTGCCCGCGCACCCGCAAGGATTGGAGCCGCAAAACGACGGTTTATGTCATCATCGCGGAGATAATGGCGATGGGGAGGAGGGAGAGAAAGAGGGCGGCGGGAGAAGACGAAAGGGTTGATGGGGAAGGAGGGGAGAAACGATAACTATCCGGCGGCCGCTGGGAGAAGCCACCAGGCAAGACTGTGTGCGCACTCCGTAATCCGGAGAGACGAGATCCCCCCCGAGAGCTCCTTTCCGGACGGGGGAATGAGACGGGGAGAGCGCACTGATATCGGCGCCTTCTCCCCGAGGACGGAAGAAAAACAAGGCAATCCCAAACACACAAAACTGCCCTCCCCTCTTCCCCCTCCCCCTCCCAGCTACACAACCACCCATCCCGTAAATACGATAGCACGCCAGCCAACGGAGCGACCGACCGTCCGATCCCGGCGCATATACCTAATATTGCAAGTCGTTGGCAGCGTATCCCCATTCTCTCCGCAGAGGAGGCCGCCTGGAGGATGCGGCCTCAAAAACTGAATAGCCTTATTTGTCTAACCTTATTCCGGCTCTTGTATTGTTCTCAGTTTTTTACGAGACTTTCCACCTAATTTTTTCATGGCTCTTCTCTCCTCTTCCTCTTTCTCTTTCTTTCTGTCTCTCCTGCCTGCCTATTTGGTAACGTTCCTAACTAGAGAAGTAGAACCGCTCCCGCGTATGTCACGACGACGTGTCCTTTGGGGGCTCGGGTGGGGAGTTCGCACTCGGTCGAATGCACTGCGTCAGTCAGAGTTTGACCGCGTGGTAAGAGAGTCGAAATGGACTGCTTCGAGTATCACATGATACTTTATTGAGGATCATCGGGACTGTTTCTACAAGAGAGGAATACTTAAAATGAGAGTTTCGGTAAGTTGAAGAAGCTTCAAAAAGCTCATTTTAAAATTGCCGCAGAAGAAATTCGAACGATAGTGCAATGAATTGAAATATTAAATTCGCAAATTTTTCGGCATGACGGTCAATTTCTTTCGTATGAGAGACTTCATAAGCAAAATTAGAAGTTTTGATGCTTATATTTCAGTATGTACAAATCACCATTACGAGGCCCTCTCCGAGTTTGACACATCATGATGCTGAACGCCAAACTACTTGCAATAATTATATTCTGGCCATCTCAATGAGAACGATAGCAATTAGATTTTTAAGAATACTTTGGTCAATCACTGAAATAAGGGAATTCACGGTTATTCGAGTATTTTTAAGGTAAACATTGTCTTTTCGAAGGATTTTCAGAGTCCTCTGCAAAGTTAGTCAAAACAATAATTTCTTACGTAGGGTATAATATTACAGTGAAATTACAATCTAGAGATATTTTATTTCAAGAAAATCACTCGTTAAAGTATTTATTTATCTCCCAAATATGTATCACTATTCCTAAAAAAAGGACAATTCCACGTCATTTTCATTATTTATAGCGGTGTTTCCTGCTAGTAAAATTGTATAGCGTTTGGGCATTTCATAGACATTGAAACGAATGATTACTTTCCAATTTGTCCACTGAAGCATCACCCGACGAAAACGAAAACCCCACTGGTTCACTAGATGCGAGTATTTTAAAAATTGATGAGAAAGAGGTTTTTAGAAAGAATGAGAGTATAGGAGAAGGACACTCAACGGAAGTGGACGGAATTGTGGTTTTTGATGTCCGAACTGAATCATTCGCGAGAACAACAGGCCGCTAGAAATTCTAAATAGTTTTACTGTGGTTAATATTTCACTCTTTTCCTACAGAGATTTCTAGCAAAACGAAGATATTTCTAACATGATTTCCTGGATTCAACAAATTCATGAAATTATCTGAATATTATTATAAATATTTTCAAACCACGTCATACAGTTTAATAGGTGTCACTAATCTGTTGCGTTGATTGCTCCGATGAGACGCAAAACACATCCTCTTTGGCTCTTAAGAAACTGTCTGCTGAGTAGACCCTGGATGAAAACGCGATTCGAGAGATTTAAATGTAAAAAAAGTCACAACGAAGGAGTATGTCCATTATAAGTAAACGGGTTATATTTCAATGCGCTCTTATTTATCTTTCGCCATCGCATCGCACTTTATCGCATCGGATATCTTAAAAAGAATTATTATTTCGTCTGTTTAATATATTATAATCGACAAATCACAGCATTCCAACTATTTTACATGAAGAAATTCAGAGTATTTGCTTTTAAAAAGTATCCCAGTTTTTATGGTTTCTTGTTTGTTTACATTCTGATTTTAAATTACGGAAGTAATTTACATGAATAAATATTCACGTCATTCAGTGCCTGGCGCACATTTCTCTATGAAATTACGAATCAAGCGAACATATTTGGACAAAATTGTTTCAGGCATCGGAATGGGCGCTGTTTTACAAAAAAAACAATGCTATGAGATTTACACTTTTTAAATAAATCAAACTCTCGTAAGTATGGCTTAACAAAATAGAATAACGGTGAAACATGTTCATAGGAGCCCCTTCCTAAAACGCTACGGCAATGAAAATGGTTACAAATTTTAAAAATTATTGAGGCACAGTAAAAAAAGCTCTCCAACTTAAAAAAAATATTTAATTTACACTTTTCACCAGATTGAAAGTACTGAAACTCACATTTGAAATTCGACGATTCACAAATAAATGCCATAAAATGTTTCACTGGCGCATCTGATTAACCTCTCTCCCCATTTCAGGAGGAAGCGTATGTTACCGTACCCTAAACACACGATCGTACAACCTCCAACTCGGATTTCCATTTCACGGATCAGAAAAACAACGCATTCTATTTTGTACCCTGCAAAAGTGGACACTAATTCAATCGATTCCCGGGATCGCAGTCCTGAAGTGTTTTTCCTGCGGCCGTGGCTCGAACAAAGTTCACCACGCTAAACGTGAACGATCGAAGGCCGACATGCGAGCAAAAACGAAATAAATAATTCCCTGGCGAACTCTGAATTAGGTTAAATCTCAACCCACGATTAAAATACATAAAAAATACATCCCCAGCACCACCGAGTGTTCTCATTATCATCAATACGGTGCTCCATCCAAATGCAAACCCGCTTTCCTAAAAGTTCTTGTAGTGAATAGGCATCGAATCTTTATTCCTAACTTTCTAACCAGGACTCCAATTGACTGGAATCGAATAATGACTTTGAAAGTCCTCTAAAATGCTTAAACGTTAAGAACACCCTATTCAAAGCATTCCAAAATGGCGGAGATGAAGAAATAAAAATAAATTAAGGAATGTACAAAATATTAAAGAAGAAAAAGCCAATACCTGTAAGCAGCTCTATGGGGAAACAAGAATCGGATGGTATAAGCACATTTTGATACATATTGATGTACATAATTTTTGCGATTGCAAATTTGTTGAATATACATTAGAAGGAAAAATGGATGAGAAAGCGTCATAAGGAAGGCTAGGGTTTGTATTCGTAGACTTATTTAAGAGTGATACTGGACTTCAGACCTAACTGGCGAGCAATAGAGCTATTGTTAGAATGGGAGGATCTTCGAAATTATTATTCAACGATATTTCTGCAAACAATGATTTTATTCATTCTCGAAAACATTAAAGAATTTTGAGAAGTGGTTAAGATTTTTTTTTATTTTATCATAACGCTGCTAAGACAAATATAACGAAATTATTCGCCTTACCCTGCCAGGTTCGTATCGATGAAAAAATACATTACTAGGGGAGCAGCGATTTACAGCAAGAATTTTTAATACTAGTCGTGAAGAATAGAAAACCCGGCCAAAGATTCTCAATTTACTGCTCACATGCCCGGTGTGGGATTTCATCGCCGAGCCGCCGTAATAACTGATATGTAATCCACTTTACAAAGGCGCTATGGCCAAAAGAAATATTCTATGCGCATGTCTCTCAATTAAGCACATGACAGAGATCTTTTGATTGATCCGCAATCATGACCACAAAGAAATTTTTACGTCGCCTTATGAACAATGTCCAAAAGTAGCATAAGCAAAGGCAAACTATTAGGGTCGAAATGAAATATCTAGTTTAAGTATTTAAATTCACTAAACAAATCATTTGATCTGTTAACAAAATATTCTGAAAAAAAGAAATTATTTTCTTCAACAGGTTCTTAAAAAAATCTCTATAACTTTTCTTCTTAGATGTACGATCAAATAAGGGATCAAAAGGGCTTTATTGCGGTTGGGTTAAGGTAAGTTTGCTGGAATTTACGAAGTTTTTCGAAATTCTCGGGTATTATAAACAAAGGAATAATTCACCTGTTTATTACCTAGTTTATTAATTTTAGTAATGCCAAGGTTTTTCAGTCCTCCATTATTTTCCAATTATTTTGTGACAGGTGAGGATAAAGGTCAAAATCTTTGTTTTTTTCTCTCAATGCATGTTCAGCTTCTTTTGGAGCCTTTTTAATTTACATTGCTCTCCATGCATTTATTTATGCGTTTGCATATTTCCCTGCTCCATAAAGCTATTGAACAGAACTATACATTTCTGTTTCCATTTTTACAGATTCACAAATTTGTATTTTGCTCCTTATCATCCAGCTGTGACAAGTATTTATGTTGTAGAAGATCACGGACGGCGTAAAATTCCGCTGAGTGGTGAGGAAGAGGTATTACTGCCGGCAGAGGTGGAATGAGACAGAAAATTTATCGCTGACAAAATTTACCGTCAACTAATAAAAATAGCGGCATTCTAAACTCCGACAGATAGAATGCCTGAGGACCATCAACACACTTTCATTAAAATTGAAGCCACCGTGAGAATTGTTTTCAACTCCTGTGCGTAAAATAATAATTTTTACTACCAGTATACCGTTTGCTCCACGGACAGGTAAACTTGTAGAAATTTGGAAAATTCACGACCCTTAAAATTAAATTTTAATAGAAAACGAGGAATAGAATGGCAGAAGATGCTAGGTCCCTAAGATACACGTGCGAAAGGAAGCACGACTACACCCTGATGATTTCAAATTAATAAGCATAATTCTCTGGTTATGAATCAAAATACGAATTACTCCGAGTACGAAGTGATCATTTAAGTATCTATATTTTGGTCATTTTTATCCGAAGAGTGAATTTGATAATGCTTGAAACTATGAGAGGAGTTTGAGTAGTGGGTATGGGCAAAAATAGAAAAACACTATTACGTCTTTTTGCCATGAATTCCACGACAAAATAGTATTCATCTAATGGCGGAAGATTTAAAATCTCCAGCCACATGCTCTCTTGCTTGCGGGAAACTATAAAATAATAAGAGAAATAACCAGGAAAACATGATGATTAGAGTGGAATGCCACCAAAATTGTTATGGATATTTGAATATGACGATACTGATACACTAAAATAAGTGAAGAAAGTATGAACGCTGGGTAAGCGACTTCACTCCACTGAAAAACATTCGTGCCTTGAAAAAGAGAAGTGAACATAGTGTAGCATGGTGTAGTGAACATAGCAGAAGTGAAAATCCATGATTTTATACACGCTCGTCTGGTAGTGGGCGACCTAATTAAAAAGGTTTTTGGATCAATTGTGGCGAATCCTCAAGGAAAAATAATATTATGTGCGCAACTATATACGAGTTGTAACAGTTACCAGCACCCTACCACCTATCATACTTTTCATCATTCGTCATTTATACATGAGTAAAGGTTTTTATGGGCTCACCAAGTAAAGATCCAAACTCCTTGAAGAAGTTCTAAAACGCCATGGGTCCTAATCGCTATGGGTTGTTAATATATAGTAGTTTTCAGATCCTCACTGTATTTCAGCAACTCATCGTCGGGCAAAGGCATTACATTTTTGATGGGTCATATGGTCATCCTGCCGATCTCCAGTTTTTCTCCCACAAAAGGCGTGATTAGGAAACAAAAGCGGTGAACTGTCGGTGTTGAACAGAGCGCACTATTTTCACAAATTAAAAATTCAATTTACCCAGCGGAGGGATGCATTCACGTTTAAAAATAATAGACTAGTGGTGTGCTACGGAACCAAATTATCGTTCACTAACTCCAGGTTCTCTGAGCGAAATCATGGTGTATTCAATTGAATTTAATCATTAGAATTCAGAGCGTGACTGAATAATCACGAATCAATTGTGTATTATTTGTCAGAAACAAGGCAAGCATCAAGAAGTTTAAATCTGAGGAAACAATAGTGGCACAGAGCGGTATGGCTCAAAAGTGACGAGGCGATAACGACAAGGTTGCTTTTGGTTCAGCGAGACGCTTAAGCACTGAACACAACCAAATAAAACACTTTTTGTGCAATGGCAAGGTTAGGAAAAGATGGAGCAACAAGCCCAAAATGGTAAAAAGTCTCCGCTGCGAGAAGTAGAACATCTGCTGCGCATCATCGAAACCATGGTCGTGTTGTATTAAAAGTGTGTGAAGGTGCAAAGTTATTTTTTTCTCTTTCTTTCACCCTCACCACGAAAGAATTCCACAAAGTTAAGCCTGAAACTGTTAGCAAAATCAAAATATGTGAATTAGGGGCGAGCTTTAGATTGACGCATCAAAATTAATAAAAATGTGTCACTCCCGAGGAATAACTATGTTTGAATAAAAAAATGGGAAAAATCTAAGTTAAATTTTAAAATTTGCCGTCCAACTGTAAAAAATAAATGGTAAAAAAAACTTGAGAATCGGTATCAAGTAAAACATTTATCACGAATGTCTAAAATTTACACATATCCATGAATAACGACATGAGCTCGATTTAAAATTCTGTGACACTGCTAAACAAAGCAGAACACAGAAACCTGGATTAAGTAAACCACTAAAAATACCACGAGAAGATATGGAACTATAGGGATCAGCAGCCCCAATAAAAAATCATAGGAATTCTCAACAAACAGGTTAACATCATAAAGGGATGTCAATATGCCATTGATTGAGACAGGACTATCGTAGAAAATGAAACAATTTGAATGCATAGTTAACAAAGAACTATAAATGCCTTTAATAAATCCCGCGACTCCATGCGCGTATGGAACGCCGTGGACAACATATAAAAATGAAAAGACAGAATCTCAGTATTTCCTATTGCTCGAATATTCAATTGGACATTTAAAAATAAAATTTTGACCAAATCAAAGCGCTGTTTATATTTTAAGCTCGGTGAGGTGTTCTTACGCGGAGCCGTACAAACAAAATCATTCCAAAAGGCATAAGTGAAATTTCAATTTGAAATGAAATGCACGAATGAAAATATTCGGAATGATCACTGAGCAAGAACTACAAAATTAAACACCAAAACAAAATTCGCCTTTATAATTTGGAAAAAATAGTCCGTCCGAACGAGAAGGTTCGCCTTCCCAAAAAGAGTCCCTGCCCCCATCCGCCGACCGCTCAAAACTGGAGCGAGGAACTGGGACGCGGAGGAGGATAAAAGAGGAGGGTGGTCGAGGGACAGGCGGAGGGAAGGGACAAGGGGGATGGAGGGATCTCACCAACTGAACGACACGCGTCTCAACACTCTCCTCAGTCCAACCTTTCCCTTTTGGCATCAAAGGAGACCTAATGCCCATTAGATATGTTTCCTTGGAGGCCCACGTATTCGATAATGGTTGCCACAACCCACACATATTACCTCAACTGCCCTGCCCACAGAGCATCGCTCTCTCTGAGTTCATTTTCCTCTCCAACTGTGGGATTCCCTTCCGGCAAACTTCGAAAAAAATTCTTCCTCCTCAATACGATTGTTTAAGGAGAATTTTACACAATTTGCCGAACAAAAGAGGCTCTCACCTTAAGGATCTCAGTAAACCATGACCTTGTCATACAGATAATTCAATTGAATGTTGAATTCATTTTTTATGCATTGTTTCTTATATAAACGCGTTTTATTTTTCATCACTTTAATATGAAATACAAAAAATAATAGAAATGAGAAGACAATATGTAAGTATAAAATAATCATACACAGACCACTTTCCTATTTTTAGGAGGATACGTGAAATATTTAATACCAAAAATGAGTCAAGATTAACTCGTAAAACTGAGGAACTGCATGTGCCTATCTTCCGTATTGATTTCCATGATGATTCCTTTTTTGGAATTACGCAAACTATGGAAATATCTGACTGAAGATGAAAAAAATCATGAGAAATGTGGCCTTTTCCATATAGGAGGTCAACACATGGATGAATTCCGAGTCCGACGAACTCTAATTTAATTTTCCATATACCAACGATGTTGTGGTACCAAAGTAAATGACTTGTACATTCACCTATCTATGAACCGAACGTTGGCATTGGTAATCAATCTTCAACATTAGATATTATGATTGATGTATTTTTATAAAAATAATTAAATAAAATTAATATATAAATGAATTTCTTCAATGCAAATAAACCTGCGAGAAACCACTATATTTGTATAACAACTTGACAAATGTGACAAAACGTTAATGTTATGTTTTGCCACGTTTAGCAAGTTCATTTATATTCCTTGATCAAAAAAATACTATAAGTGCATTCTCTTCTCACTCTCACTTGATTTTTTTCCATTGATCATTCAATGCATTAGTTACTCAGATTAATTGTGCATTGTTTTTTTAATTCCATTAACAATAGGTTTGCGAGTCAGTTATAAATCCTCAGCATTACATTTTTACAATCTATATTTCCAAATTATTTCACTTCATTCTCATTGTTTGATTTAACGTGGCGTCATGTCTTATACTCATTTTTCTTTCCACGATCGAGTCAACAATGCTTTCTTGGCTTTGCCTAGATATTCATAGTATGCCCGCATTATGTTGATCCTCCATGTGACCCTTATTGGATCAAAAGAAACTCATCAATTCCTCCTTTCATGTCCTCCGGGGAAGGGCCGAAGCCGTGCGCGGTGGGAGTTCGAAAATTCTCGGATGCCGCGCGGATTGACCGAATTGGGTCCGGCCGCAAATAACCCTCAGGATAGGTGGTGGATACGGGGAAATGTAATCGAGGTGGAGAGATTTCGGTCGAATCGATAGATGGTGCGAAAGGATGGGGAGAGGGGGGTGGTGGTGTAGATGAAAGGAAATGAAGGGGGGAGAAGACTGAGGTCAGCGGTGAGGACGGTGGTGGCGGTGATGATGCAAACGAGTGTATGTAGCACGTACAACTAAAAAGGACTGAACCCAGAAGCGTGTGATAATCGATGGTTTGGAGAGTGCTGGCGGCGGACGAGCAAAAAACGACCGACGGGAACATTGGGGGTGGGGTGGGTGGTCGCGCGGGACAGGTCGAGAAGAAAGTGTGAAAGGTGGTATGGGGCTGCGGAGTGGGTGGGGAGGGAAATCGGTGGGCGAAATCGTATTCAAATTCATTAGCGCCATCCCCCCCTACCCCCTTCCCGTCCGCCCCCCAACGCCGAAGCGCTCGAGCTATTTGCTCGCACTTAAATCAACAATTTATCACGACGGCGCGAGCGGTACTACATCACACGAATGAAATAACGAAAAAAAAACATCACGGGGGAGGTAGGTGGATCCAGGGATGGTGAGGGGTAGTCGACAAGCCGCTAAGGATTCTTCTTTTCTCCGCCTGAGTAGTGGGAAGGGATAGAATGGAAGGATTGGGAGTGGCGAAATTCATTCGGGATTACTGCATTTACATTCTTTGGTAAATTTCCCCACAGATTCGCGGGATCCCCCCGAGGAAATAATAACAACGAAGATGACTTTTTGTTGTGCGATGGAAAATTTTTCTGAACCAGCAAAAAAATTCGACTAAATATATTTATTGTCCTTTAATTTTTGGCGAGGAAAACGGAGGGAAACGTTCAAAGACCCCCACTGAACATAAAAATGTTATTTACGCATATATACACGTGTGTGTATATATATATATATATGCTTTCGTAGACGTAACACCGAAGTGCCGAATAGTACAATACACAGTAACACACAATATAGAAACACAAAAAAGAGAACACTCACACGTATTTTCTTGATATTTCGACGGAAACAATCCGTCTTCCTCTGAAGATAGAAGTAATCACCATTACTTCTGAAGATATAGAAGTAATCACCATTACTTCTATATCTTCAGAGGAAGACGGATTGTTTCCGTCGAAATATCAAGAAAATACGTGTGAGTGTTCTTTTTTGTATTTCTATATTGTGTGTTACAGTGTATTGTACTATATATATATATATATATATATATATATATATATATATATATATATATACATACACACACACATACATTGACACATTTATTGCATCAAACTTACTATGAGTATCTGTTAATACTTTACTTTCCAATTTTTTAAATCACTCGACCGAAAGAAGTAATCCCGCTTCTGGTATACTATATGTAATTTATTCTAGTTTATGCCATTAACGTCGAGGCTCGGGCATATTTTCATCTTGATCTGCGATTAATCGGGGCACAAAAATATTGAGATGGCGGTGGAAAAATTGATCGAGGGGGATTTCGGGAAGGATTAGCCTATAGGGAGCCCTTGCTTTTCCACTGTCTCTCTTATCAAAAGGCGTAAACAGCCCTATTCACTGGGTGGTAAACCACCATCCCTGGTATCAATATGGCCTCTGAGCTTTTTCTCTTTGCCGATGTCTGAAACGAAATTACGTCGGGCTACATCGTTACGGAGATTAGTGCACAATGATTTCGTAGATAAAAAGCTCAAATGAATAGCAGAGGTTGGATTTACTTGGAAGGTTATAGAGGATGCAAAATTTTGAATATCGAAGGTCTTTATTTATTTGATATCGGGAAAAATACGCACGAAAATATTTCTGCGACATTTCAATTTGTAAGTAACGGGACAGGAATACCGCCCAATTGTAACCTTCCTCCGAGCACACAGGAATAATCACGAATAACCATCAATCATGACGACAACCTGGTTCTCGGCAAAAATAAAAAGACTTGGAAAACGATATTGGTTGGACTTAATTTTTTCGAAGTCGCAAATTTCAATTGACGGAGTGCACAAAATGACCAAACGTGATACGTAGATGCCAATACATGATTCCTTTTGTATGACTGCCTGGAGAATAAAAAATTTCTGATTATAAAATGAGGTGATTATTAGTGAATTTACTGACTGAAGCTTAATTGATTTGAAGTCAAAGCAGTAAGTTACGAAGAACTATAATAAAAAAGTAAGAGAAAATGCGGGTGAAAAACTTATGTATGTGCTAAAGCGCGCTGAAGAATATTTTTGGAAAATAAATTCCCAGAGAAAAGGGCCCAAGAGAGCACAGAGAATTAAAGGGCATGATTAAAATCAACAAATTTAGCTCTTAAAATTAAACGTCCGTCACTCAACAAATTCTCAATCACTGCTTTAAAAATTTAAAGAAATATAATTCAGCAGAAAGCGTGAGGTTCTGTTTCTTGAAATAAAGGACATTCTTATTATCTAGGCAATTTTCATAATGAATAGAACCAATTCCCAATTATTTACATTAAAATTTAAGTTTAAAGTTATTATAAAATGCAACTGTTACAGCAGATCCTTTAAAACTTCCTCGAAGGGGAAAAAGAAAACATTTCCAAAAAGATATAGTCAATTCATTTTCAGGCCTACATCTGTAATTCTTATTAGTATTGATAAACCTAACGTATCCTGTGAGAACCAACATTTGTAGTGAGTTAATATCCCATTGTGGAGATATTTCATGACCTTCAACATATTTTCCTGTACCTTGTTCTCTTATAACGTTCAATTCAATTTCTGATCCACTTCTCTTTTTTTCCTGAACACCAGGATCTATCCTCATAGACATTACTCAAGGCATACCCATTTGGTGGCAAGAAAATGAAATTAGGGCCCGATAAATGCCGCGAGCATAATTTTTCATTAATGTCCACAATGTCCATTTGCGGTCCACGATACACTCCCATTAAATACGCAGCGCGTAATGATTATCTGACTTGGATTATCGTAAAATAGTTCCATGACCGCACACATACTTGCCCCAATCCCACGAATTAAATTGGAATCATCCTGGAAAGGAAGGGTTAATTATAAATATTGACTTGCCGAGTTAAATTGCCCTCACGATGAAAGGAATGATGCCGAGAGTAAGAGAGAGAGAGAGAGAGAGCGAGAGAAAGGGTGCGGAGGGAGGAGAGGAGTAGAAATGGAAAGAGCCCGATGAAGAAGTCCAAAAGTTTCTTGAAACAAAATGAACCAGGAAAAGGAGTCGAAATTGGAAAAGATATTCGCGATACGTCGACCCCGGGCTTGAGTTCAACTTTATGACCTTACGCCGCAGCCGTTGTCGGAAAAAAATAAACATAGTTATGTATTGAACGAACATATGTACCATCCCCACTCGCATCAACACAAGAGAAAAACGAAAGTTCAATCGCTTGGTGAAAACATTGCAATGCGCCCAGATACGCACCGAGTTCTCTCTTCTATATAATAATATACACATAGTAGCACATAGGCATGTGCGTATTTTTTTTATTCTCAAAGACCGTCGGCAAACACTTTGCTCCCACTCTTCCTTTCAGTATCTTCTTTTTTGCGCTATTGATTTTCACGAGCGCAGGCTGCTATTAGTATTGGAGGGACGAAGAGAGGGGTGGTGGAAACTCCTCAAACAAAACTGTCTTTTCGGAATGTTCAGCACACGCGCCCTCCCCACGAAGAGCGCCCCGCCATCTTTGCCCGCGCATCCACTCGATCGCGTGGGACTCTCATATCAACCCGGCATGTTCTCTCCCCTAACCACTCCGTATCAACCCCCTGCCCCTCCATCCACGATCCTTGTTCCCCGTCCCACTTCATCCTCCCACCACTCCCCGCTCAAAACCCAAACCCCATGGCAAATGGTAAATCCCTCCCCTTCTCACCCTATCGGGATCATCCCCAGGTCCACGCTCCAATTTTATTTTTCATTGTATTTTCAAGTTTCCACGTCCAGGCCGCTACGTGGAAGATTGAAGGGAAAAAACGATAACGGATCTACCACGCGACGGTCTCGTCTGCCATGCCCCCCCCTAAGTTTGCCGACCCAAACAAGGTCGCTAAAAAAAATATGGTTTTTTTTCGAGGAATTTTTCACGCGGACTTTTCCAGGTTTTTTCCAGGCTAAGGAAAACAATTTTTTTCCCGAGCGAGGACTCTGCGGATGGAGGGGTTTGTGAGGGAGGTCATTCGATAGGGAGACTGGGTGCCAGGATTGTTCCCATGGTGATACTAAAAACGCACCCTGTCGCGGGGCTTTCCGATGGTTAAGTTTTCCAACAGGACCTCTTTTGTTGCTCGACATCAATTCACCAAATTACTGAAAGAATTATATAAGCGATCGAGACGCAAACCCAGCCACTTATAGAATAATCAAAATTGACGCTATCGCTTGAAACAATAATTATTTTATCCAAAGACACTCTGTCGATTTACGACTAATCGAACCATAGAAGAGCCATAGTCGTGCCTTCAAGATAAATGCTTCACTCGATTAATTAATTAGACTCTAAATGTGACAGATTGATTGTTAATTAAAACGGCGGATTCAGTCAAGGCGATAAGGAATTAATTAATTATTTCAACATCAGCATATCTTTCCAAGAGCCTACTTTTCATCTGTCCCAAAATCAATCGTCTATTTAACGAAGTTCACTGACTGTGAGGTGTCTGAGTTAATCAATGCTGAAATTTAACTTTTCCCCGACTCCTGATATTGCGCTATTGCTAAGCATAACTATCTAATTATCTGATAGCACACCCATTTGCAAAAATACTAACCGTCTGGTAAGGAACAGAGTAATCATGTGGAAATATTCGACTGATTAAATGGAAATTTTATATCATCAATTGAGGAATAAAAGCAATCATGTAATTTTAAAGCGAATGATGTACTGGAGTATTTTTTAAGCACTTCCATTATATCTTTAGTTCGAGGGGGATTCTCAACATAAAATAATTCAATATTTTACAAGTGCCTATTCGCACACTTTGCCAATTTCTCTGATTATTAACAACTCGTTTATTCCTGAACAATTCCTGTTCATTGCATTATTTGCACAACACGTTTTAACTCTTGTGCCTTTCACTTTCGTGTCATCGGCTTTAACTTTACTAAGTGTCTTTAATAAGTTGTCAAAAAAATTCTTTAAGATGATGGATGCTCTATTTTTTCGATTTAAATATTGTTTGACTTATTACAATTGAAAGTATTTTCTAACTGCCCTCTTTTGTTGCTACTCAAAGCCAAAACGAGTGGAATCTGAGGAAATGGCTCGCCTTGGGCAAAGAAAACTTAAGTGATAGCATTAATAGTAACATACACATTTTATCACTGGTTAACGTTCCTCCGCAAGACTGACATTAGTAGAATATAGTAATTTTTTTCTTTTTATTTTTAGAAGAAAGACCGTGAACTAATCAAGTACAGGCAAGAGATGGAATATCTCTATTATTCTCTCCCATTTTAGACATGAAAAAAGAAATTAGATCATAATAGGTTGAATTTTTAGGAACATCAAAATGAATTTGGATAAGCAGACGTTTACGAATAGTAGGCCGTAAGAAAAAATGGTGAAGACTCACAAGTTGGCCTTGGAAAATTTTCAAAGACAATAATGTTTCCCCAAAACTCAATAAAATATCCAAGATTGCCAATTCAAAATTGATACCATCATACGTTTCTAATTATTGAACGACATATTTTTTCCGATTTTGCTATCTGATAAGCAAACTAACTTTATTTCTATTAATCTTGGAATGAACGCTCATTCGTGAAAAAAACTTGCCCATAAATTCATCAGAGCCCATATATACTTTTATTACTGAGAGAGAGGACTACAGAGAGGTTATGCCATAAAAAATTGATGAGGTTTTTGAGCGTCAGTAAATCTTTAAGCTTCTCAACCGCTGAGTGAAAGGCATGATAAAATACAAAAGCAAGTGAGGGATGTTTATTACGACCCTTCCCTCCACTGAAATCCCTGCCCGTCGCCCAATTTTTTTGGAAGGGCAATCAGAACTAATTTCCTGACAATCAATGATACAATACAGCAGGAAATGCGACAGCGTGCCAAACGAAGCACACAGGGGACAAGAGAGCCAACGAAAAACAATAAATATCCTTTCCTTATCCCGGACATACAACGTTAGCAGATTCAATGCGCGATATCGATTCAATAATAGCGAAAATGTATTGATTTAAAAGTGATTTGCATAATATTCTGCAAATGACATTAAAGAAAATGACGAGCTAAAATTTGTTGTCTCAGGCGTAACTTTGTGGAATTTGCATAACATATTGAAATGTGATGAAATAATTGACTTTGTAATTCCACACACTTTAGTGTGTGGAATTACAAAGTGCACTAAAGTGTGTGGAATTACAAAGTCAATTATTTCATTACATTTCAATATGACGAGCTAAACCTAGATGGCTATTCATTTCAACGATGTGTTCAATCCTCTTAAGTGCCATGGTGAAAATAGGAAACAAAGTGAAATTGCCTAAGCATTCCATGATTTCTAGGGTCTTCCTTTCCAAAGTTCCTTAATTTGGATATCCTCATATCTTTTACTACCCATATACACCCGTTATTTCTTTGGTTGTGCACTTCAGTAACGTTCATCAGACTGTCAACATTAATTACCAACTGTCGCTAATACAAGAGCCATCTAAGGGTATTACGTAAAGAATGGGTCACATGGAAATGGATTGATTAAAAATATAGGAAAATATTTTTATCGAGTAATTAATAAAAAAGAAATCCTTAGTTTACTAAAATATGAATTATAGAGGGTAATATAAGAATATCCATCAAAATCAATGCCAGTGTCTTGAGATCAAAACTATGCCAACGGTTTTATACTCCGCAAGAGTGTTAGCATGACTCCTTCGACAAAATAATTATTCCAATAAAATTAAAGCTTCAGGAACTTCTGGAAAAAATATTAAAGTTTCCAAGCTAGCATCACCTTTTAGTCACCAATAACCAAAATATCCTCTTATTTAATTCTTTTATTTTGACTGATTATTTTCCATGGGCTTCCCTGATTTGGCCAGATTTCCAAAATTCGGATGGAAAGGTAAACAAATGAGGAAGTGCCAGGTATGGTATGCTGAGGACTGTGATTGAGGGGAAAATGCTAGGTATGCGAGTAAGGGGGAAAGTAAAGGATAGACATGTGGGGCGGAATTAGTGGAAGGTAACAAGTGTGCGGAATTGAAGAAGGGCTTTTGGTAACGTAGCGTGTCACGTTGTGCCTTGTTAAGCGAGGCTTTGAAATGTAGCAGTGGTTAGTCTTTTTGTCCATCCAGAACCTACCTTGATGGTGGACTACGGAAAAAAATTTAAAAATTACCCTGATTTCCCAGGTCTGTTCCCACCTTGAATTCTTGACGCCACGCGTGTAAAATCCGATTTGATGCTCAAATCAACGATACACGCCCCACGTTTTTTCGCGCGGTCTAGTTAAAGCGTCCCCACCCTCCCCCAAGCCCCCGCGATCTTCAGGGTTTCCCACAGCCTCCCGTTTGCCGATTGGCCCGCGAGAATTCCGCCCCGCCGAGGTAACAAACACTCCTGGCGAAACAAGAAGAACAAATACACGCGTGCGTCGGCTCGTCGCGAGGTGATGAATACATTTATAGGACGTCGAGTTCCCCAGCGGACTCAACACCACGGACTAACCCAGCACGTGAGTTAGTTTCGTAGACACACTGCGCACTTAGTCTATCGTAGGGGTGAAATCTCAATTCAATTTTCACTCGCCCTCGTTCCTCCACCTCTAACACCTTTCCTCCAACCTCCCCTTTCCGCACTCCACCCCCAAACGCCACTCCTTCAAACCCGAACGCCCATTCCCTCAGCACATCACCCGACACCCACTACATCCCTCCCCCTCTCTCTGAAACTTTTCCAATTCCCAAACCCGGCGCACGAGGTATTCAACAAACCAAACTGACGGAGAGTGCACCGCGAGTGTGCGGTGCTGGGAAGGAGGGAAAGGAGTAAGGCCAACGCCATTTTCATCAGTATAAACCGCCCCCTTTCTCCTCCCCACATCTACGGCCACCTGCAAATAACTAATCCTCAGCCAGACTTTGGGTCTGACCAGCTCCCTCACACACATACACGACCTACCACTGCCCTCCCTCCCAAACCCGCCGAAGTTGTTCGAACTTCTTAGCACTTTCACAGGATTGGCGGCGCCTCTTACCCGCCGCCCTTCCCCTCTCAGCGTCCTAGAACTTTGGATGAAAATACGGAAGTTCAAACATTTCGGTCACGTTATTTCTTTGCGAGTGGTAAATGGAATGGAAAGTAGGGGAAGGGGAGGAATGGGATGGTCAAGGAGGTTGAGGAGACGGGGTGAGGCGGTCGCTAAATTCTACCTTCACACCGGGGCCGTGCGACCACCACCGCGCTGCGCCGGAGGTGCATCCACCACCTTTTGACGCAGAGGTGGCGTCAAATTCACGGCGCGGTCCATCCATTCCCATTAGACCTGGAAATCTCAACGGATGGGGTGCATTTCCACCTGTCTCTTAGATTCAATGCGCAGGCAACGTCAAAAGGATCACGATTTCATAATGATGGATGCACAAAACCACCCAAGTGTGTCTACGATGAAAACACTCTAAAGCATACTCAAATGCAAATGCCTGATAGCATTCTGGTCAACCAGAGATTGCTTTCGGTCGGAAAAATTTTTGTGCGAGAGAAAGATGCATTCACTTTGATGAGACTCTTGAAAATAATTTAGTCGAATGGGATCGGTAGAATAGGGTGAGTTTAGGACGAAAATAGGTGGTGATGAGGAGAGAGGAATAAAATAGGGATGAGGAAAAGGAGGGAAAAGGAGGAGAACTTTATGTTTCATTCCTTTTATTGCATTTTCCAATATTCCTGGAATGCGGTGATAAACTAAAAAGTAGAATATTAATGACGCTTGTTTAATTTATCATGTTATGCCACGGTGAATGTTGTTATTTAAACTCCGGATGGGTTCTTTAGAAATTATGAAAAATTTATTAATGAAGACAATCACAGTAAAATGATATGGTAGCCCGATTGTTAAATGTGATGAACGATGGCGGAACTTTTGAACAGACTTTTTTAAATTAGGTCACACTATCTCTAAATGTTTTCGTAGGGTTACTTCGTATCATCTGATTTACAACTGCTAAAAAGTGCAGCAAGTTCCTTTATTACTGGTATTCTACCGTTTGAGGTAAGTTTCAGAAGGATACAGATTATACGACGGTACACAGATACGTTTCCTGTCTATCCTTGGAAAACACAAAATGACAACCCTCCCCGCAACAAATCTTTTACTTCCGTCCCTCCTCCTTTCATTTCGTCTAGCAGGACAACCCTACTCCTACACATTCCGCCATATCACTATCTTCAACATCCCAACATTACATTGAACATTCAATACTCTCTTTATCCAAATTTCCTGCATCCTTTGGATTTTTCTCAACAATCCCCTATCCTTCCCCACTATACCCAGCACTTCCCCTTTGGTTTGTCTTTCTGTCTATTTCACCTTTTCCATCCTTCTCCACAACAAAATTTCAAAAGCCTCCAATCTACGCCTATCATCCTGCCCCAACGGCCATGTTTCCATACCGTACAAAACCATGCTCCGTATCAAAGTTTTAACGAGCCTTTTCTCAAAATTCTTAAACAGCGTTCCTGTCATCTATTTTCTCTTTATAAAAGCTTCTTTGCTGGCGCAATTTTTATTCTATTACTCTGATTAATTTGGTCCAAAATTCTCACCCGCTCTAGTTTCTGAAGGACAATTTTAAGGGTGGTATCAAACTTAGCTTTCCTCTCTCTGTAAAACCACATGAACTTTGTTTTGATTATATTGATTCTCATACCAACTATCATACCAACCCTATAATGTTCTCAGCAATGACTGAAGCCCCTTGGCTGAATAAACGCTGTAATTCTCTGGAGGAGGTGCTGCTTTATACTCGTTGTTTACCGTTCTCTATTTCGGAAATCTTCACGCGTGGACGGCTAAATGTTCAAGGATAATATTTCCCCCTTTCAAGGAGAGAAGACCAGCGGCTACGAGATATCATGCGTGTACCTTGGAGTCATGTGATGTAGCAGCTTGGTTTAAATTAGTCACTCCAATTGGCAAACAACTGTAAAAATGAATTGGGAAAACACAATTTCTGGATGTGAGGTGAAATCATAATATATATTTACATGCTAACATACAAGTCCGTAAACAAACGAAGAGACGACATATTAACAGTGGAAACAATTGAAAACGAAGAGAATGGAGATCGATGGATACGAGTAGACACAATTCAAAGGAACTGAATAAGCCAAAATAATGAGAATACTCATACCTAATCCTAAATAATATGCATAAGCATTTCAAAATAATTAGCGTATGCATGGCTACAAGTTGTCATTTATTTTATTGGCACCATTAGATAATATTTTCCCAAATTTATCTACAAGTAATTTAGTCAGTTAGAATACTTAGCTTATACATTCGATGTCGAAAACTTATTGTTCTAATGATTTATAAAGAATTTAAAAGAATTTTGACCGCATATAAAATTTATTCCAACCGCGCAAAAGGTCTGACGGATAATTTACATGGAAAGAAAGAGTACCCTTCGAAAGATCAGCAGTAGTAAAATTAGTGACGGAAATTTTTATTGCAAACGATACTAATTTACATTCGCGTGCCTTCATTAAGCAAGGCACTTCGTTCTGAGCTAGTTCAAAAGAATAAATTTCACATATTTTTTTGGTGTCGGTACATATCGCAATGCCAAAAGGAAAGAGCAGTCGCGTTCCAATATCCGTGTGTAGTATGATTCAATAACTTCCGCGGCTACATAAAGTCGCGGATAATACCGAAAGCTCTTAACAATGAATTGCAGGAGATGATTACGCATGGTTACGTTAAATAATAGTAATTATTTCACTCTCAACTTTATAGAACTGTGTGATTTCCGTCATTTGTAATAAAAACTGTAAACACTTCTTCCACACATGGATGGTTCATATCAATTGATAAATTAAGAAAAAAAGAAAAGAAAAACATTACATAAATTGACAGGAGACTATTATGTAAATCACTTACGAAGGGCCTTACGAAGTATTTTATCTCTCTTGCGCTTTCAGATTCCAGGCTATGGACGGTCTCAATCTGTCGGAGATGGTTCGCATTCCCTGCTGGACAAATTGGTGGCCAATTGATGTCCTTATAACGCAACAAAAACGACCAGACCCCAAAACCACTTTCAAATTGACAAATCTAAAGGGATAAATTAAACCCAGTATGCGACATACGCAAGACGTGTAGGGAGAGAGACCTTACAATGAAAGAAATGAGATACTCGAGACCTAAGTCTAACGGGAGTTACGAGTGGAGACAGATGTACAGAAAACCAAGACCCATACAAATCTGTATTTCAATTAAAATAGATGAACTTGGGTGCGCCGACAGAACTGAATTGATGAACAAGCATCTCGGCAATTTGAATGTCAACTCTAGAACATTTCTGGTTAGCCTACCAACCAGTTCATTTAAATCTTCTTGAAAACTTCGTCACTTAGTTGCTGCGGCAAGAGTAAGGAATCTGCACTATAAATGCAAATAGAAGCGCGAGCTTGAGGATTTTGAGATATGAGTATGGAGGAGGATGAAGAAAGAGTTAGGACTGAAAAAACGAAGAAAGAAGTAGTGAAGAAGAGAAAGCTATGGTATGAGCATTTAAATTGGCAGTGGGACGCTTAAGACTCCGATACAAGGGAAAACGCTGAATAATAGCAAACAACGGCAAGGTAAAGAGAGGAAAAATGTATGTAGAGCTGATCGTGATGCAGAAAATTAGAATATTTAAAGTGGAGTCCTGCGGAACAAATTAGTTCAGTAGTATGTGTAACCTGGGTAGATTCATAAGCCTTAACTTGACTATTAGATTACTGCCAGCAACCAAGAACGCATTTCACCTGTTCACCATAGGTCCCAGGTATTAAACCCCGTACTGGATAAAGGGTATTGAGTTGGCGATACAAGAGCGTCCATTGCATCGCGGAGGGCGAAGCTGAGAGGAAACGAGGAGGGTCGATCTCCGGTGCGGTCCGCAATCTAACAGCGGCCCGGAATGCATACATTCTCCGCTCTTTTCCCCTCGCCCACTCCCGCTATCCAGGCCGCTCCTATCGTGGGCAACCCATCCGACCCAGAGCGCAGGGAGAGACGGGTATCGAGGAGGGAGGGGAGACAAAGAGAGAGGAGAGGTAGAAAACGCATCACTGAGATTATCAGCGATCCCATTATTTGATTATTGCTCGCACTATCGTATATCATCGATTCGAATTCCAAACTGACAAGCCATTTAAAAAAACTGTCGGTCGAGAAAAGGGAAAAAAATATAAGACCATGGTATCCTCGCCCTCGATAATTGGCTTTCTCGGAAAGAGAGGGAGGGGGAGGAGAGGAGACGATGATGTCGCGGACACAAATTGAAATCGGCTCATTTCATTTCTTCTCGCCCCTCTCAACTCCTCACTTTCAGGTTTCCCTTTCTCCCCAGCACACTTTCTAGCTCGCGACGTTCCCACGAGAGCAGTAGGCGTCATGCTTTCGGCTGTCACCCTCTGGCTTTTTCTCGCTGCGGGGAGGGGCATATGTGCCCGGCCGGTGGAACGGCGCTTTTTTAAGGGTCAGCGGCGTCAACGGCCCGTAGCAATTCGCAAATTGGCAAGTCGAGCATGAAAGAGGCCCGTCGGGAATTTTTAATCACAAGCCTTCACTGAAAAAATTCATATGCCAGAGATTCCCTCCCACATATCCTTTCTCGCGTTTAATGCTCCAATTTCGTCGGCTCGGGAAAAATCCATAAAATTGACCTCACCTACGCGCAGCAATAACCTCCAAATTTATTAATTCCCTAAATTAATGCTTTCCCTATTGGCAACGGGTTCGATTAAAAATTAAATGGCATTTTATCACAAAAAAGGCAATGTGGTGTTTGCGGGTTAGGACACGGCTTTTGAAATGGGTATAGGCATTTTTTTTAAGTTGTGTTCCAATGGGCAACCGACCGAGTTAAGAGACGAAAATATTGGGGTAGGCTAGAAATCCACAAGCGACTAATGGTCCAGATTGGTGGACATACATGTAAATACTGCAGAGTTGCTTTCACGCGGAGAAACATTATTCTGCGCAGTAATCACACGTATGAGTTATTCCGCAACATGCCTACGTCCTCTAGCCAAATAGCCAGCTTGCTCGCCGATAATTAATTTACAACCGAAAGAGAATTACATGTATATGCAAAATGGTCTCTCGTGGCAAATAACCCATTTAAACGCCTAATTTGCTTGCCTTTTACATTATAACGGTGGAACAAAAAACGCCGCCACACACCACGACAAACCCGTAAACACATCGAGGGTCATTGGCACCAAGAGATAAGACACAACTTACAACATCCCTTTAATAAATGTTAACCAATTACTCCTGTCCCGGGTGGGGAATGAATATAAATCCACTCTTACCGGTACAAATAGAAATTCATAAGTCAAGAAGCCTTAGTTAGCCAATCTGACAAGAAATTTTAATGAAAGCTTTGAGCATCAGAGAATCAGTATGATAGTTATAGCATTAAATCCATTCAAAATAAAATTAAAATGAATAGGTTTAAAATAAATACGATGAATCAATAAAAGAGTTTTTTTGTGCTATGGTGTTTAAGGGTATTCAGTGTAATACGCAGTCCGTTGGATGAAAGGTTAAACTGTGGACCCTCGGGCCACTTTCGTTCATAGCAGACTAACGCCGGCACCGGGTTTCCCTACAAACTCCTCACATTCCCTGAACATGCCAATTCTACCAAATTACCACCCTTTCCCTAATTGCGCAAATTACCTCAGCTGCCGGAAAACTTCCATAATAACTACTACAACTCGTGAAAAACCTACTTAAACGGGAAAACTAGTGTTATCAGACCACACCCAAATGAGGGGGTGTGGGATTTTGGACTTTCGCCTAAATAAATAGGGTAGGCATTTACGTATCTATTTACCTAAGGGATTTCTCGTTCTTAAAAAAATTTGCTAAACCAATTATAGCTATCCAAAAAACCAGAAATATTACTTCAACAGAAACCTTCCTGCGCACGCCCCGTATCGGGTCTCCAGTCCGCGACTGAAATTCGAAGCCTTGAAGCAACTCTGCGGGAGTTTTCATTTTGGAAGCGCAATAGATTCCCAAGCCGAGGGCTAATGGAGTAAGGGATTTTTCGAGTGGGGGGCCAGTCGCCCTCTGGAGTGTGCCCCGTGGATAACCATGCAAGTACAATACACTGCATGTCGCGTGAGCCGTTAAAATTAGAATATATGACGCAATTCGTTAAGGGTATTCTAATCCTGTAGTCAAGCACTTCTACGTACCTGCTACTGTCCCCAATTCCTATGCAGTTTTAATTTCCTACCTATTATGACGGGGGCAAATGGCCTTGGTAGTCCGAAGATTACCACATAAATAATAAGCCTTTTCCCGTAATAGCTAATGGACTTTTAACCTGTTGACCCTGGAACGATGGAGAGTGTACTGGGATGGACCCATATTTCCATTGAAGTTTGCCGCTTAATCGTTAGCTTCTTTCTAAAACTTTGGAATTACTTAAGATTATTTTCAAGTTTATACAACTTTGGGAGATTATCTGTGCTGCTCATTATTTCTCTTTTTGAAGAGATTTTAATATTTTCACTGAAGGAACAAATTATGTCGTACAAAAAAAAATCCTTCAAGTGCGATTTAAAGTTAACGGAAGACCCTGCCTGGCTCATCATTTTCAGAGAAAAATGTTGGTTTCAATTTAATATTGCATAAAAATTATTTTATTTGGCTGCAAAAAAATTCCATTCTGGAGACAATAATGAAAATATGATTCCATAAAATCAATCAGTATCACCCGATTGATAACACGGAGATTTTGACGGCAGAATTCCGCGAATTCTCGAAGAAAATATATTGCTCGGCGCTTGCCTTTTTCTCCAGCGTGAATCTCTCTTAAGTCACAAAAGATACAGTAGGTACTATTACATACCTAACAAGACCAACCGAATTTGATAGTACATTTTATCTGGCTGATATTCCTTGCATTCACATATATTTTCATTTTGATTAGACTTGGATGCTTGGGTGAGATCAAACGCGAAGTGCGTAATTGGCTTCTCGAGGGAATACCACGCACATGCGACCTAGCATTTCGAGGTGGAATAACCGCTCAAAGCGTTAGTGCTGCAGATACCTTTCGCACCATTCCAGTAATACGGGTGGCATTAATGGCGCTGGGACGACACCTGCGGAATTCGCACGCTTCGGAAATGTACTGTATCCGTTTTCACAGAGAGGCTTAAATTTTCAAAAGAAAGAAAGACAACCCCAGGGGCGCTTTCAAAATGGTGCCGCACGAAACAATCTGCCCTGATTTAACTAAAACAGATGATTGTCTATTATTCCAAGAAACCCTAGAATGTTTCTCACGCAAGGCCGTCACTTACAAAAGTAAAAAGTAGAACGCATTGAAAATGAGAATTCATTTACCCTTTATAGGAAATGGAGCAAATTTATAGATCGTGTTAGTTCTACCGTAAATTTACAATTAAGACGGCATTAAAAAAACCGTTGTCCCCTATGAAATTTCACAGAATTTTAAACTGTGTATTCCGCTTGAATAAACATTATAAATTGGAATAAATGCATTCTCAAGCGTATTAGCGAAAAATTAAATAATCCCTAATCGAGCAGGAACATACACTAATTATTTCGCACCACAATGACGAAAATATCGGCAAGTTATGTCTCCGGAACAATGGAGAACATTAGGGAATGTAAATTTGCAAACTTAGAGAATTCGCATGCTAAGCGAATTAATTAAAATGGACGAGACTGCCAAATATGAAATCCAAGTAAATTTCCCAAGAGTAGTAGAGCGAGGAAGATTGAATGCGGAGAAAATGTGGTGCTGCGGAGGAGTATTGAAAGTAATATGAGTGACCAACAAGGAAGGGTTTCGAAGAGTGGGAGAAGAGAGAACCAATGAATGCCTATTGACTTACAAGAAGAAGAGAGACATTGATGAACATATCCTAATTGGAGGGTCAGAGGGTGGGAGAGATGTTAAAATGGATAAACTATAGCAATTATAAAAGGAAGTATTGTGTTCGGAGGCGTATTTTGGGATTGGGAGTATCCCAACCAGGGAAGTATTCTTGCATAAGGCCCGGTGGTTATAGATTCTAATATTGAGGGGTATGGTACACTTTCCAATATAAAAGGCAGAACATAGTTGACACTTCAGAAGGTAAGCTACATTGCTGAAAGTACACGAGTAGGGAATTGGTGGGAGAGAGTTAAAATTCGGGTAGGGGAGGGATGGGACTCGGGTTTTGGAAATAGGACGTTTTGCATCTATGTTTATATTATTTCCACACTTCGAAAAATCCCCCTCCCAAGTCTTCCCCTTGCAAATCTTTCACTATCTTCCCCTTTCATTCAGTTTCCAGCTCATTCTGTTATAGCCTTTTCCTCATTTGTAACCTTTTCCTTCTCATCCTACAGATAGGTGCCTTGTGCAACCGAAAATTCGAACAAGAGTGAGTTCCTTTTCATTTATGTGTGTTTCTGTGTTTTGTATTTGTTCGCCAGTGCTAACTTCATATACATTATTATTCACATCCGTGCGACTTTCATATAAATTTTATACTTGTGAGTCTATAAACATATGCATGTATATGCATATACGTGTATAAATACACATATATGCATATACACATATACATATATATATATATATATATACATACGAGGGTCATCCGGAAAGTAGTACCCGTTCGTGCCGCATGAAGTGCTGACGACGCGAGTAGCCGCTGGACGAGGTCAGATAGCTTCAGTGGCTTGTCTGCCTTCTCTGAGCCAAGTTGCGTGACGCTAGCATTGCCTGTGTTGTTTCTGTGATTGTTTACAATGTTTAAAAAAATTGAGAACGCCGCCAGTTGTGAAGTGAGGGCAGTGATTAAATTCCTCAATGCAAGAAACGTTCGCCCATGTGATATTCATCGCCAATTAAAGGAGGTGTATGGAGACAATGTAATGGACGAGTCGTCTGTTCGGCGGTGGTGTCGCAACTTCAACATGGGGAGGGGGAACACACACGACGATGAGCGTTCGGGGAGACCGTCTGTCATTACAGACCAACTGGTGAGCTCAGTTGACGAATTCGTGAGGAACGATCGGCGCGTCACAATTGATGACATCTGTGATCATTTTCCCAATGTTTCTCGAACAATTGTTCATGAAATTGTTAAACACCATCTGCATTATGCAAAAATTTGTGCAAGATGGGTCCCTCACGTATCTCAATGAGCTGGCGGCGAAGGACTATGCAGCAGGAATACAGAAACTTGTCACACGTTATGACAAATGCCTTAATTTGCTTGGAGATTATGTTGAGAAGTAGTTTAAAGTATCCTCTTTCAAATAAAATTTTTTATGTTTGTTAATATTTACTTTTGTGTCTTTATTTCACGAACGGGTACTACTTTCCGGATGACCCTCGTGTGTGTGTGTGTGTGTGTGTGTGTGTGTGTATATATATATATATATATATATATATATATATATATATATATATATATATATATATATATATATATGTATATATATATATATATATATATATATATATATATATATATATATATATATATATATATATGCGTATACATTTATAAATATACATATATGTATGTACAAATTTTTACCATAACTTTCATGTCAAGCCGTTCCCCATGTTCATGCACCATTCGTTATTTTGTGCCAATACTACGGCTATCAGAATTGGAAATCACAATTAGAAATGAGAGTTACAATACATTACCACGCCGATAACGTTATTCGGCATTTAACAAATTAAAACTACCTCGGCGCCTGACTCTACGTCCGGTCTCTGATTACAGGAGCAAAAACACGAGCAAAAAGAGATACCTTGAACTGCTGATTACCTCCTTCCCACCAAGATTGACTTTAAGTTCGCGATCCCTGAAAAAAACCAAGTTCCCTCACCCAATGAAGGGAGGGGAATAAACGAACGTATCCCTATTTTATCACGACGTGATACGAGTTTTTGTGCACCAAGACGCGGGCACTCATTAAGCGAGAGTGAAATTATATGAGAAAAGCCCTTAAAATAACTCCCAATGAAATTTTTATTAGCATTTAATGCGATAAAGCTTCAAAACCACCCGAAGTTATGTACCGTGAATATCATCATGAATATTAGAAATGAAAACCATGGGAGTAGAAGAATATGAGCTGATCCCAGTTAGCTAAATATGAGGAGATGAATGAAAAAAAAGTTTTCCGCGAAAGAAAATCATTCAAATCGCAGGGAGCGGATAAATGATTGAGGGAAAGCGTAACACCTCACATATTCACGCCAAACCGATATGACTGCTGAGACACGAGGCCCTCAAATGGCATCTCCAGCATTTCGCGTAGCAGACAAGGTGTCTTCAACATTAACGAATAAACCGCTCTTTCATCAACAGCTGATGTATTTTCCGTTTAACATCAACGGGAGAAAAGCAATCATATACTCCGGCCATTATTTATTTAACTAGATAGCTTAAAAATGGGTATCAGACAAATTGCAAATAGATTTTCCTCTTGAGTATGAATTACTTAAGGATAAAATCAGGTTCTAAAAGGAGCCAAAAAAATGACAGAAAAATATTTAAAAGGGTCAAATCATAGATAAGCCAGGATGTCCCTGAAAAATACTACACTTAGTCCCTTACAACTAACGAAATATAAGGGGATCGAGATGGTGCGGGGGCTAACGTACTGGCTTCCCACCCTGAGGGCGCGGGTTCACATCCCGGCGGTGTTGAATATTTTTCAGAGGTATCTCGATCCCTACTTGAGGTGCTTTGTGGAGGGCACTTTGAGTGAGTACGCCGTCGGTCGGATGGGACGTTAAACTGCGGACCCCTTGGTGCCTTTCGTAAACAGTAGGCAAATACCGACGCCGGGTTTCTCTCCACCCTTCATCCTTTCCTGTCCGTCCCCTATGGCGCAAATGACCTCAGCTGTCGGTCGTCTCCCCTAAATACTGCTACTACTACGAAATATAAACTAGAGACTATACTTTCTACGAAGTACTTTATCCCCAATCATAATTTCTAAGAGTCACTCTTGATAATTTTTATTTAGCTAATGGTTAATTATGTTACGAGACATCAATGATAAATTTTAATAAGCATTGGGCAATGAAGTAAACCATGCACCAGCGCGAGTGAATGATCGATCGCCTTCGTTTCTCTATTGATACTTGGTAAACACGCAAGAAAAAATAATGACAATGAGATTTTTTTATCATTTTACATTCGCTATACATTGCATCTGGTTACAAAGATGGAAATAATTATTATACAAGTCAAACAGCCAGGAAAGAGTTTTGATAAACTTAGGAGTTAAGCACTGCTGCACTTCTAAATTTCGCCTAATAGAACATTAAACATAAAACGTCATACAAATATTCAATTTTTCATCCCTACGCATTCTCCGTCTGCCTTTTGCAGTTATAAAATACTTCGATCACCCAACAGCATCCAACAACAATCAGTCTATAGCGTTTCATCGCCTGCCTCAAAATTAAAGCTGGGCTTGTTTAATTATGTTATCATACGAATCTGGTTCGTCACCTTCAGAAAAAAATCATGAAAATGTAAAAAGCGAATGGAAAAGAATGTTCGATCATTCAAGAGAATATTTATTAATTCATAGATATCCTTCGACATACATCAAGAAACCACCAACCTTGCTTTACTATCTACTACACCGGTACGAACAAAGTATACTATATCAATCTCGAGGGTGCGCGGAGAAGGTTCTAAGCGCTGAATCAGCATATAATGAACAATGACAGACGCAAATCGATGGGCAAAATAATTTAAATATTACGATAGATAATTTTTAAGGAAAGTGGGTATACTAAGCAAGGAAATCTGGTCGGCAAGTTGCAAAATAAATTCCATACCTACAAGTCACCATAGCCCCTCCGGAACATTCATCTGGCTATGCATTTCATAGATTCCTCGTATTATTAAAATTAAAATAATTATTCGGTACAACCAATAACTCTATCACAAAGTAAACAATACAATATACGGAAATGGAGCAGTAATCGATCGTTCAGCTCAATCACTAAGTCAAATGCACAGAAAAAAATTACCACACAAAAATAAATATTTTTAACCAAAGAAACACCGACCAATCGGAAGGTACTCGGTGGTAATTTGTAAAGCCGCCGGATCGTAAGACAACACTGAGACTAGATATAACGATGCATATTGGGTGAGCCCATATACTCCACGATAATGAGCGTGAAACTTAAGCACCTTACCTCCGTGATTAAAACAGCGTGCCTGGAAATCCTTGAAAACGGTGAAGGGCGAAAACTTGACTGGAAACGGACGACTCAGAATTCTTTTCCGAGGATCCAATTTTTCCTGTGAAGCAACGACGAAAGTGAAACGGAAACGCGAAAAAAATAAGTTGAAATAGGTCGAATACGTGAAATGAAAGACAAGACAAAGATTTGGAAGATGAGGGAAAAGGGCAGACAGCCAGCACCGATACAAAGAGGATGAGATTCGAGAAATGGAAATATTGGGAAAATAAAGATAGGAAATAGGAGACGATGGTTGAAACCCAACTTGAATAATGTCATAAACAGAGATCCTAATGAGAAAGCATAGACGTGCATTCTCTCTGAGGCGAAAACCTAAGAAGAAAATATCAAACCATTACCCAGTTCTGTGGTAAGCGAAATTTATTTTAAGTTGATGCAATCAGAGCGAAGTCTCACGAGAGCGTCCAATAATTAATCAAGTTCATAGTGTCATCAATGATAGTCCGTACGAAAAAATAAAATAAGATTGAAGACACATATTGGAAATAATTTCCAGCTTTCCTATAAAACACCATTCTATAATCGAAAACTACATGGAAACTAGGCGGCTCGATTAATCAAACCGATTCAAAAGCCACCTGAAACCCTCCCTTTCTTCCTCTCCAGCATGAATAGACAGGAATTCGAGACATCTCCCCTCCCATTCAAAAAATAAATAAATAAAGATAACCCTCAATGGAGAAGGGCAAAGAAAGCCTCCAGGATCCGCCGGTGTGATGATTCCCTGGACGGACAGGAAACCATTTGCGATGACTACGCCCGTCGCGTCCGACGCCGGGATAATGGAGGGCAGGACGAGGAGCAGGGAAGAGAGAGAGAGAGAGAGACAGGAAAGTGGATGTAGTAGAGGCAAAGAAATGTAGGGGGAAGGGGAGGAAAAAGAGAAAAAAATAGTTTTACCGAGACGAAGGGAGAGCCAAAGGGGAGAGATGGCCCTCAACTCCTCGCAGCGGAAACTCGTTCGGACGAGAGTGGGAGAGAGATGGACGCGCGTTGGATAAACGGGGATTTCTCCGGAGGAATGAAGACAGACGCGGGGCGGGCCGACGTGCAAGCCGGACTGCCTGAGAATGGACGGTCTTCAAGCCGGCGAGAGGCTATTCCTTCTCCCTTTGAAGGATACGGGATCTACGGTGAGAAGAGAAGGTGGAATGGAGGGGGGAGGTGGAGGGCGCGAGGGTCGCCCGACTTCACCACACGCGATCAAGTGAGGACGGAAGTGAAACAATGGGCAATGATCCTGTCTGCCGCCACATCGGAAGGGGTCAAAAGGTCGGCACTCATCTCCCGCCCGCTCCACTGGGTTGGAAGGGAGGGTCGCGGCGGGAAACGGAGGGGCGGGAGGAATGGAAGGAAGTGGGACAATCGCCCCCCTCCCATCACCCCAATAACCACTCCGCTACACCCGAGCTCATCATCGAGAGATTCTCTTAATACGAGTGTGAAAGTGCCACTTCGAGGGAGTCGGGATTGGTCACTGTTAACTCGGGACTCTTTCTAAGAGTAAGTGATGGCGCGGCTGCTGTTATTGTACTTGCCTTCAAAAAAGGTCACGAAAAACGACGGCAGTCTTATTTTAGTGGATTTTCGGAGGGGACTGGTGAAAAACCAAACTACGGACAAAATGAGTTGAAGAAGGGAAAGCGTTTATCGCTATCATTAAACGGAATATCAGACGAAAACAAAGAAACTATTGTACCTACACGACAAAGCAAGGGACATGATGAATAGGACATTCGAAAGGGAAGTCACCCATAGAAAGCGAAGAAAAAATGAGGGAGGCACAAAAGAAGAAAAGACAAATAGAGACCAGGGAATCAAAAAAACGCGAGAAGAAAAAAACTACTGGATTCGAGCTAAAGGAATTAGCGTGGAATCGAGGGACGCGGATAAGTTGAAAATATATATTACGCGTAATTAGGTACTTTATATTGAATAAATGTATCCAACTAGCTTACGTAAAAAAGTAATAGCGAATAAATTGAAAATAAGAGCGAGTAGTTGAGCGCAAAAAACAACTATTTAAATAAGGAGATCAAACGATCGTCAACGGAAGAACTAAAAGACCCAAGTTTAAGCCGGATATCACCCAGTATTCATTCGGTTCTGGAAGAAGTTTGCTGTCATTGAATAGAGCCGGAAACTGGGAAGTCCACACAAGTACGAGCCCCCCACTCTTAGAGAGTGTTGTCGACGATACTTCCTTCCCGTTAAAACAGTCGCTGCAGCTCAAGAAAAATAAATGGAGACGGTAGTGTAAGTACAACGTGCATGATTTAACATTGGTACAGGCGAGATGGTCCAAGCGCTCACCGCAATCAGGATAATACTACGTACATTTTGCTCGTCAAAGGGTTCACAACACCTTTCCGGAACACAAAGAGTTGCACGAAAACCCTTTTCGAAGCGATAATCGACCTCAGGACCTTGGGGCTAGCGTAATCCACCATTATAGCCAGGAAAATCAAACGCATTTTACGAATGATGAGGTCTCAGGCGTGATATGGTGGAAGCGTAACATATTAAAACCACTAAACCCAGCGGTGGTTTTAAAACGCATTTTAAGTTGTAACAAGAGAGTATCCACGACGCATTTTTCATTCACAGCGACCTCATTCTATAGATTGTTTCTAAATAATATTTTGGAATTTAACACAAAAGAGAATCAATCGTTTACTATTATAAGGACTAAATAATTCATTTAGAACACATATCACATATTCTTCAAACTGTAAATATTTACATGAACTCAGATAAAAATGATTTAAGAATTAGGATAATGAGTAATGCAATGGCTTACGCATTCCCTCGAGGGCCGATTCCACGTTCCGGGAAATTTATTTCACTGGCGATAGAAATTGAATTTTTAAGAGGCTTAACAAGATTTTTTTTACGTATAGCTAAATAAATAGCGACCCCCTCCCCAAACATGGTTGGTCCAGGATGTGGGTTTCCGAGCGGTTTTGAATGACGCGCATCCTTTAAACTTTTTATTTTTTTATCCGCTGCACCGACGTGGGTGCTAAAATTTTCACAGAAAAAACCGTCTGGCTCTTTCAAAGATCTCAACAATGGTGTTGCCTGGTACCACGAGCGGGGTCTGCAGCTACAGGTCTGCAGTATGTCTGCAAAAATACAGAAAAGTGCATTTTTGGAACAAGAAATCCTTCCAAAGTTAAGCGTAGAAACGAAAAGATTTATATTCAAAGTGTGCGGACTAAATGCCTAAAATCGCACCTAACGCTGGAAAAACACGTTATGAATAACACGGTGCCTGAATATTAAAAAAATAGAGATAAAATGAGGTTGACGTCAATGTTAAAAAGAAGTGTCGTTATGCATTAGATTTCACCTTGTGCCATCACACACCTCGGGGAATTTGGACTCGGCGCAAAAAAGATTCTATTTCATGATTGAATAATGCAAAAAATAAATACTTTTTCCGGTGCGCAAAACGCTATATCACCAGAAAACAGTCTGTTCCCTCATTTTAAGCAGTGAAAAGAAAATATTAGCCACATTTTTCATCAAATGTTTCGATCAAATCGCACTTTATCGTAACGGTTTGTAATGCCTAAGCTGGATTAAAACTTATTTGATACAAATTTTTTTAAATATTTGCTCACGACACGGACAAAATTATCCGAATCCCTAACTTCATCTTCAGGTGATAACACAAATAAATATAGATTCATAAACTTTCGATTAAAGGATCGTTTTTCCCACGAACCTTCCACTTTTGCAACACAATGAATATTATTTAACTAAAACATTAATGCCTATTCTACCTTTAAAGCGTCTTTCCTCGTAATTATTGTGGATGTTGTCTTACACCCTCTATCACACGCCTTTACGCTGGCCAGTGGGGAATTTCATAGATTTAGATTATTTAGAAGTTGTATGGCAACCACTGCAATTGGCATTTGCGGCTTCCCGATTGATATTTGAATGAAACATCTATAACGATTGTGACATTACAAAGTTGAAACAAGTATCACCTGATCAAAAATGAAAATCCGCAAACGCAGCTTCAAACATGAAAAACTTTAATCAAACCAAAAAAAATTCAGGAAGGATGAAGAGAAGAGAGAGAAATTTGTGACAGACATTGGGCCAGTTTTAAATAGGGAATATAACCTCAATGAATCTAGCTTAGGTCCATGAATGCCAAAAAGCAAGATCGAGAAAGGAATAAGCGAAAAGAACACAAAAAAGGGCAGTGGGAATAGATAAAAGTCCGTTGGAATGATTCAAACTTCGACAGAAAATTTGAATGAATCATTGAATGGTTCCGAAACTTGCGAAAAGAGGCTGAGGAGATTGGTGGTCTTTGAGAGGTCGGTATGGAAAAGAATGGAGAAAATAAATTGGACGGGAAGGAAAACAAAGGAAGAAGTGCTACACGCCTGATAGAGGAAGAGAGATGATTGAAAGATATTCAAAGTAGGGAGGAAAAGCGGATGGAAGAGATATTGAAAGGCAATGGGATGCTGAAAGACTGTTATACAAAGGATGATGTTGTCTGAGGCGAGGCAGACGGAGGAAAAGAGAGGCATTCATTAAAGACGGCTTGAAGAGAAGAACGCGATCGTGGATTTTTCATTATGTGCTGGTGTAGGATTTATTGTTATTTACGAGTTGGGCAACGGATACTCTAACACTGCTCTTCAAATTCTTTTCCGAAACTCAAAATAGAATCATCGTTCTATGAAAAAAACGTGGGGAGTGGATGGCAAGATGTACAGGTATGACGGCAAGCTTTGCCACAAAATAAAAGCGCGTTGTGGGAAACGGTACACCGCAAATAAGATTCTTGATAGGGCTCCAGGTATAAACGTATTATATTCACATGAAGAGTTTTATAGTGCAATACAAATGTCTTTTTTTATAAACGGGGACGTGGTACTCTAGCGGGAAAAGCTGATGACCCAATTTTGATCCCGAGTGACACTCAGCTTCACCAAAAACTTGGGTGAATTTCCGGATACCAGAGTTTCCTCGGGAACCAAAGGCGGTCAAGGGAAAGAAACTAGACTCGAAAACGTAAGGCAATAGATGGTGACTAAGAAACAATATTACTGTGGTTAACGATAAACAATGCTTAAATGATCTATATTCCGTAGAAATACAAGGTATTGTGAAACATATTTCAGGATCTAAATTGAAACATTAAAACATTTGAATATATCAGGATCCAAATCGTTGGCCGGTAGAATGATTCCGACTATCACAACTATAAGTTGTAATAATAAAAAATAAATGTTTAAAGAAATGAATTTCCCTATTTCAGTCTATTAGTCATGGTTTAATTACATAAAACGCTCGCAAAAGACCAGCCAAGCCTCCAGAAATGGTGATAGCTGCTATGTTCACGCTGTTCCTTTTCGGTCTCCATTCCGTAACATTTTCTCACGCCCTCGCATCCGATGCACAGCCGCCTCACCCGAAGGAAGGAGGAAATGCGACGCACCACGGTTCGCGAACCATTCTCCCGGGGCCATCATCCCTCGGATTCCATTCCCGAGGCCTTTGTGCGAGAGATGGCGCGCGGGGGCTTTAAACACGAAGACTACAGAGGCGGAGGGGCGTGAGGAGACCCGCCGTCGCATCGCGCTTCCACTCCGTGCACACGACGCGTCCCCTTCTCCCCCTCACCCACCCTCCCCCTACGCCGTGCACCATCACCCAAGAGGGGAGGAGGCGACCCACCCACCATTCCTCCCGGGTCCTATTCCATGGACTGACAGCACGCGGGACGAATGGATGACGAACTTCGGACAACGAGAGTTACTGAGTGCGAGGAGAGGCGGAGAATAGGGGGGGCGATGGCGAGCCGAGAAGGGTCGGCCGGATATTGAAAGGGAGGAGGAGGGAAATGGGAATAAAAAAGGACAATATAAGCAGAATGAAATGAAAGGATGGGAGCAGAAAGGAGGGTGGGGATGAGTCGGGCGAGGGGAGATAGCGAAAACGGGAGTGGGGAAGGGAGAGACGGGGGACAAGCCAGCCAAGCGCCGCCGCGCCGCCTCGAATACAACCGTCTTAAATACGGTACGGCTGGGAAGGTTGAGGGTGGGGAGGGGGGAAGGCCACTGGGACGGGTGAACCGTAAGAGCGATTACGCCAGCCGTTGCTCATGCCGTCGCGTATGTTTTTCTTTCGTGCACCCGGTCGAGAGCGCAACTTTAAAGGGTTACATGAACTAAATGTTCGTGCTGCCGCTGGCGCGTTCAAGAGTATCTCGATATGGTCACAGGTTCAGAAACAAAATGATGGCAATTTGTTCGGCGCTAGAGTTACCATGAGTAACTACGTATGTGTGGAAGGGCTTCAGTGTGATAGAGCGAGAGCGTAGCATGAGGAGCGGGTGCACGTGTCGCAGCAGCCTAGTAGTTCGAGCGACCGACTACTGACCGAGAGACTGAGTTCAAATCTGACTGACGCTTAGGAATAAACCCATCTTGGCAGATATTTTGGGGACCGTCTAAATAGGAAACATTTGAAGATTTAGAGATAGGAACCAGCCCCTCCCAAGTAGGGTAAATACAGGTGAAATGCAGGACATTTCGAGAAAAAGATACGGACGAATACATTCATGGCTTATTATAATAACCGCTAACAGTATACACGACTTAAGTAACAGAGAAATCAAACATATTTTCGCATAAGTAGCAACAATTTCCCGTTAGAAATGTAAATTTCGTAGTACGATGGCTTCGGACTCATAACGATGTGAGCTCTAACCTCATCATACGTAAATCTAAACTTTGTCTAGATCAGCACGACCTTGTTCGAGTGCGTGCGTAACGTACACAATAACAAAAAATTAAATAAATTGAAAGCATATTTATATGAAAGTTTTAACTTATAATCGCAATTTTCTCACATCTTTCTCCATCTGGGACTTATTAATAATACTTACTGATAAAGCGGTGTCAGTATTCAGTATTTAAAATAATAAAATAACGTTGCCAAACGGCGTGGCGTAGGGATATTGGGGAAGAATATTAGTACCATACCATAAATTAGTAATAGTTCAATAAGTTAGTATTTAAAAGTTATCAGTAACAGTATTTAACGGGGAAGAACTACAGTATGATTAAAATCAAACTAAAACGGAAATCCACGCAGTGCACACCGAAATATTGTGGATCTGCAGAATCGTTTTGATTAAATCAAAAGTTTATGGCACTATTATTTTTCTATCAGTCCTCCTTCAATCAAAAAAATCATAAAGCTCTAAAATGAAAGTATTTCCCGACTAATTGGATTGTTCCTTTCGTAAATTCATTCATGAAGCAAAAACTGAAATACAAATATATTGAAAATAATATAACCCAAAATATTACTCTACGTTAGCGAAGAGTGTTATGAAATACTGCACGCCATTTTGCGGTGATAACCTAGGTCACTGAATGGCGAGATGAATCTCACTAATTAAAATCGACATTTAATTGGTATATTGTGATGGAGGTAAGACACATTGTGATGATTATGGCTTTGAAGAGAAGGGGATGATATAAAGGGCTAATTATCAGTTTTTATGCAATATGGGAATCTATTGCAAAGCAATAAATACGAATAACTCGTGCGTCCATAAAGATAAACCCAAAATTAAATTATGCACCACGCACAGAGAGAGAGAGATTCGAGTTGATTTATTACAACGAACACATAAATAAAGGTAATTGCATGCATAACAGAGTTATCAACTCCTATTTTTTCATTTGTCAAGCAAAAAATGTCATTAATTAACTGATGAGTTCTTAAAACCTTATATAGGTCGTACAATATAAGATCGCCATGGTAGTTTGCAAGAAAAATGCGGACTAATTATTTTTGCTAATATTTCTTCTCATTTAATTGTTAATTTTGCTGCCCTCATTTTTTAACATCCGCGGTATAGGGCTCGTATCAGCAGATAAATGTACTTGAATGCACCACTTAAAGTTAGAGGAACTCGGTTTTCCTAGAAAGTAATCTGCACAATGAAGCAGGGTCCTTAAGCTGCCGCAGGAATATAAATTAAATATAAGTAAAGGCATATGTTGAGGATACATTCAATATCAATTAATCAATCCCGGGACTTATAAACTGAAATATAAATTAATACGATATTTGATGTTTGGACAAGATTCTCAGAATGCGTCACCGAAATAAAAATAAAACGCATCGGTCACATCCTTCCAGAATAAAGCCTCACCCTACAACACATGAACCTTTGCGAAATGTAATGAATGGAAATATAAATACTCCAACGAACAGAAAAAATAGAGTAGCAGAGATATGAATTGCATCAACATATATGCGACAAAAATCATGCATTTTCGCTTTAAAAAAATCTTAGCACCGAAATTTCAACAATTGAACGTTGCAAATCTCAATTATAAGGATACAACGGAGTGCTAGTCCCCAAACATCGAGTGGTAGTCGACGCACGAAACGTGCACGTGAACTGCGTTTTGAATTAACAACATCAGCTTATAAATGACTCTGCTGCGAGCTAATGGGCAGAAGTGCCACAAAAACAGCTGGGGCGCCGTGAATTTTGGAGTGCCTCATACGGGTTTTGAATTTCCACGGGGCAAAACATTTCATTCTGATGTTAAATGCGGATATTCGACCTCGATCATACCTGCGTAAAACATTCACCCCGACAAAACTCTTTCGGAGACTCAATAACAGACGGAATCACGTAGGTGCAATAAATTATGTAACGAAGGCTCATTACTTTTCACGTACAACTGGCGAACTACTTATTAACCTACCTATAAATAGAATTTTCACGCCATTAATCATAACCTTGTAGGAGCTAACGGGCTTAAAATGGCAAAAACGCGCATGTCGTAAATACTATATCTCGGTCGCCTTTTTTTTACGTTTCCCTGCTCTCAGAAAAAATCCATAATTATATACGCAGGATGCTGTATAAAGCAAGGGGTCGAAAGTTTAACGAATGACGCCGTGAGTTTCAAAATGTGAAATTAATGCACTCAGTGAACGAATAAAGTGCGCTTTACATTTGTCCTTTCTGAGCATTTAAGCAGAACAAAAGCGTAACTCAATTCGTCAGAGGCTTTCTGAGACAATGATTTAAGTAAATTACCTAAAAGGTTGAGCGACAGATATTTCTAGTAGTTCTGAGCAGAGGGAATCGCGTCCTGATTTCCTCAAAAACCCTTTTGAGTGCCCATTCCTACCCGCTTGTCGCTATAAAAGTATTTTCAATTCAACTGCTTGAAAATATTACTTCATTTGGAAATATACTGCATAAATTGAGCTTGAACTCCTCTACATTTGCAGCGCATTAGAAAATTAGGTAGCACAAAATAATAGATGACGTAGTACATACCACTGATCCCATTAAAAAGAAAGACATTCATTAAAATAGCAATATGAAGAGTAGATAATAACTAATCAAGGATTAAATACGTCATAAAAATAAAATGGGCCGAAACAGAGAGCGGAGTAAAGTTTGGTGTAAGATTTAATTTTCTCGAAAATTTGTTTTCTTATGTAATTTTTTAGAAGACATGTTTTAATTATTACCAATAAATTAAAAAAATCATCAGGCATACATGTCCATATCTCAATGAAATACTACACCTGAAAATGGAACCCATTATTGTTGAAGAATATTAAAACTTATTATGTAATGTGCAAATTTCATGATTACATCTTTAAATGTGTAATGTATTTACATAAATAAATTCGCAAATATTATACCGCAAAGTATATCAAAAAGGGTCCTGTCACATTCGATTAAAAAGGGTCCTGTCACATTCAATTTTTTTTCACTTTACTAAGTCTATTAAGAAAAGTCAACTTCAAAGATGAAGTAACACGTCTTCCTGATACTCGATAATTCAAAACAAGAAATATATTTAATTAGCTCAAAAATATAATCGAATATTTATCTCCACGATAAAATGGTTGAAACTAGGCACACGTCATTTTAATTGGGGAAATCTGAATTCATATCGCCGTAAATATAAATGTTATCGTTTGAAAAATTTTCACGCACAAATGACTATACACTCTTTAGTATAAACGAAAAATAAGTTTCATTTATCAATGCGATTAATTAGAAAATTACCAAATATATCATAAATATTTATAATTAAAAATAAATAGCAATCTGGAAACCACTTATAGAATGAAATAAATACTGTACTCACAAAATTTTCATCGTTCGATGTCAGCAATACGAAAATAACATACCTGGAAAGAACAAAACATGAATTTAGACAAATAATGTACAGTTAATAAATCAGTACCAATGTATATTAATTAAAATTAAATAAATAATGTTCATTAATGCCTACTATTATTTTAAGCATATTGCAATGAAAATAAAGTACCTTAGGAGGCATTCAAATTACACAAAACTTATTTTACCAAGCTTTGTAAAATTAGTTAAATATCAAACTAACTCAGCATTCATGAGGTTTTTGTATTTCATAGATTTTAGATATTTTGGCAAATAATTTCCCTCATTTTTTAAATAAAATTAAAGATTTCATTTAGCCATTAATTTTTTTTATAGGCAAAGGAAGCTCGAGTAATTACTATTTAGTTCAGGATCTACGAAGTGTATACAAGTTCTAAGTTATCTCAATGTCTTCCCTCATGATTGGGGTTGTATAGAAAGATGTGATTTATCTTAAAATAAGCAGGAACTCATTAGGAATACAAGACGTGGGTGGCTGCACCATACAGTGCACAGGGTTGGTATAACTGGTGCCAGAGCGATAAGCGTCTTCAATACTTAACATAGCTTCGTGTGTCGTTTAGCGTACGAGACGCACAAGATATACGTACAAGAACAACGGTCGTCCGTTTTCTAAGCACTTGCTTGGTTTAAGACCTGTCAACATTCACAGTCAATTGAGTAAAACGTATGTTTACGGTGTTATGGACGTGAAAAACGTGCGTACATGGGCTCAGTGGTTTAAAGAAGGCCAAACGTCTAGTGACAGCGAACCCGATAAGCATCGGTCACGGAACTGCTCGTCGTTTCATTCGGTAAATGGGACCCCTATGCAAGTGTTCTCGGCGGTCGTGGAATCATAGAGCCGACGTGGTGAAAAATGTGTACATCTACAGGGAGATCAAGATTAGAAATAACACTAGTTTTAAGTATTTGCTACACGTAGTTCGTCATAAAATATTAAAAGACCAATAGAATGAGCACACCTCGCAATCACGGAGCGGGTACTGCTACTAAGAGGTCTTAGAATATAACCGCAACGACTGTACTACAACATTTTCTTTTACACCAATATAAATTTAAAAAAGAACTTATCATCACAATGAAAACATCACAAAAAAGTTTTATTTTACCAAAAAAAGAACTGTACTCCGTTAATAAAGTGGTTCACCTATAACTGAGATCAGACTAGATTCAAATGAAAACATCGAACGCTCAAACCCATCTACAACTAAATCCACCGAGTGTGCTTCTGGTCGCATACGCTTACATCATGTGTGCATTAGTCCATAATGTGCACTCTGACGTAAATAATAGGATTGGATATCAATGCTGCCGGGTCCGTATTACAGTGCCTCTTAATCTTCAGGTAGGAGCTAGGGATGGCACAATTTTGGGATTATGGAATGATTACTGCAACCTTATTGGCGTTCCTGAGAGAAAAACTGTCTTCCTAAAGAAGTCTTTTCGGAACTTTCAAATTAGACGAATGATAATACGTAACAGACAAATAATCACAGAGTTACATCCAGTTGATGCAATCTGTCCCATTTCTGTGTGGTCTAAGCCCCACTTAACACAACGAGAAATTTTATCTGCATAAAGGAAGAAACTAAGTTTCGTTTAAACGGGCAGGTTTGAACTAAATTCGTCGTTATATTGCATTATGATATTTCAAAAGTTTTGCTGGCAGCTCAAAACGCCTAGTTTAAAAAAAATGCTGAGAGTTTAATGAAGCAATTCTAATGAAAACTTCGGTAGGCAACTCGGAGAATTTTGGGTAAAAACAAAAAGATTATCCGCAAAACCTTACGCAACTTTAAAAGCAATATATATAGTGAATAATTAAAGAATAACCCGAAATAATGTTGGCCTAATGTCAGGGATGTTCAAGGGAAACGTCCAACGGCACATTCATTAAACACAGAAAATGGCAAAATTGTTATCGATCGCATAAACAAGGCCGATATCCTATATAATATTTCAGATAGTCTTCTCTAAAAATATCGCATCAGCGTACAATACGAATTTCCCCAAAACCATTATCTCATAAGGGACATTTTTTTTCAGAAAGGAATTAAAAAACATCCCAAAAACATAAAAACAGAGAAATAATAAAGAAATTTACGGAAGACATAGCACCTTATTTAAAAACCCTTTACAGGTCGATGAAAGACATTTCAATATCTGCAAACTGCAACTCAAGCCAAAAAATGCAATTATATAAAAACTAACCAAAAATTTAAATACCATGGAATTCTGACAATTTTCAAGCCTTCCTTCAAATGTTTAACCTGAACAGTTCGGGCTCCTGAAGAGAAACCTCAAATCCATGGAGTTCAGTGTGGCTATCAGGGCTACGGCCTCTGGCAATTCGTTAAGCACAGCACAGCGTTATGAAACTCACGGGACTGCGTTAAAGGCTCAGGCATCTAAAGGGAAGGCTTTAGAGAGAGCCTTTGTGGTCTCTGAAACGTATCGACCCTATCTCCTTTTCCCAATTCACGGCAACAACGCCGTTTATGCCCTTTTTTTTCATCGCCCGAAAAGCCCGGACTTTGAACCCTGGTGCATTTCACGGCTCCTTCCCCTTGTCGATCCTCTCTCTGAAGGAAAATGCTCCAATTATCAAACGGCGGCTTATTTCAGTTTGGACACACATTTTGGCTGGGCAATCTCGACCCTTGCGCTCCCAACGGCGACGAATAACGAGGGATCAGATCATAATAGGCACGCGCGCGGAAAATGGACGAGCTCACTTGAGGGGATAGTTTATCGCCGAACCTATTCGGCGCGCTCAAGTGGCCGGGTAGATGGGTGTCCACAACTGAAGGGTAGCGTCTTGATTTTCAACTCCAACCTGATCCGCGCAATTCGCATGCAACCCGTACTTGCATAAAAATGACGTTTTTTACTACGAAGAGATTTTTTAGCATAGGATATCCTATATTCATTTTTCCATCGTCGATATCGAGGTGGCACGATATATCGAAGAGAAAATTAATTACACAACGAGCAGTATCTAAATTTTCGTCCATCTTAACGGTATCAACCATATCGCATATGCCTTCCAAATCGCACACAATATATTCAATTTCAACTTATTCGATATTGTTGGCACATCAAACGTGTCGTCCATATCGATATATCCAACAAAATTATTGATCATCGATATATCGATACCTCAAGATTATGGCTGTAAATTTATTTAGCACGAAAAAAATTTCGACGTGGCACAGATATATACCACAGATCTTATTTAGTGAAAACACTCATCGATTACTCTAAGGAGCTTTCATGGAAAGAGAGGACTTGTTGGCTGCATAGACATAAAAATAACTGATATGCATTTACACTATGTTCCATAAATATGTACTTTTGAGGTCGAGATACTCCGAGGAATCGAAGTCAAACGCAGAAATATCACCCTAAGACTTTTCTTAATGAATAGAGAAAAAAATTTCACTCATTCCGTAATTACAGATATCGGCTAATTCCACAAAAATGTAAGGGCATAGGAACACAGTTAATTTACACCACGGCGATTATAGAAAAGCGGAGAACATCCAACAATCAATGAACTGAAATTAAAGAAAGCACTTCGGTTCACTTGCATAAGACGTGATCAATTTAACTAGAATTTTCGTAATGATTAATCTGAATTAGCTGTATTATATCAACCAGCATACTCATATCGTTTCAATAAAAAAAATCAAGTTATATTTTTCTGCCTTGAATCTCTTGAGAATGAAAAATTAAAAATTTGCAACATGACAATGCGAAACTTTTTCTCGTCCTTACCGATGTTCAGTTCATTGCTTACTACATAGATGGAGTGGCTTTACTTTCGCAGAAAATCAACTACATTCCAATGTGTAATGGGTGGACAAAAAGATCCACAAACATTTTGACCATTAATCAATAAAGACAAAACAGTAAAATGTGTTAAGAATAGAAAAATAAAATAGAGCTTCGTATATAGACTCAAGTAAGCACTTGAAAAATCATGAACTATATACCGCAAGCTTTTCATTTTTGTGAACGCAGATTTAATAACTAGAATACAATGGATTTTAAACCAAAGGTCAGCAATATTTACAACTAATACCTCGTCGAAACTTGAGGAAATGAACCACTTCGTAACACCAAAAAAACGATTTTTAAAATAGTCTGTATTTCGATAACTCATCATTCGCATTTGAATTTTTTTTTTAAACTGTTGCTCAGATTTATTTCCGTCGATACGAAATAATTCCACGTATGTGATCTATGGCGACAGTTTATCTCTCATAGCAATCATAAAATAATAGAAATGCGACTCATAAAATTATTGAAATCCTCAAGCGGACGTGAAACACCCTTCGGGTGAATTCTCGACTTCACAAATCTTTCCCAGGATCAAACGAATCCGATACCGACGATAGTATAACACAGGCGCGGCACGTCGTCAATCCTGATTAAATTTCGGAGTTGAGGCACAAAGCGATGGACTTCCACCTTCAATGAGTACACCCCCATCCATATGCACGACGCAAGCCGAAAGAGGCGCGGAGGACGAGGTGTTGGCCCGTCACGGAGGGGAAACGGGAAAGAAAAAAAATAAAGAAATTCAAACTCAATGGCCACTGGACCGTAACGGCACATAATGAGACATGAACCGCATGCCCACGTACCTACCTCCCCGCCCCGACCAACCCGTCTACACTCCGGCACGCCTCTCAAATTCAAAATATGGCAATTCCCCTGCCGACCAACCCCCGAACACTTTTCTAACCCCCTCCTCCTCCTACTACTACCCCCGTCATCCCAACCAATGCGGTCGTGAACCAAATGTCCGCCTGGACACGTTGTCATGTGAATTTGGGCCAGACAGAGATGGGACATGGTAAGGGGGAGGGGGGCAGGGATTGGGAGGGAACGGGGAAGAGAGAAATAGCGGCGGTGGGACGAAGGGTCTGGAGGGGAGAGAGGCGAGTGGGTGGGGTCCACATGACTAAACTGGCGTCAAGTCCGAGCAGTGATACGGTGTGAGATTTTACGAATACATTCGCGAGGGAGCGAAAAATTAATTATTAAATATTTTAGCAGACTTTCAAATGGGCACTCGTGGGACGAAAATTACCAATTTGTACGCAAGTATGGTGTGGGGGAGGGGTGGAAGGGAAGTAGGTGATGCGTTGGCAAAACCCTTTTAAACGTAAACTTGACACTTGCTCCCGCGATAAACACGAATTTTAAATTAGTTTCCCGCGCATTAAAAATTCAACCCTTACATTCGTTTACGAGAACACGTCGACGTCTTGATGGCAGAGCGGTAGGACGTATCATAGCATTGCATGGCATTATTCTTTCCCATGAAAATGGCTATTCATTGTTTGGCAAGATGCGATCATGGCGGCATAAAGCCATGGCAATGCCATATTCATATTCAACTCATAAAAAGCGAAACAAGAAGTAGTTTTGCTTGCATTAACATGACAAATGAATTTTTGTAGAGCAAGCTCATCGAGTAAAATGTTCCTGAAATACAAATTTCGAAGGAAATACAACGAAAGGACATTGCATTAAGTCGCCCTAACGGTAGAGGTAATTTATTACTACGTTAAAAAATGCAATTTCAATTTGCAATGCAGTGCGATTTCATAATCGCAATTATATCCAGGTGGCATTTGAAGTTAAGTCAAAAAAATAACAATCATCACCGTATGCTATTTCCTGACGGTAAAACAATGCTTAAAAAATACCGGATAGCAGTTTTCTCTGTAATAACATAATGATAAAATATTAAAGAAAGTAAACTGAGATTTTTAATCACAGTCGCACTAACATAATAATTAGCTTTTTGATTTTTAAATATATAAGTAAAGCGATGCTATGAAGTTGTTCATGGGATGTTACTCCATGACATATTAAAGATGCGGGACAATGTTAAACATAAAGTGTATTTCATTTCTTAATACAGGGTTCGTCCGGAAAATAAGTGTACTGACTCCTGGGCTGGGCGCGCCGCTCCAGGCGCGCCCAGCACCGCTCTGACGGGCTGCGATTGGAGGGGGGTATGTTGGCAAGCGACGCTGAAAAAGGCAGTCGGCTCTGAGCTGTGGTGTAGTGAGGAGCTCTGTTAACGCGAACCTCCACGCTTCGACCCACGTCACGGAACGCGATGCCGAAGTTTTTGGAGCAGCGTTATTCCATCAAATTTGCGGTAAAGCTTGGGAAATCGTCTACCGAAACTGTCGGTATGATTAACCAGGCTTACGGGGAGTCAGCCATGTCCAGAAACATGATCTTTCGGTGGCACAAGATGTTCGTGGAGGGCAGAGAAGAGGTCGACGACGAGTCTTCGAGAGGTTCCCGATGATGCCTTCGCGGGAGCGTTCCAGGAATGGGAACGCCGCTGGAACAAGTGTATCGACTCACAAGGGTCCTATTTTGAGGAATATTAGCTTAAGATATGTAAAAGTGTAATAAATTTTTTTTCCTGAGCTCAGTACACTTATTTTCCGGACGAACCCTGTATGTACCATTGTTTCCAAAAAAAGTGGTCCGTAAAAAATATTTTCAATAAATACATAAACAAGGTGTACAGACGTAGGTTCTGTTGAATGTGATATACGTTGTTTGGGTTAACATTTAAACGCAAGCAACCAAGGCAGGTGGATGCGAAAATAACATTTCTAATGTCAAAAGACATGAATACAGCGGAATTAAAAGGAGAAAAAAAGGAATGCGACTGAAACGGAGAATTAAAACATTTACGAAGGTTGAAGATGATACACCTCAAACATCGACTTCAATTAATGAAGAGTAATAACCCTAAAGAATTAATCGTAGAGGGAGAGCAAAAGAAATATTAGAATTGTAGCATCATTAATCTGAATTCAGAGACGACTCTTTTCAAGATTTCTTTTATTTGGGTTAATTTCGCTCGCAACTCTACAGCAATTCATTTCATCAAAACCCATTTTGCCCAGATCTTCCTCAAAATTCAGGATGACTGAGTGGGAGGGGACTGAAATGTTGAGGAGGCAATCGTACTGGAATTCCGCATCGTGAGCGAGGATTCGATTGCGGGAGGCGGCGGACTTTATAGTCACTGTTTGAGTGTCCTGTGGGAGGCACTTCTGCAAGTATGCCATTCCCGGGAAGTAACATTAAATTGTATTCCTCTTTGCGTCTTCCCTGAAAAACTGGGCTAAATTCCGAGGCCAAGTTTATCACCCTCCCCCTTCTCCTAGCCTTAATATTCTCTGTCCGCTCCTCAGAAGCAATTACGTACCTTGAAGGCGTGAGAGATCGATGGCGTCTCGCAAGGATGTCCAACCACATTACACAGCGAGCTTGAGATGCAATTTTCAATGTACCCGTGGGTGCACTGAGCTTCATTTTGAGTGTAGAGAAAGTCCCAGAAAAAATAAAATTGATCCAACTTCATCTGATTGATTTGAAATACCAGACGAGTTCACAGAAATAAAATCGTGCCTTAAAATTCCACCGCCAACCCTTCAGCGAGCGGATTCGGTCGGCTTGAGGAAGTCGGCAGGAGTTAGGAAATCTTGGCTGGTGACAAGAAGGCAAAGAGTTACCATTCAGCAGATGCTCATGGATATCTCCTGCTGAAGTCCAAGCTATATGATTTCCTGAGGATCAGAACTGTCAGGGGTACACACAAGGCGCAAGTAAACGAACCTGCTTCCATTAGTCTGAAATGTATGAGCTCGAGCAACTTGGCCACTCACAATAAATAATTCAGGGGAAAGATCCTTTCCAATTACGCTTATGTCTTCAAGAACGCTGGCAGTAAACTCTCTGATACTTTGGCCGGTTGACTACAGTTTATAACAAAGGACGAACTTCTGATATCACTAAGATTTTCACTACAGAATTCAAGCCATAATTTTTAATTAGAGAATCAAAAAATTAGGACAGAGGTTAAATGAAAACTGAAACTAACTGAAGCTTACTAAAACGAGGAATTTCCTATCCCCATTATTTCAAATATTTTCGCTAATCGAGCCAAGTCCTTCTGACCCCATCAATCACCAGGCTAGTTTTCACATTGCTGAAGTTCCCACGACATCGAATTCCTCGAAATAGGGAATTATTTCTGGTAAAAGAGAGCGCCTCTATATATATACAGAAAAAAGCATCACCATTTTTTCGTCACTATTCCGGCAAGGAACGAAGAGAAAAAAGGAAGAACACAACCGAGGGTCGATCCCCTTTCCAACACAGCAATGGAACCGTCATGATTCATATCTCTCTCCCTCCGTGGAAGGAATCTTTCTCTCCCTCTCTCTCCCTCCCTCCAGCTCTCTAGAGAGTGAGACGTAGCCGCCGATTAGGCCGCCGGGCCGGCGTGGGAGACACGACGCCAGGGCGATCCTTGATCGATGGGGTCGGCCGATGAACCACACCTCCCCGAGGAAATTGAAATGACCTCGCAGGGAGTAGGCCGGCGGAAGGAAGGTCACGCGGGGGGGAGAGGTTGGAAAAGGGTGAAGGGGGCAGAGGGGCAGGGAGGGTGGGAGCATCCCGTCCCCCCTTGCCACCCTCGGTTCTGCTTGGGAAACTCCAGGGGCCTACGCAGAGCGCGGCACTCTTGCCTTCAAACCAGCGGTTTCAATTCCCATTAGCTCCCCCAAACCCCCGCACCACTCCAAAGATGAGAAGGTTACTAATGCGAAAGGAGTCAGAATCCGAGATACGACGTCTTACGAAAGGTATGTGCTCGAATGGAGAGGGGAAGAATGTCTGTGTCATTAAATTCCCAAAATCGAGGCGTGGGAAATAGTGCTCTACATCTCCGCTTTTTGCTGACTCCACATCTTTCCTGCCGTGGCAGCATCCATACGTGGATTCCCTTTAAAGCTAGCAAAGCTGAAGTATGAGCACACCAATCTTTCACTCTAAATGGCAAAAATACCATTTTCAAGTGAAACGAAACGTAGGTATACAGTATACACAGAGCACGCCGAATCCGTATCTCCTTGGCATCATATTAGAGTTGGCCACTTCAGTCGAAATGTAAATTCAACCGTATCTACTGAAAAACCTTGTTGGTAAGACATAAAAAAATCTGAGATGACATCAGTAATTGTGCCCATAATAATCTGCCACGTTGGTATACTGAGCAGGGTTTGAAGATGAAACCTAAAGAATTTATTTTTCTCAGCACCCAAAATGCTGGAGAAAACTCCTAGCGCCCAAAGTCCAATATTAAGAGAGTGAAATGGCTTTTGGTAAAAAAATTTAATAACTGAAGAACAAAACAATGGCATTAGCAGTAATGGAGAAATCGTCAAATGTGACAAGTACAGCAATGATATTCAAGTGGAACACATTAAATAGAAGTATGAGGCACAATAAGAATTTATAAAAAATTCTATTACAATTGCAAAATGTAGAAAACTGTAGTTGAGTTAAATCCTTTTCAATATCTGAAAAAAATTATAAAAAACGTTAAAAAAATAATTTATGGTACAATCGGACTCTGCATCTTTATGTTCGGAGCAGTAATAAACGAGACTACGAATATATAAAATTCATGTAGATTAAGACGGTAAAAAAAGCAAGAATTGATTGCATTGAACTGACAAAAACTGATTAGCAGCGATGGAGATGAAAATAAAAAGCTGGAACAACAACGACAAGCTAAATGAAGAAATAAGATAAATAATGAGCTTAAGGAAAAGATTTGAGTGTTGAGAGTAGATTAAGATGGCATGGTCCTAGGAGAAGAATGCGCCTAGAACGTTGGCCAAGGAACGTTACATCCCTTCCTCATAGAGATTGATATCCGACTTGGAGAAACCCGCAGAGTCGAACGTAACATTCCTCACGAAGTATGCGATGTACAAAGTAAGGACGTCTTTGGTGGTTCCTTTGTGAATTCAATAGAATGAATATCTGACAATCAAACGACGTCATTTATGAGTAACATCATGTCCGTGGAATACTAACCTTGATCAAAAAGTTCCCGGAATAACCACCGTGTGGCGCTCCCATCGTTCCGATTTGAGTTCTGTTTTTTTTGTTAAATTGGTACATCTGTTGTTGATATTCCCTTTAAATCTTAGTGTCATAACTTGACATTTGCAAAAGTTACGGTCGGTTTTCGGTATGTCCATCAGTGCTTCCTGCGATTTTTCCATTACTTCCTCTCGGCTGCTAAAACGGCTGCACTACACCGTTGTAATCCATGAAAACCGTCAGCATTGCCTTCTTTTTTGACTGAAAACGACGTGGTTTTTTTGGTCTCGGCTCATTTGGTGAACGCCATTCACTTGCCTGATGTCTGGATTGCGTGTCGTACTCATAAACCCACGTCTCGTCTCCAGTAATGATCCTTTTGATGAATGTGGGATCGGATTCAGCCTCGCAAATCATGTCTTTTGCGACGTCAACACGGTCTCTTTTTTGCATGAAATTGAGGTACTTTGCTGCTACACGACGGAAACCCAAATCATTAACCACAATGTCTTGGGCGGATCCATAGGCAATGTTCAAGTCCTCCGCTATTTCTCTGATGGTTAATTTGCGGTTATTGACCAACATTTCTTTTACTTTATCAATTTTTTCACCGACTTTCGATGTCGATGGTCTGCCACTGCGTTCATCATCTTCGATTGACTCACGACCACTTCTGAACCGCTCGTGCCACTGGTAAACGACCGTTTTTTTTAGAGAATCATTGCCGAAACACTTTTCCAACATTTCCAACGTCCGTGCGCCACTAAATCCGTTTTTTACGCAAAATTTAATACAAGTTCGTTGTTGCAAATTTAAATCCATTTCTGAAATTGTAAAAAATCGCCAACACACACAGAGATAGATGTACTCTTGGCTACGTAACTTTTGCAAATGTCAAGTTATGACACTAAGATTTAAAGGGAATATCAACAACAGATGTACCAATTTAACAAAAAAAACAGAACTCAAATCGGAACGATGGGAGCGCCACACGGTGGTTATTCCGGGAACTTTTTGATCAAGGAGTACATCAATAAAACACACTACCACTCATCTACAATAAACTTGAATTACAAACTGTTGCAATGTGTACTTCTGGAACTAGATGGGGTGGTCGTATTATTGACAAGGGAAAAGAAGTAAATGAATTAAAGAGACGAAAAAACAATGAAATCAACGTAATTCTGCATTGAATATTTCATTTATAAATTTGATGAAGAGTCTCGACTAGTTTTCGTACCGTCAACATTTGTCAGGTTAAGTGGGTTTCTTTGCAAATTTTCACTGTCGAATCGACAATAAGAGAGAACGCGGTTTTAATCTACATCTACATCAATTCCCTGCAAGCCACGGAAAAGGTGCGTGGCAGGGGGTGCAGCACCAAGAGGAAAGGGTAAGGGATGAGGGGGTTAGGGTTTTTCAAATGATGGGGAAAGGTAAGGGGAACCTGCAAAAAAATATATATAAATATAATGGTATAACCATGCGCAGTCGCTACCTTGTAGGTTAATACTTATTATGTCGATCCAACTCTTGGGGGATTTCGATTACAAGCATTCTAGTCTCTTATTGTTCTCGGAAAAAATGACCATTTAAACCTGTCTGTCTTGCAGTCAATCTCTCTAATCTTATATTCGTGATCCCTCCGCCCGTAATACGTTGGGGTTCGTATTATGTTCTTGATGTCATCGGAAAAGGACCCATCTTTAAATGTTTTTAATAAGTTTAATCTTTATTGTAAACGCCGCTGTGTAAGGGAATCCCAGCCTAAATTTTCTAGCAAAGTAGTTACGCTACTGCGTTGGTCATAACAATTTTTGACAAATCTAGCCCCCCTCCGCTGCACTCGATCCAATTCCGAAATTAAATTTATCTCTTGAGGATCCCATACACTGGCAGCATACTCTAGGTGGGGCCTGACTTGGGCAAGAAAACATCGTTCCTTCACTTTTTCGTCACATTTACCCAGCATTCTTTTTACAAATCCCAATTTTTTATTAGCGTGACCACATATTTCCCGTAATGTGCCTATCAATGTAAGAAATGAGTATTTTTAAAACGGCAAGAATTGTAAAAGCATTAACCACAATCGTTTGAGGCTAAATCACTATCTGGATATTCAAGTATCTGGAATTTATTCAGTATTATCGCGTTAACATATATTAACCTTACAATTATATTGCTTGAAATTATAAGGTTAAGATTCACGATACATTAGGTTTACCTGCGCCGATAATACAAATTAAAGAAAATCCGCTAGTAATTGAATGTTTCCTATTTTAATCACCTCAAACGCTACAGGAATAAAAACAACTTATCTAATCAGTCTCTCAATTGGCTAACAGACTTAAAGACTTGAACGTGAACATCGAGAAGCATATGTTTAACGAGATTACGATTATGGAACTTAAGTGAGTAAAACAAGAAATAACGTAAACACTGAAGTTGCTGAATTTTTTCAATTCCTTTGTTGTTTCTTTCACTGCTCAAACATCGTCCAAAGTAAAGTAAGAAATTGTTCATATTTTCTCGAAAAACAAAAGATTAAATGGCGTACGGATTTTCCTAGCATTTTACTCACGAAAATACATAAGTCATATCCGAGCCAGGCGCCATACGTGAGTATAGGGTAGCTGGCAAAAGTTTTACCGACAAGGTTGTTATCCCGGCCGAAGCATTCGGAAGCATTTCTCTGTATTTTGATTGGTTGGCATACCTCGTCCATTCATTCTTTTATCCTAAGAATACTTATGGAAACGAGTTTTTACTAACCCAAAAGTTCTACGATACATATCAATAGTTATAAACAAATAAACAATTTTACTGAGTGAATACTAGTTAATAATTGTATATACAATTTAAGCATTGATATAAATGAGATGACCGAATACATTTTGAATCAAATTCAAATAATTCTTCTATACGGTGCAATAGACATAAAGGTAAAATACAATAACCTTTGAAGTAAAAAAATGCAATTAAAGCCTTTCGCGTAAGCAAAACAAATAAATCGAGGAAAAAACTTGAAAAAGGAAGACAAAAAAAAAAGAAATAGAGCCATTAATCGACGGTACGTATTTTTGTGATCGGGACGCAGTTTAAATGAATCACCTCCATTAATAATTTCACATGATATCATACCTTTCCCTTTTACCCAGAATCATTCCACAGATTTTGAATTTAGTTTTGAAAAAAAAGAGCAACATGAATAACATTTCAATGCATCACACCAGAGGAAACGGCGTTTGTATCAACTCGCAAAAAATAATTAATTCCCAAATTATATAATATCTCATTTCTTCTCTACGTTAAATAACGAATTAATTCCGACGCAAGTTATGATTAGCGGTATGAATTGCAGAATGAACAGAAAAAAAGCGACCCGCACAGCGAGGCGGGAACAACAACGACCTACTGCCAGGAATAAAATGACGTTGGATAGAATACGCAATGGTCTCAGATCGCATTCGCGAAGTAACGACTCGACGCGGTGGGACCGCCTACATTAGAAGAATAATTACACGGCATTCTTTAAAAATAAAAACGAAAAAATTTAAATGCCCTCCACGTTATATTTTATATTCCTATTTCACTTTCAAATATTTTATTATCACCCCGGTCCAGGCATCCTTACCATTATTAACGATCGGTTCGGCAAAAACGTGTACACGATATACGCCAAATACTCTTCCCACCGACCCTAGTCCTCCCTTTCACCGCCGACAAAAGAGAGAGAGAAAAAGTGGGAGAGGGGGAACTTTCGATTACGACATGGCAACATTAGTCTACGCGGGAGATGATCTAAAAAATAAAGGCAGCATCGCAGCGGAGCCATTCCAGGAAAGGGTACGCCGAGCAAGTGATTGGGAGGTTTTTAATACAGTTATAAAAAGAACAACACGCAACGCAATAAACAAAGAGAGGGAGATGATATCGCCTTGAAGCGAACCAAGTAGCACCATGTCGATATATTTAGAGAGATTTATGGTACATCTGCACGGATATGGATAGTAGGTGTTCTATGATAACTGTGTCCTGATGGATGACTGACAAATCAATCCAAGTTCAAAAACTCATATTTCAAGCATCCCAATATTATCGATTAATTTCAATTAGCGTCATAAAATTGTCAGCTCAAATTAAATCGTTATCTCCTATTCTAAAAACATTGAAAGGATGGTATGTTGAGTATTTGAGGAACCTCAATTATAATTTAATAAAATTGCAAGCTAAATTGATCTTCCGGTGAATAGCCAGAACTCAAGTTCTAATAAGAAATATTAGCGCTGTTTTATTAAACGTCACGCGGAGTAATCATCCGCAAGGATGGCTTGATATTTCACGCTTCCTCATCCTCAACAGAGAATGTAACACTACCACGATACCATAGTTTGCGGTTTGTATTTCACTTTTACAAAAAGTATTTTCATTAATTTTTCAAGCTTTCAATGTGCCCAACAGAAAGCATTGAAGCACCGAATCTATTACCCGAGAGCATTTACAATTTCCAATATTTGAAGAGTGCGCCTACTTTAAAAAAAAAATGTTCGAATCATTGCGTTGAATACATAAAATCGATCCACTCGAACTCTCAGAGGCCAAGCGCACCTGTCCACAATAAAACGAAAATCCAAAACCCATGCGATTGGCAATTTTTTTTAAATTCCAACATACCTTCCGCGTTTGAACGCCACGATGGACACTAGGCAGCAAAATCTCAACCCTTTTCACTGCCTAAATAGACGAGCGACGTTGCTAGTTGCCGCATAAAGTCATTAGAGCCCCATCGCTACCCGTGCCGCGGTAAGAGGGGCAGCGTCACCTGCGTAATGAGACCACCCGGCCATTAAGGCCTTCACGCACAATGAATTCTCGCGTGTAAATCGAAAGCGCCGAGACCGTAAACTCGTCAATAAACCTTTTGGAGATACATAATTTACGCCACTAAATTTCACTGCCACCGACGACTAAACGACGTTGCCCAGACGGGACGAGGGCAAACGACGTAAAATCCAAGCTTTAAAATAGGTAACAACCGGGTCTTCGCCGGCCATCCATTGCCCTTTTTTTTAAGAATAAAACGGCTCGCATGCTTTACGTCACCACGGAGACATTGCGGGGTGCCACTAAGCAAAAAAATAAAGAGAAACATCCCAATGTTTGTTTTCTTTCGAAACCCACTCTCTATGAGGAAGGGATACGGTCCGATCGCAAATAAAAGCGCACAAGGGATATGTCAATCGCACACACAGGTGCTCGGAAAGGTAACAGAGGAGCCGTCGGTGACGATATTAAAAAAAATACGTAAACAAATCCGCAAGGAACCAAGAATTCAAAACGACTGCGGATCAGATTATTCATTCCGAAGTCGCCCAAAGCGTAACCGACCCAATGTTACGAACCCCGATGGTAGGAATGAGATAGCAATTCAATCATTTCTATTATGCAATGAGGACTACCTTATGCCACCAGAAGTCGCAAAAGACGCAGCTGGTAAACCTTAGACTATTTCGTATGATCCCATAAAACTGCAAAATCGGGCGGGCACTCGACCCAGGGATGACCAGGCAAGTGATGCGATAATTCACCCCCTACTCAATGAAGTCTGCGGCTCTTAATATTTCGGCAATTTTATTAGGTCTCTTTGTGAAAAATAAAATTATGCACCAACTCACACTCCTGCATTGGTCATTACATACCCTTACTCCACTTCATGTGGAAGTGCTAAAGTTTCTGTTTTAACCCTCATCGTGAAGGAATTCCACAAAGTTAAACCTGAAACCTTCATAGTGAGTTTCTTTGCACAACTTGGTACCTACCAATATCAATGTAATGATATTGATAAGTACATAATTGCACAACGGTTTCCTCATGGGCTTCCCCGTGACGGTGAGGAAACAGGAAATACATACGAGATGAACGACAATCCTTCCTTATCCACTCATAATCGGGCATTGGCATTTGACCTGTTTAGTCTCGTATTTACCCTTATGTACTTAAGGGTATTCACTAATTAAAACTCGGAAACTGAGACATAAAATAAATTTCCGTACCCCGTCCCACTGACAATATGCTTGAGATAATTGTTTATTGAAATGCTTTGCCTAGACACTCAAAAGAGTTTTATCATAGAACATTTGTTTCTTAAGGACATTAAGAGCACTGTAATATGCATGTAAACCGACAAAAGAAAAATATGACAGCACTCTAAAGCAACCATGCGATAGATGACATCTCATTAAAAATTAAAAGCGAAGCAGTAAAAAGCATGACTTCCATTAGCAATGGTACTTAAAATGGAAATAACTTCCGGGAACCGCTGGCAAGTTTTAATAAGATATAAATTTCTCGTTAAATATTTAGTTTACTGCCATTACAAATAAAATGGGGCTGAAAGTCGACTCATCTTTGTAAAATCAGTAAATAGATAGACAGCAGTAAATAGACAGCAGTAAATAAACAGTTAGCAGTAAATAGATAAATAAAGACAGTTGACACCTTTAATATGGATCGAAGTAGTAGGACAATATGTGATATGAATGGCAGAGTAACATAATCTTAGAGACAAGAGATTAAACTTATATAGGGAAAAAATTAAGCATGCCGAGAAAAACGAGTATGAAGATGAATAGGAAGTGTATGGAGTTATAGAATCGTAATCCAGGTTTTAAGAGCATTTATTTTGTGGGGCTTAGATATGTTGCCATGCTTACCTAGGTGATGAATCCATCAAAAATCTACCTAAACCGTCAAAGTAATCATAATAATAATAATAATAATTTTATTTTGGCTAACTTAAGTTTTTCATGTTCTGTATCACCCAAAATTACCGTCGAATACCACGAGGATTAAAGCATGTCATCTCCCGCATTTATCTCGCATCCCCCAACCTTCCCCACAGAATTGACCAATAATGCAACACCACTCTCCCGCTTGGCTGCTGCTTCTCGAATTTACATGTTTTTCACATTTATAACGCACAAAGATGATTGCTGTTTTGCGGGCATAATACTAATTAATATGCTGAAGAGAAAGAGGGTCCTGTGACGAGGCAGTCTAAAGCATGGTTAGCGGGTATCCGCCGCCATTTGTCGCGAACAGTTGACAACAGAGCCTCCTGCATTTCATCTGGCCGGGATGAAAAAAAAAGAATTATCTACGTGAAGGAACCTAGTGGAATAATGGAGAACCTGTTGCAAAAAATTGGCAATTAACGGCAGTAGAGAAGGCAGAATGTAACGCAATAAAATAATACACACACTAAAATATTTTTAACACATAATTTACCTCCTCAAACGATGGAGAAAACAATATGCGATCTATGAAGTACCGTTTCATAGGATTCCCAAGTCAAAATTTTACGCGTGTGAGTGAAGCCAAGGTCCATTTGATGGTTTGACGGAGAGATAATAATGGTTGATATTCTAGGATTAGCAAATGCGCACATTCAATGCGTACATTCATCTGCTCTGTTTCTTCACGGAAGCTTTGACCTATCTAATCTCAATGGTTGTGAATAATATGATTGCTGTTTAACTCTGACTCAAGCAAGCATATTATTTCAGCCTGGAATTTTAAGTGTTTGACAAAACTTGACGCAAAATTTCCGCCTCTTAAATGTCAAAAACTCATTTTTTAAGTCAACCATTCTACTATCGTTATTACTGAATTGCAGCCCCTATAACGTTATCATCATCAAGAGCCTCTCGTTTTAGCATATTATTCTACAGTTCTCGCTCGCTCGATACCGTTTAATCTGAACTTGAAAAAATGAAATATTCAAACTTTTTTGAGTTTCTTTCCAGTTATGGTTACCGTTTCAAATGTTGTGACAGATATAAGTTGAGAAATGGCTTAATCCATCACAGGAACTTCCAAAAGGGGAAGCTCAATTTATGATTTATTACGCGGTCTACCCAAACAAATATGTTTCCATATTTACCAAAAAATTCCGTTTTTAAAGGGGAGATGCGACCCTTAAAGGTTTTCCCATGCAATACCAAGAATACCGAGATTAAGATTATGTATACATTCTTGTATGAATATACCAACATTAGCAAACGCTAAGCCAATTCACTATTAGTAGATCACATCACTGTGACGGCAAAGACCATCCAACTTAATGATACCATGCATTAGGTCTGGATTGATACGCCGTCAAATTTAAAGCATATCTTATAAAATTAGCAGAAATTGTATCATTTTCTCAAGTCATATTTTTTAAATCATTTTCCTTAGAAACCTTAAAAACATTTTCCTTAAAAAAGGGTATTTGAAATATTAATTAGTAACTAGCAAATAACCAAATAACCACAAATAATCACTAACAAAAGCATCAATTGATGCTGCAAACTTGGTGTAAGATTGCCATACCCTACACCATTGCGGTGGCTTATAGGTTATCTGTAGTTGAGGGGATCGAGATAGTGAGGTAGCCATCGTACTGGCTCCCCACCCAGAGGGCCTGGGTTCAAATCCCGGCGGTGTTGAATATTTTTCAGTGGTATCTCAATCCCTACTTGAGGTGCTTTGTGGAGGGCACTTTGAGTGAGTGCGCCGCCCGTCGGATGGGACATTAAGCTGCGGACCCCTTGGCGCCTTTCGTAAACAGTAGGCTAATGCCGACGCCGGGCTTCTCTCCACCCTTCATCCTTTCCTGTCCATCCCGTATGGCGCAAATGACCTCAGCTGTCGGTCGCCTCCCCTCAAAACTACTACTACTCTACTACTACGTAGATGACCACTTTTAAGTCTAGTAACAGCGGTGAATACTCCCAACTCCTCAAGTTAGCTATATATATATATAATATATAATATATAGATATATATATATATATATATATATATATATATATATAATGTATAACACTTAGCACTAGTGGACACAGACAAAAACACAGAAACACACAAAAAAGAGACTTACTATTTTTCGAATTTTCGGTGGTCGTTGCCACCTTTATCAAGGAAGAGAGGGACAGAACCATATATATATATATATATATATATATATATATATATATATATATATATATATATATATATATATATATATATATACATATATATATAATATATATATATATATATGTATATATATTATACAATCGTACTTTGGTATATAACTTATATGCTTTGAAAAGCGGAGAACACCAAATATTGACAATCTTATCAAGTACAAACAAAGTTCCAGTTAGATGGTGCCTAGAGCAATCAATGAGTAATTTTGTAGTTATTCCATCTATTTACAACTGAAGAAGGATACAACTTACATACCCTGAATCAATGAATAGTAGCTTTTTTATCATCCTTACTTTCTGGAATCATATGCTCACTAATTTATTTTATTTTCGTTTCGACATTTATTTCGGAAGTAGGCTTTAATGTTGAGAGTGAAGGATGTAACAGTTTTCGCGCAACGTAACGAAGGACGTAAACAATTTCAATGGATACCCTTAAAATACAAAAAACAAAAAATTCTATTTCCATTTTTTTCATCGACACTGTCATTTTGAACCCTTTTGTACAGATAGTGTCAAATAAAGTATTTATTACAAGAGAAAACAATAGAAACATTTTGGAGTTGGGAAAAACATTTATCGACCTTGGCATAAATATAGCTGTAACCGACGACCTTGCGAAAGGTGTTATTACATTTTTGAGTAAAATTATAGCTCTTGGTGAAATCGCATTGATTTTCACCATCTACTTGATAAACTGGTGTCTCTTGGGCACAGAGATGCATATCCCAAATTCTCTCTTTAAAACTAGGTTTCCGGAACCCTAAATCATTCCCTCAACACAGAACCATAGGCTGGTTTCGGCCCTGAAACTTATTCTCAGCAAAAACACTGTTGTGATTCAGGTATTTTCGTCGATTGCTATAACGAATATTTATTTATTATAAGGTTAACTTTTAAATATTCAAGTCGAAAATTGAAAAATTTTAAACACTCTAATGGTTAAATTAATGCAATTATTTACTTTGAACCATATTTAGTACAAGTGGTCACCGGTTAAGAGAAAGTTGAAAATCTTAACTTCCGTTTTACTCTCGTCGCATTGATCATGACGACATCAACATTTAGAATAAACAAGCACTTATTTTGAGGTAATTTAAATTATTATTATTTAATTAATACGTTTATTTTAATTGTTAAAATTTAACCTCTCTTAGAATTATCCATTTACTCTAATTGAGATTGTTTTCCGATTGAAAATTATTCCTCATGATATCAAATTAAATATTATAAAATAAATTAGCGAATGAAAATTAAGAGATAAATACTGGTACACTATACAATTATCATACGGGAACACTAGGCTGCCCTAAAACTATTTGTGTATCTGTAATTCAATCAAAGAGTCGGATGAATTCGAACGGAAAATGTTACGTTTCGTGAATATCGCCAGCACTTACTGCCAATTTTAAGTGCTAGCTAATCGCTGGATATAAACGCTTTTCGATTTCTCAGTTCACATATCTTAACCCATCGCTGGCCATGTTTATCTCAGTGGGTCAAGTACTCACTAAAAGCCCCAAAAGCCTCGTTAGTCCCAATTCCACAACGAGCGCGGAATTTATGACGCTCAATGAATCTCGACCTCGATTACATCGCTAAACGATCTTAGACGTCTTTACGTTGGAATTGAAAAACAATTACCGACGAAATCCGGTCGCGGGATAGATAACGGAAATAGTACTTTCTCTATGCCTCCATATTAATTTATTATAGGTAGCTGGCGAACGGAACATGCGCGAGGTGAAGAGGAAGACTCCGCAGGGACCACCACAAGCTAGCTACCTCTCGTCTTGAACTGGATCCACTCGGAGGCATCTGCCAAAATATCTCCTCTCAAGAACCCCTCCACTCACATAAATAATATCCCTTTCATCGAAATTTCGGAGCATCCTATTTAACGGCATCACTTCCCCGAAACCAGCTGAAACGAGCAGGCCGGAGAACCACGGGTATGAAAACCCCCCTTTCGCGTTATATAAGACCAAGCATCTGCTTTAAAACGAAACGTTCGATACTACGTTTACGGACGCCATAAGCTAACCTTTATGTAAGTTATAGTTGGGGACGTAATATGGGTAGGTAGATGGTAGGAGGAAGGACGTCGTAGGTGGATATGAGCCCTCGGAGAAGAGGGGAGTGTGGAATGGGGTTGGGGCGAGAGAAGAGGATATTTACAAAGCGCGTGGGAGCGAAAGCCGTTTCATCCGAAAAGACTCGTGTATTACCGAGGCACACAAAAGATTATAGCGTTGATAAATGCGGCCAAACGTAGCCAGCAGAGGAGAGTAATAGGGCAAGAGATTAAACTGAAACACAGGGGTGGCCGTGGGGGAGGATAAGGAGGAAGGAGAGGGAAAGGAGGAAGGGAGAAATGAGGGGAACGGGAAGGAGGATAGGGAAGGGAAAGGGAGTTGGGATGGGGAAAGGAGTGACGGGAAGATTATAAAGGAGGCCCCTGGAGGAGGCAGCATGGGAACGTTGGAATGAGGGCCTACCACGCAGGGGAGCGTGCGGGGGACAAGGAAAGAGGGGAGGAGATAGGAGTACGGGGTGGCGGAAAGCGGTGCAAGTGTATACGAGCTAGTAAGAGAACGAATGCAGGCAGCGGACGAGGGTGGAGAAATGGTCCATCTGAGGGGGAGGAGGGTGTATATTGAGAGAATGGTGGGAGTGGGACGGAGGAAATGGACACGAAGCAATGTCGAGGGGGGTGAAAGGGGGAATGGACACCCGAGAGACTTCCCACGGGCAAACTAGAGGTCTCCGGCAACGCGCAATAATTCCTTAACTGAAATGAAGTAGGGTGAAAAAATTAAACGCCCGGCGTTTAGCAAAATGGACGAATGGGTCGCAGGACTCTCTTTCCCTATGGGAGTTCCGAGTGGTCTAGGCACAGTCGAGTTTACAAAGCCAAAAATACAAACAGATTTATTTTTATTTGGGACATTATGCACCTGAAAGAATGAGGCCTTGGGCCAAAAGGAAGAGAAAAAAATTAAACATTTGTGTTATTACAGCTTCCTGAAATTCTTTCTGCCATACTTCCTAATGCATCTTTTAAGATTCTCGTATTTTTTTCAACTTGTAAACGTAAGATAAAGTTCTATAACTATGGCTGGAGTATTCTAAGCGAGACGACGTAATGATACGTGTTATCCCGCAATCTTCATTTCTTATAAGCCAACCAACTTCAGTTGCTCGCTCACTATCGTCGGCACTGCGCTAACCTACGCTTTGGATTACTTTTTATCGATAATTTTGGACAATTTTCAATTTTAATTTTTATTATAATATTAAAATAAAAACGATCATTAAAACACCCAAAAACCGTAAAACCTAGCTAACATAACAAATTATAAAAAAATTTCTGCCATTGTCTACCTTGTAAATCTTTGCAATTTATCCCTCACCCTGCGCTTGCGTCATCATGTTATCTGTATCACTAATTATCTCATTACCAGCGATGCTTATATCACACTTTTCTAAACGCTGCTTCTGACAGGGATGGAGGTAATCAAATTAGCAGCAATCTGGACAGCGAGAACTGATTTTGCGAGCAATCGAATAAATTTGTTTCTGTTCTTTCCCAACTAATTTTTTGTGATATCCAATCTGTAATGATAAACTATATTAAATTTATACATTAAACATTCAACCGGTTAATTTTTAAAGTCATACATTAATGAGAGGGAATTTATGACATTGAAAATCACTTACGAAATGAAAAAAGACCTTGTCTGCCCTTACGCGAGCAACACAGAATGCTCGCGATGTTGGTAGTGATGGCGTGATTTTTTTCTTTCAAGAAAGTCAACCCGAAAAATATTTTTCTAACTGAAAAGGAACTTGAGGGTTTATGTTAATTCCTAGATGAAAATTTAGACGGAGTAGCTTTAAACAAATATAAAAAATAAGTAATCCAAAAGAGTTACATAGTTATTTTTAGATCTGCTCCACTCAAGAGTTTTGTTTCTTTTTATACTTGATATTACGCTCTCAACGGCGTCTTCAGTGATGATTTTCTGAAGCTATTCCCTGAAGAGTTTGTATCTTTCTTGTTTCAATTAAGATCTGGGTTGGAAAATTCAAGTTTTCAAAATATTTCTTCTGTCAGAAAGTGTTCACGTATTTTCACACAATTTTCGCGAACAGATTACAGTATCCGTCATGTTTTATTTTACAATTATTACCGTGATTTGGATAGTACATAGGTAAACTACTCGTCAGTGAAGTGATTAATACCTTCTGTATTACTAAGAAATCACACAATTATTAATTAAATTCAATACATTTTTCATCTCCTCAACTTTGGCTCAATTTTACTCTACGTGTAATTGAAACGCGATGAAGTCTCGACCAAAACATGAAGACCAACTATTCCCACACAAGTATGTCTAAGGAATTTGTTTGTTTGATCTAAAGGAGAAAGTGGAAATATGCTGGGTCTCATGAAAGGAGAAACAACGCTAACCAAAGAATGCGACGACGCACGAGAAAATGTGTTCGCGTTGTTTCAGAAATCCCCGAGTCTCTTTTATTCCTTTACAAGGCAAGATCAAGAAGTAAATTAAGATGGCATGCTACCTCCTATGACGATCTCTTCGGATAATAGGACAGGAAGGGGACGTTGTTTATATTCAGTGTGCAAGAGAAAGAGAACATTGAGACAAATTCAAGCTGCGAAAGGGCAGGGAGATGGTCCCATCTAAGGTCGGTCGAGAACACCGTGGAACATACATATAACCTAAGTGCTCCTTCTTAAAGAGTGGACGGCAGGAGCATTTGCGGCGCTCTCGGAGAAAACTCCGAAAAACGTGGCGAAGGAGAAAAGGATTATGGGACGAAAAAAGAAACTCTTTCACACGGAAGTGCAAGGGGATAAACTGATAATTCATACGGAGCCAGTCTTACAATAGACTGAAATAACGTACAAACATGGCAAGTTTGAAAACACGAATGAAAATAACGGCGATCCAATGAACGCCTGGCAAATCTTTAGCATCCACGCGGTACACTAAGTAGCAAAAAGGTTCCAATATTTCTTCAGGAGAAACACAATAGAACAATCCTTGGAGGAGATAAAAAAGAAGAGTTCTACCGTGGTAGATGGGTGGAGGACAAGAAGATAAGGAGACAACCTATGAGGAAAATAAAGAAGGACAAACAACTTTATTCGAACCAATCCGACACCGTATTTGAACACATCCCCATTCCTTGGCGAGGAGAAAGAAAAGAAAAAGAAAAAGCGAGAGAAGTGGAGGAAATCGAAAAATAAGATAAAGGAAGTCAGTGTGCGCAACAGTGGAAGAAGGAAAAAACATTTTAGTAGGAAGTTTTGGAGATCAGCGATGCGGGAGAGGGCAAAGGAAAACATTGGCAAGAACCGAGAGGAAAATGGAATAGGAAAATTAATTAAACAAGTGAAAAACTAAATTCATTTAGACTCAAGCCACGGGCAAACTCCTCGTTCTTTTTCGTTTAAAGATTTGTAAACAGCAAAAAACCAAAAGGGCAGAAAAGTAAGAATTGTCCCGAAACGTCTGAATAGATCAAAAAAAGAGTTCTGAAATAGGAATTGGCTGAACGTAATTCCACCTCGTTTGTACTGACACCTAAAAACAACCTCCATGCACATTTTAGAACAGCATGATCTGAACATCCGCAGTATTTTAAATGAAAATAGAACATATTGAGCTCATAGATACGAATACAAAATTTGCGCATTAATTTGAATTGAAGTAGAACGTCAAATGTATGCAAAACCATGAAAATAATAATAATTAACTTCTCACAAAGCAATGCGACTGAAATAGTAAAACATGCTTGAAAGTCTTACGTTAAGATCAAAAGGTTTTCGAGTTATTAAGTTCTATTTTCTCGAACCAAATGGCGAAACAGGCTACGGTACAGGGATCGATGCGGCAATTTCCCTGATATCGATAGGTATGAGTTAATTCCATTCGAATTTTAATAAGATCATTATTATGATTGGTAACTCTACACGAGCCCGAGAGAATTGGTAGTTTCCACAAAGGTAAAAGGCTTACCCTTGGAGAATTCCTGTAATTGGTCAATGATTAATGATGTTATGGTGCCTTAAATCTATCTTTTTTATGCAGTAACTTTTCCCGAAAGGCTTCATATTACTGCAGTGAATGAAAACTTTGAAAAATGAGGATTATTTAAAATGAAGATACGGGTAAATTAATCAACATCCACATGTTTATGGTAACCTGAAATCCGCCATTAGGTTGTGTGGCAGGAATTGATTCCATACTGGGCATGCAATATAAACATTACGATTACTAAAAGGTTACAAACTGATTAGCATTTATATAGACCAAACAATGGAATAATTAGAACCTGTGAAGTTTTATTATCACAGCCTATGTTTATTAAGTGCTCTTCCATTCACAAGTGAGCTGCTAATTGTAAAATAAAATTGCACGCTCAGGGTAATCAGCATACCATCTGCAATGGCCGTGACGTGAGCAATATCCTTTTCTTATGCTTTACGTCACAGCTTTCTTTCAAATTCCCGGCAATTCATCAAGACCTCGGTTTGTCTGGTTTCACTAACTTAGGAGTTTAAAAAAAAATCAGATGGTGATTTACAGCCTGCTTGCATGGTAGAAGTGTCTTCCGGTACCTTTTTCGAGCGACATCTCGACCACCGTCTTTAGCACCCCTCGAGATACTTAATGAAATGAAATCGTAGCATGGGAACTTGGGAGCGAGTTTTCAGACGAAAGACAAAGATGCTAATTCCAAAATGGAAGTGTGCAATTAATATGGAGTACCTGCTGAATAGAGGAGAAAATCATAAATTTCGAGGCTAGGAGGTTCTTCATCAAACCGTACGTAAGGAGTAGGTTTCCACAGGTGGGGGACATGGGTGGTGTTAGGGAAACGTATGATAGAAGCCAAGGGGGTGTTTTGAGTCACGGAAAATATGAATATAAAAAATGGGCGAACCGAAGGAGTTCTAGTGGCGGTGGGTAACGGAAGAAACGTACAAATAAGCACAGAAGAGAAAACATCCACGTATTTAAAATATACTTTCACAAAACGGTATATAAGGCAATGACGTGAGGAAGGTAGAATGTGAGATACTACCGCTTAGGTAGGTACCTCCGAGGGAAGTAGGTGAGAGGTAGGAGGAGAAGGCCCAACTATGGAGAGGCGGGCGAAGGTATGAGAGAGGCCCTGCACACCACTATTCACCTAGGCCACATCTAGCATAGCAAAAAATACCCTACAACCCCATACGACATATTAAAATGACACATTCTTCAACTTTGCATAAGACTAAAATCGCTTAATTCCATTCAAAATGCCTATTTTTCCTTCCTCTAACTCGTCTGCCTATCAGTCTCCCCTCTACCCTCCCTTATGCATTATTTCTTCTCAGTATTTCCTGCACCAACTGGTTCTCTCTTCCTGAATTTCTACAAAAAACCTTCTCTCTCCCCCCTACCATGCCTTGTATTTCATCGTTGCTTTTCTATCCATTCATTTGTTTCCTCCGTTTTTCTGACTCAAATCTCAATTTCCTCAAATCCACGCGTATTCACTTGCCTTGACGACCAAGTTTTCGAGTTATACAGGACGACGCTTCATACGTATCAAGATATTTTCACTAACCTTTTCTTCGCATATTTAAGGTACCTACCATCAACTCCCATCTCTCTCACAAAAGCTTCTTCACGTGAGGCTATTATTTTTTATGTCCTTTACTTTGCTCGCCTTCTAAAAAACTACCTATTCTAGCTTCTTTCCATCCACTTTTATAGAGTTTACCTAAGCCTTCTCATTTCATTAATCTTTTGCTTTCTTCACAAGGCTGTACAACGACATAATTAAGAAATAAATACGATTCGACAACTCTCCGATAGCTCTAATAACGCTTGGAATTGATCAAAATTTGTGTGTACATCCTTTCTACATAAAAATAGAGCGATAAGTGGTGCGGGTTGCGTCCTGCGGGTAAGATTTGAAAAGCAAGGTCGATGAAATGAATGGCGCCGTTTAAAGTACAATGGGCAAAAGAGACATCAAAGGCCCTTCACCTTAGCCATAAAGGCAGAATGCCAAACATTTTAGATACATTAAAGTAATCTTGCCCGATATAGGCAAAATTTTCTTTACAGCTTATCCATTAATGAAAGAAATATCATAATTTCTTGAAGACGCCTACATCAGAGTGGTGTTCAATATTGCTGACGTATCCGAGAGAGGGGTTCAAGTAATGTAACGCAGTTTCAAAGGGAAGATGAATGTAAAGTACAGATACCACTAATTTGAGATAAAGACATAACTTGTTGTTCAAGCACGAAAATAATTGACGAACGACACGGGTCTGAGATGAGGTTAAGTAGGCGTGTTTCTCGCGTTGCGGAGGGCAGAATGAATTGTGGGTGGCGCGTAAGGAGAGGGAGGAAGAAAACGGAAAAGAACGAATGAAAACGACCGGAATGAAGTGGTGGGAGGGGACGAGCGGAGAGAGATGAGAAGGGCAGAGGTCTAAGACGAGAGTGGAATAAGGCAGTGTGAGGCGGGGGGTGACGGGGAGAGAGAGAGAGGGAGACAAAGAGAAAAAGGATAAGGGGGTGAGGGAAGGGGTGAGCAGAGAGGAGAAGGGCCGGGCGGGAGGTTGAGGAAGGTGAGTTTTTGAAGGCATAGTGGGGATAAGGAGGGAAGCTATAAGCTCTTGAGGCGAAAGAAAGAGATAAGGCCCAGAGGAGAGGGTAATGAGAGTGTGGGTGGTGAGGGAAACGGGGGCGGGAAGGGTTTTGAGGGTTTGAGGAGCGGTGGGAGGGGAATAAATGGAGGCAAAAGAGAGAGAGGGGGGGAGAGTACGGTAAGACGGGGAGTTAGGAGATGAGGAACTACAGACAACGGATGGAAATGAGAGAGTGGGGGGGGAGGGGGAGAGAGGAGACAAGAGGGGAACGGGAGAAAGAAGGATGGGGAGGAAAAGAAGATAGGTTTTTAGATGAACACTTTGGGCTTATCTTAAAGTGCTACAGTCGCATGCTCACCGCCCTCTTTCCACCTCTTCCCTCCAACTCTCCCCCCTCGTCTCTCCCACATCCTTTGCTCGCCCCATCCGCACTCTCCTCCCCCTTACACTCTCTTCTTACCATAGCATACCGCCTAACCCCTTCCTCCGCACCCCTACTCACCAACCTTCCAATTAAACAAGGTAAAGCGCATTAAGAGGGAAGCGCGCGTTGGAATTTCGACGCTTTCATTTGTCTCTGGCAACTTTCGAGAAATATGACGGCGTATGGCCGACGAGTAGAGGAAGCGAGAGAGAGAGTGAGAGTGCGGGCGGTGGGCGAGAGGGGGCGGGGGGTGGGAAAGTTTTGGAGTATGAGGAGGAGGACTCCGGAGAGACGAAGCCGCACACTCAACAAGAGTTCACGCGGAGGGAGATGAGAGGAGAAGGAAGGTTGTTCGGGAAGAAGTATATTAAAACTCTATGACGGAATCCCCGAGACGTTGCCCCGGAAAATATAATTCATCAGCAATACTGTCGACTGTCGTTAAAACGGGGAAGGAGGAGGATTTTCTCCCCTGAAAATGGCCGACGGCATAACGGAAAGCCCGCAACATGCGATAACCTCCCTCCAAGCTTTACATAAGCCTTCAAAATTAACTAGAGGGTCATTACACAAACCACGCCACCAAAACTTCCCTGCTCTTTGCGAGCTCATGAACAGCAAAAACAAACAAAACCTGCATAACGACGGGGCGACTTCTTGTGCACTGGGCGCTCGCGGGCGTTGCCGCTTTCCATGCGATGAAATTTCATTTTACCCAGGGGTGCATGTGACGCAAAAAACGAATAAAACGAATCAGCGCGTTGACAGTAATTAATTCCCAACAGTTTTCCAATACATTACAATAAAGCAGTGGAAAATTAAATATGCAATATTACCTTTAAAAAGAGCAATGGTATCATGCGGCAGAATTCGTACAAAATCCGCTGAGCTAAAACTTCTACTAGTCCTTAAAATCTATGAATTTGAAAATGGTTAGGTGACCGTTTTAGTGTAGTAGAATAAAAACTGGAAAAATATTGGATATTAAGTGTAAATATGTGTAAGTATATATATATATATATATATATATATATGTATATATATATATATATATATATATACATATACATATATGTATATATATGTGTATAAATATGTGTATATATATATATATTTATTTATTTATTTATTTATGTCCGAAATAGGATTCCTAACATATTCTTGGGATAAACAAAATTATAAAGACTTAGAAAAGTCATGGTTGGAATGATGTTTCTTTTTTATTTAATTAATGCTGAGAAAACTAAGAAATGTTTTCATTTCATTAAAGTGAATATAACGCGTTTTCCTGAAGCTACTCGCGGAAGTTTTTCTTTAAAACAAGAATGCAATAAACAAAGGTAAATACAATTATTCGAAAATAATACAACTGACACAGAAATATTTGTGGTGAAGATAACCATTAATATTGATCCCATCCGAGTCAGCATTAACACTCCAAACTTTTACTCCGCCTTGGGAACTAGCGCCCAGAAAAGGGTGGGAGAGGAGATGAGGACTGGAGAGGAATAAGAGAGACCGTCTGGGTGGTTCTAGTGTACTCGCGCCAAGGGATGGAGTCTAATTTCACCAAAGGGTGAGAGAGGGGCGAGGCAGAAAGCGGGAAGTTTTCATTTGAATCCCGGCACTAACTCTCGCGCGCCAACCTGAGA
>NW_027287316.1:40430048-40672548 GCF_022747635.1 Hetaerina americana
ATAATCCCATTGATAAATTATATATATATATATATATATATATATATATATATGGGGTCGCGGTAGTCCAGTGGGCAGAGAGTTGGACTACTGACCGGAGGGTCCCGGGTTCGATTCCCGGGCAAGGCACTCTGTGCACCTGCAGCTCCACCCAAGCTATGTGATTTTTCGGGTACCAGATCTTTCTGGGAAACCATAACCGGCACAGGGAAAAGAACTGGCCCCCCTACCCTGATGTGTGAATTTTCACACACCCTTAGTACAGGGTGAACTCCACCATCACCTACTAAACCGACCTTCGGGTTGATTACTGTGTGTGTTTGTGTGTGTATATATATATATGGGGGCCACTATGCTTTGCTGCAAAACCGGTCTCAGTGCCCTCTAAGCTATGGAAGCGGCAGGATGTCAGTAATTGTAAACCTCTGCGCGTCAACCGTGTCAAGAAAAAAAATGGAATCAACGATCGAGCAACGTTACGCGATTAAGTTTTGTGCTTAACTGAAAGTATCTCTCGAGGAGACTATAACAATGATTTTTGAGGTTTACGAGGACTCTGCTCTGCCCTACTCACAAGTTTTGCGGTGGTTTAAGGGCTTCAAGGAGGGCCGGAAAGAGGTTCACGACGAACAACGCTTGGGCGGCCTTCAACGAGGAAACCGATAACAATGTGGCTCGTGTTCGACAATTTTTGGACTCTGACCGTCGATTGACTATCAAGATGGTTGCTAATAAACTGAATCTACAAGATTGTTGCCGATAAACTGAAGTCTACTGTTGTGTATCCCGTTGTTACTTGTTAAAATGGTCATCAGGACGAGAAAAGACCTCTCCGCTACCTGGCAACTCAATCACGAAGGCGCGCCTTGCCACAACATGCTACGGCTCCGAGAGTTCCTGGCCAAACAGCAGATGCCAACGCGGCTCCACCCCCGTATAGTCCTGACGTCACCCCAGAAGACTTCTTTTCGTTCCCTCGGATCAAAGAAGCCCTGAAAGACACCCGTTTTTCGCCAATAGGAGAGATCTAATCAGCCGTGTAAAAATGTATAGAGGCCCAAGGATAGTACTTTGAAGAATTTTAAGTATTTATGCTAATCAATTCAATAAATTACTTAAAAGAAATAATTGCAAAACTTTTGGAACGTGACCTGTATGTGCATATATAACATAATCAGACGTAATCATCTCTCCTTACATAATTATAAAAGCAAAGTGCTAAACTTGAACCGAACGTACGCATTACTACATGATTCGGATCTATGCATACATTTGCAAGTGCGTATGTGTTTACACATGGAATTAAAACATTTATACGAGTACGTATTTATGAATGAGTGAATATTTATTCATAAAAGGTTCTAACACCCACCGCCACACGCCTTGGCAGAGGCTTGCAAGGCTATTGTGTAGACGAAGATGAATAACGGAGGGGGTCCCGCCGCCCTTAAAACTCTTCTTTTATCACGTCGTTGTGACGTGGATTTGGGGGAGAGTGAAAATGGCTCACCATCCTCTTCTCACCGCGACCCTTCCTCACCACTCTTCCAGTCCCTCGAGAAATCACCTCCATTATACGCCCCGAGCTGATGTTTATCTCGGTCTCACGACGTTTCGGCTAAGAGACCTCGACCGCCGTATCAATTTAGAGCCCAGCCTCCTATAATATGGTAGGAAATGTTTACCCTAGGCCGCTCGTGGGGAATGCAGCACGAAATCACTGCCTTACGAAAGAAGTGCTCGACGGAGAACAGGATCCCCATTGGCCTCCAAAGAGCGTGCGGCTATGTTCACAGTCTTCCTTCGCACGAGCTCCCCCAACTTGTCACCGTAACGTATTTCTTAATTAAGAGCTTTTAACGACTCCGGGGTGGGGCTATTTGTTCTTTTAATGCCCCGTTGAAGTGACTGCTGCTTTTGTGGTGTCCCGGAAGCGTTTCACATCCATTGTGAGTGTGAATACGAACGTTTTGCGTATGGGTGCCACTAAAAGGAAATGTAAAGCGCCATTTTCCATCGCGAATACATTATTTTGTGCCCGAAGATTTCACCATATTTATTACAAATCGAGAGCATATCGCGTACAATTTTCAAGCCTAAGGGGCACATCTGACAAATTTGATATTTCAAAAACCACCAATACCAGAGTATTTACGTCCTGCTAATTTTTTTCAATGAGTTTAATTTCGCACATCAATCAGCAATCCTCATGAGTTAAAAATTACCAAAGCCTTGTGGCATTGATATAGATCTCGCAGTTAAATAAAATTACAAATTACCATGGACGCATGACGAGCATGGCCTTAACTCCATCAACGAATGATGAACACACCATAGAGAACATTCAATTTTCTATTCGAGCCTGAATGCTACAACGGTTTTTCACGCAAACCAGTGCTAATTCCCTTGGGTTTAAAAACTGGAGCGTCAATCTTCTCAAAGCCAGCGATATTGTCCCGTGTAATCAAATGACAAGGGAAACGGAATGCAATGAAATCAATAAATGTTTCGGGAAACAGGATAATCAGAATGACGAATACACTCATGAACGCGACGTACTCTTGCATCATATCTGTAGCTGTATCGAGGTTCTTCTTTTGTCTGCCCTTCAACCAAGCCGGTAAATGATGTTTATCCTTTAATTTCAATATGGTAGTCGCGTCCAAAAAGGTACGCAGTGCGACAACTGAAATTTCATTCATATTTCAAAATCCACTTGTTCCTGTAGTAGATAACCCAAGGATTTTAGCAATAACACCCAGTGATTTTTTCAACTCCTACATTCATGATGGGGGAGGAGAGAGAAACATAGCTATCATCTGGAACACCACCGCATTGGGACATCAAAAGTAAGAAAGGTATTAAAAATGCGCGGTATTAAATTTGAAAGATCACTCGAGGATGTTTTAAAAAAAATAAATATCAGCAAAAAGTCGAAGACTACGCTATATTCACGCCTTATCAATGCATTACTCTTTTGGATAATACGTATAATAAATCTTCGGCCAACCGGTACCTACTTCTCAATTTTACAAAGACGGTAAATCATAAAAATAGTTTCACTTTTGAATCAATTTTTTATGAATGCCGCAAACTTCATTTAAAAAAAAGATCAATAAATAATTGTTCCTGCTGATCTCTGCAAAGAAGTTGGCAAAAAAATTACTCATTACTCGCGCACTACGCCATGACTAAATATACTATCCGGAGATTTGTAACGGAAAAAATGCCCTTGAACAATTCACTGATTACGTCCTCCGTGAAATTCAATCAAAAAGTCGATTCGCATAGTGCTAGTGGAGCTTTAAGTGAAAAAAACATTGAATTATTAACAATCCATAAAAATCTGTGCAAATTCTCCATCGTAAAAATGCAAATCAAAAATAAAGGTAGTCATTATTATGGGAAGAGCCCGACAGCTGAGAAAATTGCACCATTAGGGAGGAAGCATTTGGTAGAGGTAGGATTTTCAGGGAACGAGGGAAGCATTAGCCTACTTTTTACAAAAGACGCGGAAGGGTCTAGAATTTAACGTCCCGGAACGTAAGTGGTCCCCGAATGGAACCCCAAATAAGGCTCAGGAGTCTTACATACAATACTTCTGAAAATAAACTTTCACCTCGATGTTTCAAACCCGGACCCTCGGGGTGGGATGCCAGTGCACTAGCCACCGCATCAAAACGAATTCCCAAGAAATATCGAAGATGATCACATCGAAAGTTTTGGGATAGTAAACAAACCAAACATGCATACAATCCGGAAAAACAAAACACATGAATTGTAATGCCGGGTTAACATTTTGCGCCTTTTTCAGGGTAGCCGATTGAAATGTAACAAACATCAACATACCACAGACTTGGTGGAACGGAATATGGGGGAGTTGCTAGAAAGCTGGAGCGATTAAGGATAGAGTGCGACGCAGACCGCTTAAGATTAGAGACTCGGGCACTTAGGCGACGCTACATGTGGCGCCGGATCTCAAGGCCTTTCTACCGTGTTTTGGGCGAACACGGTGCTGGATTTCTAATTCCGCAAACTACTTTAAGAATCAAGATGTTCTGATGTAGCGGAGCCACGTTACCGTGATTTGCCTTAAAAAGAAGAGTGAAAGATATGCAATGATAACTGAGGGCCGGGGTAGGGGCGGGGCAAATTTGAGCTTTAGCCCCAATGAGAGGTCGCTGGGACGCAAATCCGAAAGTCCTGATTCATGGACTGATTCAATCGGGGATAACAGGGGTAATTCTCAAATCGTATCTGGAATTTCCGCTCTCACAAAAGATTAAGTAACCTTTAAAAACCCTTCGATGGGTATTGGATTCAGAATTCAAGATATATTTCATGTACTTCATTTAGTAACATAATTTCACCACTATTATCATTATGTTAAATGTAAAATTTAAATACTAAAATGTTCTGATATTTTAGCAGAAAATTACGCTCATTACCCGCTCGTAAGTCCTTTTACCAATGCCCCTTAGAGAAAAGCATTTGCTCTGTAATGAATGAGCATATTAGGACATTTTCCAAACTATTCAGAACGACAAACCGATGTTTTTTATTCAAGGATTTTGATCGTTTTATTTTCATCTGCCATCATAAACCGCCAAGTGTCGATACTGATGAATATTACGGAAAAACTAAGGGTTCCATTTATTAATGATCGTTTCCACGAAGTGAATCCTGGTTTGATTCTTTACATTCTCGTACATACTTCTAGTCTACCTAAAGCAGCCCATATAATATGGTTGCATAAGCTTCTACATTTTTCCTTCAGATTAAAATGCGGATTAGACCCGCATGAAATTGGGAAAAATTGAAATTCGCATCCAAAAAATATGCCCTTCTTAGTCCTTGGCAACCTCGGAACGACTATGAACTCCCGACTCAAACCCTCCGCTGGAATGAACTGGTTGTGGCAAAGAGGAATGAAAGCCTGAGGATTAGTAACTGTGCATTGTTCATCGTTCGACAAACCCCAGAGTGAGAGTCGAAAAGCAACTCCGGGAATTGTCGAGGAGCCTTTTGACGCTCGGAAAGACGCGGACGAAACTGGCAGGGATTGCGAGAAATACCGGGATAGGTACAGAAAGAGGGAGAGAAAGGAGAGCAAGGAGATACAGGGATTTGGCGCGGGGGAGGGGCCGGGGCAGGTGGGGGGGGCGGGATAGGCTTAGGGGAGAGAGACGCAAAGGGGGAAGGAGATGATTCAAGCGAGGAGGGAGGGAAGAGGCAAGGAGTGCGCGAGTGGGGAAGGCAAGGGAGAACGGAAGAGACGGGTTGAGTAGACGGGAAGCGCCATGGGCAGGTATGGAAGGAATGAAAAATTGAAGATGGAGCGATGTGGAAGTGGGGATACAGATGGGAGGGATGAGGAGAGGAGAGAACTGGAAGGAAGTGGGCGAGATAGAGGGAGCCTTAATCCCAAAAAAACCCTCTTCCACCACCCACACCCGTGCCAACCACCACCAAACCTTCCTCTTCCTTCCTTCCCCTCGACACTTCTTACCTCCTCCACCCCCTCCCGCCGCCACCTCACCTTCCACGACCACCCCCACTCCCGCTTAGCCGCTCTCCCTCCCTCGCACTCCAGTTTCGGTCGATGACGAGCAAGTCTTGTCGTGGAGTTAATTAAGCCCCTGCAACCACACGGATGGGGGAAGAGAGAGGGATGGAGGGAGGAAGATAAAGCGGGAAGAGGGGTGCGAGAGAGAGAGAGAGAGAGCGCGGAGGGCGATGGTAGTGCTGAAGGAGACTCCATCCTCCCTCCACCTCTCTTCCTTATTCCGGGCTGCGTGAGAGAGGGAGAGTGGGTGGAGGGGTTGGGTCGGGATCGTGGCCTGGTCCAAAGGGACGCTGGGACGAGAGATGGGGTCGGGGATGCGGGAGGGGGTATCTATCGGTGGTAGAGGACGACGCCACCAGCGACTGCTGAGCTACAAAGTCTGAGTGGCTAGGGAAGGAGAGGGCGGGGGAGTACGGGCGGGGGGACGGGCGATAACGGGCGGAATTGAGTGAAAGCCATTGGGATATTACGTAATGGCATTTGGTTTCCTCCTCGCTCTCTCCCAAGCGAGCACCCAACAGGGTCCTGGCGGCGAGAACCGCAGAGGGGGCATTACGTAATGGGGCAAGACCTCTCATTTCGATTTCCTTTTCTTTTTGGTGAGGTTTATGTAAAGGGGCAGGACGTGGGATTTGGGATTCAAAACATGTAATATTTTTCCCTTCAATTTTCGATGCAAAGTTACTTCCAGGGAAGGGTGGACGGAGGGCCCTGCATAAAGAAAAGACCCCTCCACTACTTAACAGCCCTACATAAATTTGAGTGTTTATTTGTTAGAATCAATCAATCTATCAAACACTATGTCGGAAGTTGTTTCTTTAACTTGGGATTCCAGTATTTTCTCTATTATTCTAATTGATTTTTTTATCCTTATTTTAACTTCCTGAATTTTTCCAAGAACCTCTAATGCTGCTGTTTTCCAGCGCATAAAGTTTCATACGCACCGAAAAAATAAATACATAAACGCACCTAATTTTCGGTCTGATATAAATAACCATGAACACAACTACCCATCCCAAGTTCTGTTTAACAGGTGATGGTAGAGTTCACCCAATAATAAGCCCGACGGCGTGTGAAATTCACATATCAGCATAAGTGGAGCAGATCCTATCCCTGTACCGCCTTTGGTTTCCCAAAATATTTTCGTATTCCAAAAGCACACAACTTGAGTGAAGCTGAGGATGACCAGGGAATCGAAGGTTAGGCTGATGACCGGAACTCCGGTCAGAGAATTAAGGCTCTAACCCTGGACTACCACGCCGAATTATAAATCACACACGTACACATGTAAAGTAGAAAGGAGAAAAATAAACTTGCTATGTAAAAATCTCATCCAAATTATACAACAAGGACCCTCCAATTAAAAGTTAAAATAATTAATGTTTTTTAATTCACTCAAAGAAAAAGATTCTGAGGATACTAATGAAAAGGATTTGTTCTGAATACGTAATTTCAACCAGCTGCGAATGACTTGGTCAAAGAAAAGAGAAAATAATAATTTTTCTCCGTTCCTCTTATTGTATTTTTTTAGAAAGGTGATGGTGGTAACCTTGGGTAAAGGGGGTCATGTCAGAATGCTGACATTGGAATATGACCGAATGATTTACTTTTTTAGGCTGAAAAGTTGACTACGGATTTTTTAATAGTTCTCTCGCTCAAAGAAACGCAAAAAAAAATTGAAATTGCAGGTACTAATTGAGGGAAACAAATCCAACTTCGCAAATTTCGCAATTTTGCAAAGTTAAGAAATGTCCATGACTCGTGCATCCTTGTATAAGTGGAACCGCATATTTCAAAAAGAGATGATACTTGAGAAATAAATAAAATCTTGGGTCCTCATCAACTCTTCCTCCTCTCTTATTAGTTCCAGGATGGATAAAATTCATTCAGTTAAGACAGACGCTTACTTGTACCATTGATGTTTCTCAATATTCGGTGAGTTATAGTTAACATCAAAATGCGAAAAATGTCGCAGCCAAAAAAAAACAAGATCAGCATCCTTGATCAAGATTACATGTTTAACTAATTTCCTCTTTCCTCCATTCTAGGGTACGCTTAGGGAAGAAATATAGATGACCATAAATCCTCATCATTTGCTCCATCACCAATGCTCACTCATCTAAAGCCTACGCATAAACCCAATGGCTCCCGGCTCCACCTTGTCAAGTTTAATTTTGAATGATTTCACACCATATTTTTATAAGTTTACTACCTTGATCAAAAAGTTCCCGGAATAACCACCGTGTGGCGCTCCCATCGTTCCGATTTGAGTTCTGTTTTTTTTGTTAAATTGGTACATCTGTTGTAGTCTGTAGTATGACTAAAATCATCAAGGCCACTAGTATCGTTTTCCATTCAAAACTCTACGCCTAAAGATATCGTAGATAAATTGTTAATCGATATTTTTTATATAAATAAATCGACATTTTTTGTGTGACGTGGTGTATTAGCATGATTAAAATTAATCAAAACATAGATGACTTTTTCGACTTAAGTATTTATTTCTTTCAAACACAACGCGGTTCACTAATGTCTAATGCCTAATTTTAACAAATGACTAATGATTATATTTGGTCGTGTATACGCGCACTGTCGGAAATCAAGAAGTGAACAGTACCTACCACAAAGTTTTTTATTAATCTCAGAAAGTTACGCGAAATCTTTAAAAAATTGTTTCAGCGATGGGTAATTTAAAAAAATGAAATTTTTCGGTTTTATTATGTTTTTGAAAAAATAGTGTGAATTTCTGATCAGGCAGATGGATGAAAGATGCACGAAATGCTACGCGTTTGTCAGTACATCAACAGCATTCTCCGGGAAGAAGGATCTACAAGAGGCGAACAGGATTTTTTATAAATTTCCTTTGCATCCATTTTCTTTAGATTTCCATTCCTATGCCATTTTGGAAGGGTTCTTTCGACCGAAACTAAGTTTTAGAAGATTCATCAAAATACGATAACATGCATACGCGTAGGCATACATACATGCAAAACGGAGAAAAAATTGAGCATTTGGAGGGCATTCTCCATCTCAATTACACATAAACTCAAAAAGTATTTGAAAAATAATAAATTATGGTAACTCATTGGATTACGTATGAATACCACTACAAGCACATTACTCTGTCCGTCAAACTGGAAATTAAACTTTGTACCCCTTCAGCGCATTTCATGGAAATGTAAAACAATGCTGACGCCGGGTTTCTCTCCGACATTCCTCCACTCCCAAAAAAAACTCAAGTGAAGTCGTCCCATAACATTCAACGGCGCAAATTGCCTAACTTTCGGTATCCTAGCTACTACTGGGAAAAAAAGAATGCTAAAGCTCAGATTTCAAAGGAGGGTTCAAATTATATGTACCATTCCAATAACCAATTTTTTACACTCATGGGTAACATTTACATGTATCAAATGATCGGATGGGACCCACGCTTCGAATGAAAGCGCTTTAATAAATAGGAGAAATGAACTCCTGCTCGGAAAGTTTTTAAATTATTTACTCCTTCCTTTGCAATTGCCCATCACAATAAAACAAAGGGTTAGCACACCTCAACAAGTGGAACCGAATAATCTAATTGAAAGCTGATACTCGCATTAAAAACGGATCGTATTCACTTGACGCATTAAATACTCTTGTCTCAACATCCTCTGCCACTAGTTTCAGTGGTGGCTCGTACGGTACTCCGTGGATTTACATACACATATTTTTTTATACTTCAGTTTTTCGGAACGGAAATTAAATAAAAAATCCAGCTGGGGCAATTTAAATATTGTTCACAAAGGTATTTTTTCGTGTGGTTAGATCTCTCTTTGAATGCATGGTATGATGTCGGGTGCTTGGGACTCCCAATAGGGGACTCACTACGAAAGATGCCTTCAGAATTAAAGATAAAAGGGACCCGTTTTTTTATCACTATAAAAAAACATAAATCATCACGCTGTTATTGGAAAGCCAGGTTTGAGAGGCATTGGAAGCAAGAAAATTAGACGACTTAAATTTTTAGTTAATTGAAAATCATTCATGTATATTGATGACACAAAAACATAATTTTAGCCCCTCACTACATTGGTAGGCGTGATCACAGCGAGAAGGTGAGAAGAATATACTTCTGAGTCGATCGATGAACTTAAGAGGACAGTAAAAATCATACCTCCTTACCAGAAATCTTTTTTATCAGCCGCAACCTGTGACCATACAGAAAGAAACCTGACATAAGAATTAGAATTTTCTAAAATAAATTTGACTCTAAAGCTAATAATTGACCATCGTCTAAAAGGCCCGATCGTACCCAGCATATTGCGATCGTAGACGACAAAATCAAATGAAAATTTAAAAACATAAGTAATCAGTAGTAGCCAAACGGCTAACGGTAGGTTTTTAATGAACCCTGGCATTACCCTCTATTGTACTCTCAAGCCGTAAATAACATCGTAGAAAATATCCTTAAACCCCTCATTATTTAGCTCTGCATAGTTGAAACAGCAAGTGGCGTAGGTAGAGAAACATGAATTTCAAAAAGAAAATGAAAGACAAAAAATCCTCACAGTAGGAGTTAAAGCTCATTGAAAACTTGAACCATCAAAATAGAGCAGCTGATTACGGCGAACACATCTGGTATTTTATCCACTCCCATTCCTATAATCTTCATCCCTCCATTCCCTGTACTTTCAACTTCAAATAGTGTCACCACCCCAGGCAATTTTCCCTACAGTACCATCTATTTTTTCCCGCCCATTTCTTCCACAAACGCCCACCGGTCACGCAAAAGCCATAGCCATTTCTCTGGAGCCGAGTTTACCACAGATTTGTGGGCCCGGATGATCCTATGAAGAAGGCAAAAAATATATATGAACAGACGACGACGGCGTGAGGTAGCGAGCGCACAGTCTGCTATGCCCTGCTGATTGGCGATAAATATCGACTGATTGACCAGAAACTTCGCGGGACGCCGGGATGAATTGAGGCGGGGGAGGGGGGAGGAGAGGTGACATCCATGAGTCAAGTCGATCTTAATAACAGCAGGACTAACACATGAATTGGTCCATTTACTCCGATTTCATACGTTTTAAAAACGGATTTTCAGATATGTCCAACGCGGGGAGAGTACCGGACTGGTCGTTATCTTTTTTCAACCGAGGATCCGGGCTTATATGAGACATAAAACATGCTCCAAAACTCGCAGTATTACAATAATTGCGACGATAAATCCAATCGAAGTCAAACTGAGCATATCGGGTAGTGAGGGCCCGTCAATTTGAGCTTTAAAGAGATACTAATCCAACTTTCTCTTGAATTTAGCATTTAGTCCGATACGAAATTAAGGTGCAATTGTAGACTATATATCTTTGAAACAGCTGCCTACTCATGCAAAATAAATTACCTACCTTACTGATACTAGAGTTCATGTGTTAGCTTAGGCTAATAACCACTTATATTATCGATTCAAACCTATCGCAACATCAGAACACAAAAATGAGATTATATTTTCAATACAGATAGGTGAAAAATGTAGAAAAGAAAATTTTTAACAGGATTTCATGTGTATACAAATATAATAAATTGTCTACAATAGGTGTATAATCTCAATGAAATTTTTGACTATCTTTACAATTCAACCATGAAGAAATTCATGTGAAATCTGTTGCTTTCTCGATTTATTTGTTTAATGAAGTTTTCTCGGGTCTTCCACCAGGTCAGGGGTTACATATTGGCCAACGTTTCGATGCTCGACTCGTGCATCGTCCTCAGGGTGGGTGACCTACCCTGAAGACGATGCACGAGTCGAGCATCGAAACGTCGGCCAATATGGAACACCTGATCCGATAGAGGACCCGAGAAAATTTCATCAAAAAATACATGGTTTGGCAATTTTAAACATTAAACTAAATTCGTGTTAGTTGACTAAGTGACCTTTTTATCTTTGGTACTCTAAATAAACATCACGTCGATAACCACTATAACCCCATCCTGAATATTTGAAGATTTTTAAGAGTTCAGATATACTTTTCCTAAGCCATCAAAAGTCAATAGATTGGAAAAAAGAATTTATTTCTTCTCTATCAATTAATTACCGACCAGTTTCGTTTAGTCGAGGTGCAAAATGACTCAATCAAGATAAGTTTGATGCAATAATTGGCAACTGGTTGGTACATGATGAAGACATTACCCTATAATTCAGTTTTATGCCAACATGCCCCAATCAAAAAATGTATTAATGCCAAAAATTAAATCGTATCATCAAATACCCCCACGAATATGCTGAGGAGATCTCGAAATCCAGTTCCGCTGCCCAAAACGATTAGACATATACCGAAGAAGTGATTACAACACAGGATGCCATAGCAACGTTGGGCCTACATCAGAGTGAACATAGACACAAAAAATAAATAAATGAGGAAAAACGACACAAAAGAGGTTACACTGAGCATTTTTAAAAAATTCCTCAATGCATAAAAATCCAACGTTATCACCGAACAAACATTTAATGCTTACAATAAAAAAAAATTTAAACGTATATTAAAGGGTTTAGAATTGAATAATAAGTCTGAAGTACTTTTTATGTTCGATATCCCGTAAAAACTCAGCAAGAATTACGAAATCAACTGCAGTCCAAAATTCGCCATTCGTCAATGCAAACTTAAGTCTGGATAATTTATCCGATGAAGCACTATTTTTACCATATTAACGACCAATCAAATAGAGAGGAGCCCCTTTTTCCCAGCCTAAACTCGTTTCTACCCTACATAATTTCCTTTACAGTTCTTTGCATTCTCCAACAGTTTTAAACTCACAAAAAAAATTACCTATTGCCTTGCTACCTATTTCTTGCTTACCCAAAATTTCGACTCCTATCACGTCCTTTAACTATTCCGCGGCTTCAAAACATCCCGAGTAGATAATTATTTATTTCTGAATTTACTTATTGTATGTGTAGTGGGTACAGATCTTCTGAAGAGCAGCTTAAATTTCTTGTAAATTATCAAATAAACTTATTCAATGTATTTTTCAATCGTATCAATAATATTCAGTTTTTAAATAAGCTTGGAGAAGAAAGAGAAAGATTTTATATCGTGGGTTTCCATGAAATTGATGAAATCAATATTTAAAAAAAATATAAATCACTAAACATATCATAATCTCGTGGATTAAAAAAGAAACAACTTACGAATGGAAAAAGGCTCGTTTGAAGCGAGCTTAATATATTTTTGCCCAAATCCCGGGCCTCCGGCTGATCCATTGTTCTTTTCCCATTCATTCGACACTCTCCCATCCCTTCCTTCCTCTCTACCTTCCCGCATATAACTCACCGCCGGTGCTCTTCCTTCCACCACCTCAACCTCACTCTATCCACCATTCTCCCTTTCCCTCTTAACATGCAGGACACACTATACACCCGCCTCCCCGTGCATGCCCATCGAGGATCTCTCTTTCCGCCATTAACTTCCCACCCCTCCCCAGCTTCCCTCTCAGGCAAGGTGGGAAATGACTGAGCTCACATGCGGATTCATAATAAATACAAGACTTCTCATGGGCGGTGCTAACAATCCCTCTCTCCCTCCCTCCCTCCATTCTCCCGGGCCACCGCGGGAGGTAGCTCTGGGATGTAAGGAATGGTGGCGGGGGCGGAAAGGGATAACGGCGAAGGGGGAGAGGAATTCCTGGAACACACATACATATACACCCCCTCCCTCTCCTTCCTCCGCGGGCCCCGTGTGGAACTTCGAACAAACGTCTTTAAGGAAGTCCAAATTGCATCAACTCTTTTCTCTCCCATCCTCTCCCTTTCTCGCTCACTCTCCTTCACTTTCCCTCTCCCTCCTGGTTTCTCGGGAAACGCAGTTGAGTGGGTGGAGGAGAGGGAGAGAGAGTGGGGGGAGGGCGGAGAGAGAGAGAGGACGGGGGAAGAGGGGGCGCCACCGGCTGACGGATCGATTCGACGCCTGCCAAGCGATACGGTTCACCGCTGGGGCACAGAGGAGGTGCGGGAGTGGTTAAATGGGGAGAGGGAGAATTTTGCTTAACGCCTCATTTTCGATTTGAAGAAAAATGGGAGAGAAAGAGAGAAAAAATTGCTTAGAAAAACTCTCTCACCCCCTCACACACGAATGGACGGTGTGGTGTGATGTGGCGGGGGAAGGGGAGGGGGACACCGTACATGGTTTCGGGGATGGGGAGAGGGGGGAAAGATAGATGGAGGCGCATTTATGGCAAGCTTTCGCAGGTCCACGGATGCCTGGAAAGAGGAAAGCTCTGGAATTGTCACCGAAATCCAGTTTCAGGCATTTCTCGCAATGACGATACAATTCATTCGAGATGCCTTACTCGTAAATCTGGTAAAAACTTTCATTACGGTTTTATTTTCATTTAGCTTTCATTTTCGTCTCATCTTGAGACGCTTAAAAATCATTTTTAGGTAGAAAAACTGACTTTAAAGGAAACGGTGACCTCGAAAACACTGACGTCGTCGCTAAGTAATACCGAAACTTAATCGTATAACGCGCAAAGTCGCGCAAATTATATTGATACTTAAGTCCTTAAAGAGCTAACTAAGAAGGCCCACCCGCATAAGCTACTTCAAATTTTCCCTACGGTTAAGGGCAGTAAAGACTCGTTGAAAGAGCTTGCATTCAATCCAGCTCTCATAAAATCGGGTAGAGAAAATTAAAGCCGAAGGTGTGTACCATAAACAGTGGACATTTGACGAGGTCTGACAGACATTTGTTCGAGGAAGTGGTAGTAATACACAGAAGTTTGCAATTTCTTTTTATATTAAAATGACAAACTAAAATTGTCTTGAAAATATAATTATTTTGATTCACGTAAAAGGGTGTTCGGCGTATTATACGTTGCTAAACCTTAGTATTGTGTTTTATGGAACTCATATTGGAAAGAAGTCTTGAATATTATGGCCATCCTTTTGAGGTTATAAGTAGCTCATAGAAATATTTCAGTCTCCCGTCGCTAACAAATGTTTCTTTTCGGGTATATTCGCCATTATTTTCTCTCATTGACCATACACCGTGTCTAATTCTTCCATCCTATAATTGCTCGGTGGCATACTATAGATCTGAACGATGACCAAGTTCGTGGGTTTAGCTATTCTTTCTACCAAAAATAATTTATTTGTCGCCTGATATATGTTTACTACGCTTCTTCCTAGCTTTTTGTTTCATAATATTGCCAACCTTTGCTGGCTGTCCTGCATCTATACCTTCATAATACCTCGCAAACCACTGCCAGGCCGTGAGGCTACCCTCCGCAGAAGGTTTATTACTCTATACAATATTCCAGCAATCCCCACTTTCCATCCATCTCACCCCGAACAGCATTTAAGTATCTATATTTCTACTCTACATCTCTCGCTTTATACTTTCTAATTTCCCCGTTGCCAACATCATTAAATCATTCGAAATCCCTACTCTACCTGATTCAGTCATAATATGTTTGAATTACGCGTCGTGAAGGAATATCTGGCATCTTAATTAAAAAACGTCTGGCATGAATTGATGCAGTACTCAGTTTAAAGATAAAGAAACCTGTTACTAATAGGGTTCCTAAGAACCATCATGCAATTATGTAACGCGAAGGGCTTTAGCATCAGCTGGCTACGTATTTTAATCAATAAAATTTGGTACGTACGACGTCTTCCCTATTTCAATTGGTACCTGCTGATAAAAGTTTAGAAAATACCACAATATTTTTAGTAATTATATCCATTATTTTGCGACACCCAGGGAAATCATGCCTGATTCAATTAAATTTATAGTCAATTTAGTATCATAAGTAATGGAAATTGCTCTCTTCCAAAGAACTTCCTGAGCAACGGGTGAACCCCCACAATATGCCATCAATATGATGAATATTACGAACGTCCCTTCATAAATATTAACAACATCTCGAAACTGTAAAATATGATTGTGACAAATTAAATTAAATGGATGAAAAGAAAACCTAACTATATTCAAGGCAATTTTAGGGAAGAGAGACATCTACGGAGAGATATTAAAAAAACGCAGAATGAGTGTGCTCAGGGGATACTGATAGGAAATGGGATAATGAGAGCTCTAAAAGAGAGGACATTACTGAGGAAACGAGGCAGATGGTGGGAAAGAATAGGCATAAGGATGACATCACGAGGGAGAAAAATATTCAGATATAAATACCGAGTCATTGTAACATAAACTATAGAGTTTAAGGATGTTTTGAGTCATAAATACAGGGCTTAAAAGTACAGCAGCGTATAATGCCAGGATTTATCAAAAACCTACCCTAACCCGGTAGAATGCTGAAAAAATAATGTTGATCTGTTCTGAAAGGGTCAAGGAAGCATTTGCTCATTCCCCTACAGTTTCACGTATTGGCCCCAAACTACCGCGGATGCTAAAACCATATTCTTCCAAAACGCCTCTTCACACGAGACTCTTCCATAAAATGGAATTTCGATAGCGTCATTATCACCTGCAGCAATCTCACATCCGATGCGAATCACCATGGTTCCAAAATTACGAAAGAACAATGCTTACAGGCATGGTAGATTAATGGTAAAATCACGAGTCCACGCCGAGAGCAAAAGTTTTTGCGTGGCTCGAATGCGAAGAGAAACTGATGGAAGCGGTAACTGCACTGTACTATGTCATCCAGAAACGGTATTGCAAAGCATACGGCGCAAAAATCTGAGTGACAGAAGAAATATAATATTTTGATATCAACGAGGTGAATGAATACTACCTGGAATGGAACGTCACCTGGTCCCTCGGAAATTATATCGAAAATCACGATAAGATAATTTTACTCAAAAGGGTAGAAGGAATTGTATAGATAAGAATATTACTCACTGAAGGAGTTAGAATACCCATAAGAGTATTTGCTGACCCCGAGGACTGTAATCAATTTTTTTCCATCGCAGAAATATGAAAACAAAACAATCCTATGAACACAAGTCTAAAAATAAGTAAAGGGAGCCCAGTGCATTAAAGCAAGTCGAGCCCACCTTCTTCATTTTCCATTCGGATAATATTTATATAAACTTAAGGGCCAAGCTGTTTAAATTATTTACTAAGAAAATAGAAAATTAATTCTTTTATTTCCGTATCACGTGGGTCAGCTGTTATTGCAGTAAAGTTCACCGCTTCATAGCGCATTCACGATGGCATGTGTTCAACATCAGTAATATGGACGCGGATTGAGATATACCATTAGAAGAGCCAACATTAGAAACCATCAATCATGAAATGATAGATCCTCAGTTACGAAGACAGGCATTAAATATCCTCTCCATATTTCACAATTTTTCACTCGCAATCTCATATTTCTTTCGAACGCGGGGACAATTAGGTCGTAACCTGAACACAACATAACACCGAAAACTTTATAGTGTCTACAGTTACAGTGCGACTCAACACATTGGTCAACAAGACTTCCTCAACACGGAGGAATTAATTCTATCGTAAATAGTAACGCATTCATATGCATTCCCTTTAATTATATCAAACCGAATTTACGCCTATACAAATAAACTAATTACGAGTTTTTTCAATTAACGCTATCATTCAAAATAGAAGATTATTTTGAACGTAACTCTCGTACTTCTATTTTTTAAAGCGTTATTATTTTATCACTGCAAAGAGAGAAAGGAAAAATAGAGGTAATTGGATCCGGTTAAGCGTAAAGGAAGGATACGGTGCCGAATAAAACTCGGCCATCCGTTAGGACAACATCGCAAAATCAAATCGCGCAAGTGAACGAAATAATTTTCATAAATGAATTGTGAAGTGTCAAATTTAGGATTACGAAATTTTAATATTTGTAACATTGTGCGGAGCCATACAAACCTTCACTTTTCTGTGACAAATGAATGAGGAAAGCTAAAAATTAGCTATTTTGAAATGAAATCTAGAGTTCAACATTTTAAATTAAATGGAATGCGCAAATAATAACACTTTAATAATTTGCAGTTTTAAAATTAGCTGTTAAACGACAGTTTACCGACAAAGTGAAGAAAAATTTTATATTTTTATCGCTGAATTTTTTAGTTAACCTACTTTCATTTATTAGCAACTCGATTCTTTCAATACCATTCAATCGTACGAAGGAGAAAATTGTTCCCTTAAACACACAAAATTAAGCGAGCATATATCGTTATGAAGTTATTGAAAAAAAATATTATTGCTAACATTTCAAGTAACTAAGGTAATATACGAATCTAGGAGAGGCCTATGAGCAGCATTGGTTTCTCACCCTCTCACGTGTGTCGCATGTGACCGTTCACCAATTCTGATCCCGCGACTTGTCCGGAATAAAACGACAATGCATGTTAAGGACCGCGACCTCATCAAGAGGTCTCTCACTGCGACTGACGAATACTCACATCGGCACGCTTTCACGTCGCAGTGAGCATGAGTTCACGCGTGATGGCATTGACTCCGTACCTTGATGTGCAGTAACGACGTCGAAACGGAGTGAACTTTGTCCGAAAGCAGCGATAGAGCACAACGAAGAATAACGTGCAACCAAATCCCCACCGGTAAAGGAAACCTCTGCCGCAGACGTTTTGACTGGTTGTAGAATGATTTATACGAGCAATTGGTTTAGCCATTGAGGAACACTTTTTAATTTACTGAGCACATTTAATTTCACCACTTAACTGTAGCTTTTGAGATGTAGGTTTGGAGGGGTATAGAAAAGTGGAATGAATGTAAAGAAAATCAAAAAAGGGGTTCTAGGTATGGAGGGGGAGGAGAGAAAGTTATTCGGAGAAGTCCGAAGGCAGGAAGGAAAATCAGATACCGACCTTATTAAGTGACATTAGAATATGAAAGATTGAGGTAGAGGAAGATTGTCGGGTAGGCGAGGTAGAGGCAGGTATAGAATATGCATTTTGGACGGAATGATGGCAGGCAAAAATTATACTGAGTTGGATAATGGCTTGTTGTTAAGCAGAGCGTTAGAGTAGCTAGTGCCGCTTTAGACTGGGGTTCAGAAGTGTAGTTCCTGGGCCCGCCAAAATCTTACTCGGTAATACACTGGCTATATTAATACTAATTCTATTTCCACAGCAGATCTAGTCTAGTCAAGTGCCTGGGTCAAATCCCTTAAATATTATTAAAAGGGCTGACTCTTGCGTGTAAAACTTATACTCAAATACCAATTTCGCTGGCGCCGTACTAACAATCGACTCTTGCCCTTCCCCCGCAGAAGGGATCGGCGATTTAAGCCGAGTATTTACCCACTCCTTCCATCCCCAATCTCATGAAAGCAAGAAGCACACCCCGCCGCCGGTGGATCTTGAAAAATGCGATCGCAGATCCGAGACGACAAGGGCAGGAGCGAATCGAACAAGGGTCGGGAAACGTAAAAGGGTGGGGAGGGTTCCTCCTGGGGGAAATGGGTGGGTGGGATATGTTAGGAGGAGGCAAGAGGCTCTGCCTTTCCGGGAGGGAGAAGAATATGGGAGGGGGAAGGGGGTGAATGGATGAGGAGGAGTACGGGTGGAGAATGAACGCGCATCTCCGATGCCCACACACATACGCGCTCGGAGGCGAGGGCGGCGGATTGGCGGGAAGGGACGCCGGCCCTCCCGCTACCGAGTGGGCGGGCGAACTCACGCATTCGGCAAACCCCCCACACCAAGCTCCGGTGCGCCATAAGGCACGCGCACGCAATAATCGGAGGGCCATTCCTTCCGACGGAAAAGGGTGAAAGGGCTGCTGCGCATTCGTGGAATAATGGAAACGGGAGCCATTGGGTCCCACATGCCCAGGACTTGCACGCCATCCCCCCACTACCAGCACAAACGCCCTTTCCACCCACATTCTCCCTCCCCCCCAAAAAAATTCCCTCCCAAGAAGGGCTCAAGAGGGTTAAATTCCCGACGTCACTTCCGCCACGCGCCGCCGTGATTGGCACCGTCAGAAATGGAAGAGAACAATGAGACCTTTCCTTGCAACGCCCCTTCCTTTCATTCTGTCGTGATTACTTTCTCGGTGTAATCCGAAAGGAAGCAATTGTAAAATCACGAACACACTGCGCGCAACGTGAAAACATCGTAATAAAATGAGACCTTGATCGTAAGGGAATACGTCTTTATCATTTCATGTACTATGCCAATTTAAAACTTAGCGCAGAAATAAATAAAGCCAAAGGGAAAATCCGCATAGCACGTGGATTAGGGACTAAGAGTGAATATCCGCCGTGAAAACATCACTTGCCTCAGGCGGAATTCAAACCCAAATATCTTCTCGGTCTTGGGATTTCTTTCGCTATCCATTCACTCGATTTCCTTCGCCGTTGGAAAGAGGCTAATTTTGCCGAATTTGCTATCACCCATCAGTGGCAACTGGCATGTCCGCCTTTGAAATCGGGCCAAGTCAAATAATTTGTTCATTGTAGATTTTCACAAATTAGTTCGGTAATGGGATGGCTTTATGCTTATGTTCCTTCAATAAGCTTAAGGTGATACGTAATTTTTCAGATAATATAAGAAGATGGTATTAGAATGGAACATGATCATGATTCTACACGAAATACATTAATTCCTCGTGAAACCGTGCATTGCATTTAAGCTAGCAATAACAACTCAAAACACTAACTAAAATTTAGCGTAAAAATATTTTTTCAAGAAATATTTACCCCTAAGAAATATATTATTTTCAGGGATAAATCAATAATGGATGGAGTTAAGATCATAAAGTGTTAATAAATAATACCTAAGTGCTAATTTTATCAAGACCCGTGGAATCACGTGGAATCAAGATCCCTGGCCTTTTAACCCCGAGATGACAGAAAGCTATGCTTTCATATAAAACAGAGCACATTTGAAAATACCCGGTCAATGCTAAAAGGACAAGAAAATGCATCTGCTTATCATTTAATTAAAAAGACAGGGAAGGAGTTTCATCAATTCAAGCTAATATTTAAAACGGTTACCAAACGCCTGAGTAAATAAAAAATATGGGAAAAGGAAAGGGGGATGGAAGGATGTAAAAACACAATTACAAATTATGAGAGTTGAATGATTTAAGAACATTAAGGAATTTAAAAATTGAGAGATTCGCAAAGAATTAGAGGGAGTGTAAGGAATGAGGAGAACGGGGGGAATAGAAGCACACAACTTAAGGATCCAGAAGCACTGTAGCCATTTGCCTGTAAAGTAAAATCAATAAGAGGAATTCCAGAGTTTGCCAAAAAAGGGGTCCGCCAAAACATATATATTCAGAGAAAAGGAAAGCAAGGCCATAAAAACGATAACTTCGTTAGTGCACTCGTGACAAACGGACCCTGGAGAAGAATCGAGACCCCAATCTTACCGTACACGCTCCGCTAAGAAAAAATGATAACAGATTTCTCTAAGATCCATATGCTCCCCTCTATCATGCACAGAAACTGAAATGAAATCTTAAAAAAGAAACTAAGTGGGCAGGTGAATGCAAATCAAATCGATCACGATTGCCATACTTCAACCATTGTCTCTATGCGCGTGGTGAAAGTTTTCTAAGGGCATCAACTTGAAATAACATGAACGGCGTATTCAACAGAAAATTAGAATGACAAAGGGAACAGAAAATCCATCCGTCATCCCAAAACCTACCACTCGGTGTAAATTAAATGGGAATTCAAATCATCATTGTCACAAATTATTTTTTCGATCACAGGATGCAAACAGATCGATTGTCCGGTGAAAGGCAATTGGCTACCGAACTAAAAAGGGTATACGACTCGATCGATTATACTTGATGAGAACACGAGCCATAACTTCAATTTCTCCTGTCATCAGTCGAAAGAATATTTACATAGCTGATGTAAGCTCATGGTACCAATATATTTAACAACTGCAGCGATAAAATACGCCTTATAATGGTGTACGACGGCATACCCAACCCGTGGAGGAAAATATTATCCTAAAATATACCGCACTGTATTAATTAAGTCTAGCATTTGTAGTCGTGAGAGACAATAATGCCTTAAATAGTGCGGCAATTGTTCATTGATTGATGCAAAAAATTGTGAAAAATAACTATAAAATTTAGCTAGTGTAGGTTATCAAGCAATTGACGATGAATAAATTAATTAATTACTGACGGTGGCAGTAGTAGCTGTTCCATAATACCACATACACAATTAAGGACAGAGAAAGAATAAAAACAAAACTAGTATGTTTTGCTCATTTTTAAGGAGCAGGATAAAGGATGCTGTCACCGAAGGAGTCACTGAGGTCAGAAAAATAAATACGAAGATATAAAAAGAATAAAAGTAATAAAAATAATAAATATACTTTTAATGACCTCCCCAACTAATAATTTAAGTCCTGAAAAGGCAACGAAGGAAACCGCTAGTCTACGTAGTTGAAACATGGCGAATCTATCATTATATTCATGTTGTTAAGCCAGTATTTTAAAGTGAGAGATATCAAATAATTAAAAGGTCACATAAAAAATACGAAGATCTTGGAAAGTGTTCTGTACTTAGCCACAGTCTACTACGCTGAGTAGCTGAAATAAAAGCATCTGAGAAAAAATATTTGCATGGAATTCTTAGGACTCCCCTAAATCCCTGAATCGCATAATATGATTGCGCCATTACAAACGATAAGGAGAAAATAATTGTTTACAGAAATAATATGTAAGCATAACCAAAAGGCTCACATTCGTGACTGAACTCGTCGAAGCGTTCCAGAAAGGTTTGTATAAGACTGGAAGACCGTTTTTCAAAATTCTTCGATTCTTCGTTGTATGAATTTTTCATCCTATCTAGTTCATCCTGCACAAGGGGCCCGGAATCCCATGGCCAACTTCGGCCAAGACACCATTACTCGGGGCCTGGCTTGAGAATATATCCACTCCGTCTGCTTCCACTCCCCCCTCTTCTCTCTGCGTTCATGAAAATTTGTAGCTCCTCGCCGAAATCAATTCAGATAAATTCCATCTCGTTCAGCGGAGGCTAGAAAATGTTCCAAGTCTTTACTGCCGACTATTCGGTAGTGAAATTCGAGACTCAGTGGGTTCCCATTATGAAAATTCGTGGTTGTTTTCCGCAGCTACGGATTGTCTTCTTTCTTTAAGTTTAACAGAATGGATTATGGATGACTTTATTTGATAATTCAAAAGAAGGAATTTACCATTTTCATCCTTAATAAAAGGTTTCCTATTCTCCGAAATTTTTTCACATCAAATGAAATCCACGGCATTATACATCCTGCGTCCTGTCTCACAGAAGAGAAAAAGATTATAGAAGGTACATGCTCTTCAGTGGCATCTGGCTTTACTCGTAATAAAACTAAATAACCGAATTTAGGATTTCGAAAATTCTAGGTTTCAGGAGCATTTGATATTTAAGTTGAGACTTCCGCTAACTACAGTTTAAATACGTATGCATTTATATCCCCATGAATTACAAACTTAAGATGGTGAAAGGCATTGTATCTTTGAAAAGAACGCCCTTCAGTGGCGACACAAATATATAAAACCTTTGATTGAATGTTTTCATCAAAGTATATACACATATGTATTATATATATATATATATATATATATATATATATATATATATATATATATATATATATATATATATATATATATATATATATATATATAGACGTATATACATATACACGATGCATGTAAAATGTAGGAAAACATCATCTTATTGAGGCATTATAAAATCGGATGAAATTAAATCGCTGGTACGAAATATAAAAAAAAATGGCTAACACCTTTTCTGATACACCATATGAACACAACTGAATCTATTCATTAGTGTGCGTCTAGAAAAGGTACAGAGGCAGTAGGTTGATTTTTGGGAAGTGCCAATGTTGTAAATTGAAAATATTATCACCCTTTTTAGAATAGCATAAAATTATCTCCATATTACCCTGAAACCCCCAAAAAATTTATTTTTCCTACCTACTGCCATAACCATGCTATCGAAAGGTTCATAAAAATCGTCAAGTGTGGATGAGCACGTTTCATAAGGATATTTCTAGCAGATGCAAGGAAAACTTAATGGTATGATATACAGATAAAATTGAAACGCAGTCGTTTCTCTTATGTCAGATGCGTCAATCTGACGAATGGCTAATGGTCCGATCAGGTCTATTCGATATGTAATACATCTGGTTCATGAATGAAACTTTTCACCTAATAGTTTTCCTACACAACGATGAAAACTTAATTTAGGTATACGAGTTTCCTGCGTGGATAATTATCTCATTCCCGGCAGTATAGTACTAACGAGTTAGAAATTCTATCCATTCTAAAATAATTTGTACTTTTCCACAGACTTTTACTATAAGGTACAAAGCGTTTCACCGACTTGCTGCATCACCAGGTACATCAGGATAATGCCGCAAGTCGGTGAACCGCGTTGTACCTTATAATAAAAGTCTGTGGAAAAGTACAAAGTCTTTTAGCATGGATAATAAATATTGCCACGAAGTGAAGCCTGAAATAGTCGAATATATTAGTACCGCTAGTACACCGTATTTCAATGTAGAACGTGAAGTGACTGAAAATGGGACAATATCTCTGGCCCTTGGGTATATAGTTTTTAATTTAAGGCCGTCGCCATTCATTAGTTCAAGAAGAAATCAATTATAAAAAAACGGTCGTGGATTACAATTTTACTCTTGAAATTAGCATGGATGCCCTAGTCTGCAATCAGTTTCTGTAGGCACAAGGATATCATTATCTGCGTAAAATTTACATTTGCTATTATGGTAACCCTATGCTATACTATGATCACCCAGATAACATGTAATTTTGAAAGAGATCGACAATCTTTTGAAATTCGTAAGGCATTTCCAAGGATCATCATTGATTAAATAAGAGTTGTGGAGAAATAACGACTCACTTTAAATACTACGTATGATAGCAAAACCTGAATTTAATCAGGCTAAAATCGACTAATGTATCACGTTCTTCACTCAGCGCGCCACAGATAGAGAGTTGTATAACAAGGGGCTGAACATCATTTCTGCGAGTACCTATTCTGAGTGATGTACACTAGCTGGAGAACCTGCAGTCGCCGCGACAGGGAACAGGGACCGCTCGCCACCCTAAGCTTACTTCTAAGTGGAACTCGCCGCACGATACGTAAACTGGCATTCGACGATATGTAAACAGCTACATGCGATTGTAAATGCAAATGAGGCCATCTTCAAAGAGAGAGAACTACTGGCATCCTGTGGACACACTCACCTTCCTCTTCCGTGTCAAAGCCCGCGTCATCCCCAGGTAGTACTTGTACACGTACGGCGGGAGCCCCCGCTTGGTCTCCACTCCTATCCACGCCGCCCGACCCCCCATCCCGCAAATTCTCGGCCCGGGACTGCATGCGGGCGCCCCCGCGCTCCTAACCCCCGCGGTGGACGTCGTGGACCCTCCGCCCGGGGCAACCCTGGAACCCATTCCCGGACTGGCCCCAGCTGGCCCCGGGGCCATCCTAGCCCCTATTGAAGGATTGATACCCCCAATCGGGACCCTGAATCCCGGACAGACCGTGGCCACGGCGCACGTCGAATCCGTGCACGCGCCCGGCTCCACGCAAACCGCCCCCGTGTACACCTCCGCCGCCACACAGGGCGGGCCCCCATCGCCCCCCGTTACCACCCTACGTCCCCCCGCCGCCCCCGGACTCCTCACGCTCTCGTATACCCCCTCCCCGCAATCCCGCACCCCGGGGCGCCGGTCCGGGCTGCCCCCGTCAATCCCACCTCCGCCCTCCATCCCCGGTGGGGCGTGCCTCCCCGGGGGCAGCCCGGGTCCTCCGCCCCCTCCCTGCCCCCCAGCCCCCGCCCCCGGGCCGAAGTCCCCCGCCCCTCCCTCGCAACGATACATCATCATCATGCACGCGCCCATTTCGCCGGAGGCGGAGCCCTCGGCTCCTCTCCTGTCTCTCTCCGGTCCCTCCTCTTCAGGGGCGGCCGCCGGCCCTCGGGTGCGGCCCGCGCGGCGCGGATAGCGGCGTGCGGACACTCCTCCGCGGCCGCTCGGAAGAAGACTCGGGGGCCCCGTTCGGCGGGGGTGGTTGCGCTCTGGCGCGCGGCATGACCTGCTCACAACACACAGAAAAGGACTCCTACAGTACATCCGTGTGATTTTACAACAGGGAGGAGGGAGTGAGTTCGGCAGGGAAATCGGGGTGTGGGGAGATGAGTGGGGATGAAGGATAGAGGAGGATGAGTCTCGCCGTTCTCTCATGCGTCTGCATGTTTCTTTTATCTTCTCTCGGACAGGGTGACGGAGTGAAAAATAAAAGAGGATGGAATGAGTGGAGACGACCAGGGTCAAAAGCGGCGCACGCGATAAGGCGGAGGGAAGTTCAGGGTCCAGTTTGGCTGCGGACGGGGTGGGTGTGATACGTATGTACATTGGGGGCGTCAAGAGTCCTCATCGAAATGAATCGACAGCGAAGTAATACTTGGGAACAAGGAGCGGAAAGCGTATGCAATTGGAATAAATCGACCGGGAGAGCAACCTCTGAGGAAAATAATTCTTCGGATAAGTTAAATTTCAGAAGACGAAGTTGATTCATTTTCATTACTCATTCGAGCAAAAATAAACAGCGTTAGTCAAATCTCTTCGTCACCGCCAATGACACCAGTAGTTTTTATTCGTCATGAATTCCATTTAACGAATGTTATTTTACTATGTCAAAAAATCCCAAATGTCGAATGCTAATCAATCGTTTTGAGTGACGTATTTTTTCCCATTTGATGAAAAATCAATAGGTTCTAGAAAACAAATCGTAATTTGAAAACCACTGAACACCTTCTTATTTGAATTTTTCAATCGCTCATTTGCCCAATTTCCAGATCATTTTCCGCAAAGAAACTACTCAAAAGCACTTCTCTGTTTATTTATTTAGCAAGACAATTCGAAACGATTCTCATACTGAATTCATAACGTGTTGTTAGTGTTTTCCAAATATAGATACAAAGCCAAATTGTTTTCACGCACGATGAAACTGTAGGATCCCCAAAATCATCAAAACCCTAAGGGATAACAAGATATCATCATCTCATTAGACTCGCGAGGTATCTGTACAAAAGCGATCATTTTAAAATAAAGATCTGACAATATCGAAGGTTTTCCAGCTCAGAGATTGCTGTTAACTCAACGTCAAGCTGAATGTTTCTTCATGGATCGTTAAATGCTGCATAGTGTCATGTTCCAAGGAGCATTACACGTGTACACTCACAAGACACTCCAAAATACACGAAGTGGGTTGCATATACAATCAAGGAATATCGGAAAATATAAGTCTTCGTACGAATAAATTAGCCACTTCAAACGAATAACAACCCTTTTTAATGTTGTTCTTTCCAGTTTCAATAGATTTTACAGCTTGAAGAGTCATTTCAATTTAATAACTTCAGCGATCATGAAATGACTCGTGTGAATGGTTGAAGAGTCCTCTGAATTGTCATTTTGTGACTAAGTCGGGAAATTAAATCATTTTAAGCGCCATTTCTCATTATTTCAGAGTCCGAAGAATAATTTTGCGCCCACTTTAGGGACGTTTCCAACCACAGTTAAAAATAAAACAAAAGGATTTTGAAAACAAGTAAAGGCGGTTGGTGAATAAATAAGTAATGTAATAGCGTGCTCGAATCCTACCTGTAATTTGCCATTTAGGAAGGTGAAAAATGGATAGATGAATGCTAAACAAAAGTTGCGGTGTGAATGATCAACGAGACGGCAATCACATGCGGAAACGGCGACCACGAGTCGCTTCAAGGGAAGAAGGGAGGGGAAATCATCCAAAAGCCGAAACCGGAATGGAGAGCCGGGCTCTGGCAAAAACTCTGCCGGTGATTCGTCCGAAATCGACCACAGCTTCCGACACTAATTCCCGTCGAGTGACAATGATGTACGGACCCCCAAAGGCCCAAGCTGTGCGGGTTGGGGAGGGGGCTGGCGAGCAAACCCCTCGGGTCCGCCTCGGACCAGAACGACGGCTTTATAAATGAGCGCAGGCGAAAACAAAGAAGACACCTCCTTCCCCCCCCCTTATATCCCCTCCATAATTCCCGCAGCGATTGAATCGTCGGACCAAAAGTCGGAACCACTCCCCCTCCTCCACTAGGGAGGGGTCCGGATTACGCGATCGTGGCACCCCTCGTTCGCCATCCACGTGAAAGGCTTTCAGCGTTTCACCACTCCTACCCCGCTCGCGCTTGTGCGTAAGCGTATGGGCGGGGACCGCGATTGCGTTTCTGGCCGTCCCCACACCACGCCCACCCGACTATATTCTTCTATCAGCCCTCGAGTGAGGGACGGAAGGAGGTTTTTTTGGGGCGAAAACCGACCCAAGGGGCCGGAGGAGGGTAACGCCCACCCCGGCCCCCAACACCCTAACCAAACAGAGGGAGAGAGAGAGAGATGGAGGGAAAAGAGAAGGATATACTGTGAGTAATGGAAGCAGCATGTGCGAGGTTTCGGGTGTTTTATTGGGAGCGCACCCCAACTCTACCGGGAGTCAATGTACCGGGCACGCACTCGCGAAACTTTCGGTAGTCGGGGCCGGAGTAGTGAGTCGATGGGAGAGTTTTACGACGCAATCGATACTACCGAACGCGATATGATATCTGTACGAAACGTCGCCTCCATCCCACACACACACACTCCCCCCGATCAGACGCGTCCGTTTTCGACCACGCGTGAGCTGCCTCTTTTGCCTCGAGCGTGATACGCATTCCCGAGAACACCGGGGTCGCTCAACGGAGAACAAATCGCTTGTTCAAAATTGCCTGCCGCGTGCACAGTAAAATATCCCAGCGCGTGGGCGGGATCCGCGGAGCAAAGTGGGCAATACGGTGCTACGGTTCAGCAGTAAAACAAGCAAGGGAGTTTTTTTTTTCGTTATCAGTAGTAGACTACTGGTCAAAAGGTAGGTTTTGGATGCACCCCGGGGCTAAGCAATGGTGCCCTCATATGCCTCCTAACACCACACGAAATCACCTGCAACGCAACAGACAAAATTTTGCTCTCCACATTATCTCTAACTCCCTTTGTTCCGTCCTAAATCCTAATTCCTTTGCGCCTGGCCCATTCCAACATTCACCTTTCCCCTCACCATTCACCACAAAGGGAATCTAACCATCAGTAGCCGAAAGCTTAGAGCACTACCAAGTTCCTTAAAATGAATTTTTTTATTAACTGGAATCCTTATTTTTCCGAACACTTAGAGTAAGATCTTTTGATAAACACTCCAATTTTATTTCAGAATATAATGGTATCGGAAACGGTCAAAGTAGGTTTTTTATGAATCGGGGGACGAAACACTGTTGAACATCCCACCTATCACGATTTACGCATATACTATAAAAAAATAAGATACAATAGACCATTCTATAGCTCCAAATATCTTTTATTTCCATTCTGTTCAACATATCTTAAGTTTTTCTGCCACCATCGCTTACCCAACGTCTCTTCTCCTATTAGAGCATTCAACATTTCACCGGTCTATATCGAATGCATTCACTTTTCCTGCCTTCTTTGAATTTATGCAACAACCTTCTCTCTTCCCCTACCACGTAAAGAACTCCTTACTCAATTAAAATAAAATGTACGTTTCGTTTGAATATATTTTGTCATTGGAAAACGAAGTATTCTTCGAATCCCTCCTAAAAATAACACACTGAAGCCGAAATATTTGGAAGTCACTCATTATTCTGAGTGGTCTGCAATAGGATTAAATGTGATTTCTGCACCTCAGCTCAGACAGGAATATTCAGGATACTGTACCCGTAACGTGCGTTCGTCATTTTGAGCTCCTAAATAGATTTCAACCCTGAGCTGCATTATGACGTTGATTGTATGAAGAAAAATCGCGCTCATTCCTACTGTCCAACATCAAGATCTTCACGTAATAAATGGAACCCCTAAGCAAATGGAAATTGACGAATTATGAGCCCACTCGTAAAATCCAGCAATTGTCGTTTAATTTGCTGAAACTGCAGTATGAGCCATAATAAAGAGCGATCATTTCTAATAAACTTTCATGAAAGGAAAACGCAAACGGTTCATCATTATCATAGGTTTATCATTATCTCGTAATGTTCAGCTAGAAGAAGTCATTTACCAAATCATTAAGTGTCTTAATAAGTTCCCTTTCTTGAAATACCCTGTTACATTTTTTGCTACAACACAGGTAGGCGTTGAGAAACCTATATTGATTTCGCACCAATTTGGATATTGAACGACTTAATGTCACTGTCTTGTTAAGTTAAGTTTTCCAATTTACTCAGCGTATCAAGATAATATAGATCGATCGTGTGAAGTCACTTGTGAAATCTTCGCGGGTTTTCCATTGAGTAAAGGTTCCAGCAGCCCCGGTGGTAAAACCCGTGAAGACTTCACAAGAAAAGTTCGCCGGAAAAAAACAAATCGCAGATAGATTTTTATTTATTGTTATGACGGTAGGGATATAAGAAATTAACGAACTATGTGGTCAAATAGGAAATATATATTCTTGAGCTTATACTTCCCAGCCATATATTTACTAGCATCGAAAAGTTGCCGATATCTGTCCCAATGCTATGATCATTAATCTCTGCTGCTCTTCTAAAACTGCGGTTAATAACTCGACGGTACATTACAAAAGTTTGCATCGAATATTTCGCGGAAATTAATGTTGCCGTAATGAGATTTAGTATGTGACATATATGCTTCGTGAAAGCATGATGATGTGACAAATTGTTTCCACCATTCATAGGAGCCCTTTTCCGAAGGTTAAATACAATATCGCTTTTCCCGTACCACCTTTCACGACTCGCGTCAGCTCACTCCATCTTTAATAAACACTACTTTTACTCCATTCTAATAAATGCCCAGATATTCCAAGATTAGGATCGACATATCTGTTTGTTTGAATGGCTTCCCAGTTTTCGAATTGATTTCAGGAAAAATTTTCAAAAATCAAATTCCATCCGTAAATGCGTTTTTTGATGTGCAATTAATTTACGATAGTCAAGATGCGCTCAAAAGTTGAACGTCTTAAAAAAAAGGTATGTACCAGATATAAAATTTCGACTTGGATAGCATTCGCTGTATATATACCCTTTAAATCAAATGCAACGAACGGTCGTAAAACATTTTGGTACTGGGAGCCACACGGCTCTTTTATCGTGATTCAAGAAAGTTATTAAGATTCAAAAAATATTTCTAATTATTACAAAAAATTTAGCTTCCCTGAAATTTCCCTAATCGGCTAACAAAAAAGTTAGTGGTAGTAGTTTTAAGGGAGGCGACCGATAGCTAAGGTCATTTGAGCCATCAGGGATGGATGGGAAAGGAAGGGTGGAGTGAAACCCGGCGTCGGCATCATCCTAATCATGTCAAAAGGTGCCAAGGGGTCCGCAGTTTTACGTCCCACCCGACGGCCATCGTACGCATACAAAGTGCTCTCCACAAAGCACCTCATGTAGGGATCGGAATACCACTGAAAAATATCTGCCGCCTCCAGGATTCAAACCTTCTCATTGAGAAGCCTGTATGTTAGCCACCACACCATCCCGAACCACTCACTCAAAAGTTTAATGTTTCCCTTGTCGTTTAAGCTAATATAATAGACAACTATTTATCATACTAATTTTATAATCACACGCCTTTTGTCAAAATCTCCGTAACGTCCATTTGATGGCTGCTTCGTTTGCAATTCAGGGCATTTCCATTGCCTAGGTTACATTGCTGACAACAATTTCACTTCCATTCGTTAAGTCGCCTCCAGAACTGAGGATTAAACTATACTCGCAGAAGAAAATTTTCCTGCTACAATATCCAAGACACGAATGAGACTTACACTTACCTACACACTTTCTTGTCAATTAATGTCATATATCAGGGAATTAATGCAGTCATTAGTTATGTTTGGCAAAATGTTAGTAAGGGGGTAGCTGGCTTCGTAGGACAGTGACCGGATTGCTACCGGAGCCAGCCGAAAGTAATGATCCCAAGGGTGTTATCACCTTATTACTCATGACATCACCTCTGCGCTATGAGAATACCTACAGGGTGACATATAAACATCAGGCCATTAAAAATTCTAAACATTAACGCCGGAATTTAACTTCTTTCCACAGTGGACGTGATGCAGAATTTTCGATCACCAAGAAATGCAAATGGGGGATTTTTACATTCATTTCCCAATACGATGAGGGCAATGTACTGCGCGAACTTCAAAGAGAGAACTGACCTCAAGGATTGGACTGACGGTGAGACAACCGAAAAAATAAGATTAAAAATAATTATGTCACGCTTAATTTCACTGCTCCATGTAAATAATAGAATACAAATTTCAACCATCCTATACTATCCTATCAAATCATACAGTTTGCAAGAGGAGAGAAATGAAGGCTATTTTAATGTATTCTAGAAGGAGACCTATTCCAGTCGGTAGAGCGATGAGCTACTGACCGAAGAGCCCGGATTTGATTCCAGGTGAAGCCTCTACAACCCCAAGTTTCACCCAGACTGTGTGATGTTTCCGGCGCCAGATCTTTCTGGGAAACCCTAGGCAGCACAGGGAAAGGAACCGACACTCCATTGCCTGTTGTGAATTTTACTCGACACATACGGTTTATTACTAGGTGATCTCTAATCCCCACCTATAAAAACAAAATTTCGGGTGGATTACTGTGGTTTTTATTCAATCTGCAAGCACAAACATGACCTATATTCATCGTTAAAAAAAAACTAATTGCACCATTGGCGGTTCATAAAAATGTTTCAAGGTACGTGCATAAAAACCAAAATTCATTGGTCATTGAGTTCATTTTAATTTAATGCACCACTCGCCACTGATGTGTGCATGATGACACACAAGCTAACTACACCGGGGCTTTAGTTCAATCGACCGAACGGGAGCATGGTGCGGGGGAGCGGAGCGAAATGACATTTGCCGGAATGCCTAAGTGATTGAGTCACTGTTCTGAGAAGGAGTTAGAATGGGTAGAGGGGAACCTGGGGAAGGAGGGACTTCCGCTTGTGAATGACAAGCGAGGTCCTCATTACGCCCAACAGCGTCACACGACCGCGGAGCAAATGATTGCGGGTCGGTATCTAATGGTTTGAATTGCAAAGTGCAGAAAGTGAACGGCGCACAAACCGGTAATATAACTCCCGAGCCTCTTGGCAGAGATACTATTACCTAGTGTCGTCCTAAATGATATTTAATGGAATTTTTTTTACACGCCGAATCAGATTTCCGAATGTAGGTTTGGCTAAACTTTAATTATGCCAACGTCCCACACCCTCTCGACTTTATGCAGATGATAGCAGAGTTCGAGAAGAAAAAACCTGCCATCTGCAACTTTAGAATCTGAACATCACCCAGTTTGAATAATTATTTTTCAAAAAAATAGAAGCAAACGCAGGTAAAAGTAGAGAGGTACGATACTAAAACATTTTTGGACATCGAATCCATCGATTGCATGAACGTAAGCCGACCTCAACAGAAACCGACTTTGAAATTTTTAATTATTTTGAACATTTTTATGGCACCGTAACTCGTATCGGAGCGATTTTTTTTTTTTAATTTCAAGCCGATCCCATTCACTTCCGTAAATAATGTGGTTGTTTCCGCTTTATTACTTTTGGTTCAATCCTTCGGTCAGGGGCGTACCTATAAACTTTCCAAATGGATGTGGGATGGGAAACTGTAAGGGCCATTTGCCCACATGGGTGGGTCATATTTATTTTTTAAGAGTCCTTAAATTGTTGCCAAAATGGGTGCGATTCCATTTTTTTTTAATGGCTCCCCTCCCAGCATTTTATAAAATAATGTTAAAATTAGAGAGGAAATCATGGTGGCTTGCTCAGAATGGTGGTTCGTGTCGATTTACTTGACCCAGAAATATCCAAGGGACGATTTGCCTCCTTTCCCCCCTCTCGGATCCACCCCCTCTTCCGGTTCTTTTTCTTATTTTATTCCTATCAACGCCAATTAGGACCTTTCTCGATAGTCGAGTGTCATGGGAGCAATATTGAAAATAAGGCGATATTTAAAAAAAACAACGGTAGAAACAAGATATTTCATATTCGATTTCGGAAGAGTCACTTAATCATTTCTTAATTTTATATCACTAACTAGACGTTTATAAAATTAAAAAAATCGTTGATGAGAACGACGACGAAAAATACAAGGTCTTCATTAACTTGGACTAAATTTATCCTTGCAGCCAGACTCTATTGATTGGTATTCCGCTGCGATTGAATTGGTTCTTCCAGTTCCTCCACAAATGATACCCGTGACCCACAGAAAAAGTTGTACTAACGTCCCAATAAAGTTCACCAAAGAATTTTGAAGAAATAAAGTCATGGCGGGTATATCTAGAAAGCACAAATAAATGTAGAATATCCTTAGCGTTCTTCAAAAAAAATATCCGAAGTTTTAACCAAAATTGCCAGATTTTTTTCCTTCCAAGCTTTCAGTTTTAAATTACCAACGAAGATTTTCTTGAGAAATATTTTACGTAGGAATTTCTCAATGCTGAGACCTGAGCGCATGCATGAATTGACAGCAAAAGGACCAAGAAATCTTCACGTATTCACCTATATAGCATGTGATTTCTCACATTAAAATAAATCTCTAAAATCAATCACATAATCTTTATAAGTATCAAGAAATGAAGAAAATTGCCCCAAACGAAAAATGCACATTTTAAAAATTTTGTTTAGTAAATATAGAATAATTTTGAAATTGTAACCGTTCAGTCAAAAACTCTTCCACATTTCTCATTTATTTATAAAAAAGTCTCTAGATGAAAACAATGACGCAAATAGTCGCAGGGATGAAATTCATCAGTAGGTTCCATTTGATCAAATTCATCAGCAAGCTCAATTTGAACAAATATTTTTTTCTAAACGGTAACATCCTGAAACATTTTACAGGAAAAATCAGCCGAAATAATTTTTCTGCGGTCTCTAGTTACATCGACGTTTGCATGAAAGAGTTAAGAGGCGATTTTTAGAATAACATGAAAACGTTGATTTACTCCCACGCTTTGACCGTGAAAATCAAGTAGGCAAACAAACATCAATGCCTACGCACCGAGTTTCGACTTTCGTGGGATGAGTGACGATAGAACTGCAAGGATCTTCTTTTTTTCTTCAAGGGCCCATATTTTTAAATAATGTCATGCGCATTCAAAAGAATAAACATTAAACGAGACAAAAATTGCTGCACACTAACCCCTGATCGATGTTTATAAAATATCATCTACCTCAACTAAATCTCTGAAGGAAATTTCTAATAAATAATATCTTTTAAGGCAAAAAAACTGCAGGAGTTTAGATGCCAGATTTAAACTTCACATTTTTGCTGGAGCGTCGTAATAGAGCTATTTAAATTCGGTTGTTCCTTGACGACCGTGTCCAAAACTATGAAAAATACGATCCCACTGATCGTAGGACAAACTTGATAGGTAATTTTGAAACGGCATCAATTAAGATTTCTGGATCGCGTATCCAGAATTTCTCGCAAAAAAATCAATTAGGAGGAGTAAATTAAGCCCAATAAATTATCTAGCATGATTTTCCACTACAGCTACAAACTTTTACGGCTAATCTTTCATTTCAAAACGACCTTGAATGCTAAAATACACAGATCAAAGAGAAACGTTCTGGGTTCCAAATTTCCCATGACTGAGTTATCCTTGTGACGCCATTCATTATTCGCAAAACTCTACTTCAAATATAACACTTGCTTGTAATAGATAGGTTATATACATTAGGGCTTTGAAAGTATTCTAACTTGTTTATAATCATGAAGCAAAAAGGTTTTCATAGAATAATAAACACAAATATTTAGTCAGAAAATATCGCATTTGTTTTTTTGCAGAGCTTCAAAGGTTTCCAAGACGGAATATCACTTAAAAATACTCCTTGGAAAATAAGCTGTTGGTAATTGAACTTATAATTAAATTTTGTGAGATTACTTTAAATTCCACACCCTGGATTTAGTGACAATGGTACCATTTATATGAAACCAATGATGCAGCCTAATGTGGATGGGAGTTTCCAAATATAGTTCAGGTATTTCCAGAGAGGAATTACAACGGGGTAACTCGAATTCAAACTCAGACGATAGGAGAAAGAAAGGATAATAAGAGTTTGAGTAAAAGAATGATGATTTTACGTCGGAATTGCTTGTCGTGCACTTGAATTACAATCATAGAGCATTCCTTGAGTCCAGATGTGAATGAGAAAAAACGTCACTGGTCCAGACAGGTCACGGGGAGTTCACAAATTCAAATTCGGTTCGCGACTCCGTCGGTGTGTACACAGACGCGTTCAAAAGCAAAGAGAAAAGAATATCAATTTAAAAAAAGCGGTTTAAAAACCTCGAAGGGGACAATAAATACGTAAGGGCGTTTGAAAGCGACGGCAATAGACGGTTCACTCGGCCCAAAAATTTCCTATTTCCTTGCGTCCCTCCTCCACTCCCTCCACCCATCCCCCTAATTTCACGCCGCTACACGCCATTAACCATTCACTTGCCAAGCTTGGCACAGCGGACGAATTTATTACCCGGGGGTCGTCACTCGCGCGGTTGGACGTCACCGCTTCAGGACTGGAAACACGACCCACGGCCACATAAGAACATGTGGACGACATGGAAATAACAAGAAAGCGCCAGCGGAATGAAAAATTAATGAACAATATTTTATGCACCACTCGATAAATAAACTAATGATTCACGCATGCGCATCGGGTTTATTTATTGTGCGACGAATCCAACGTTTAATGTGTCAGCCAACACTAATATTCAATCAATTTTACGAGATCCAAATTATAATCTTTGGGTAATAATGGAAAATTACAAAGTTTGCGACAGCTTTTGACGCAATTTTTCAAGCGCAAATACTCTTCGACATCAGTATGATAGGGTCGAATTAAATGTAAAATGTAAAAGCCATATCCCATCATTCCTTAGTCAAACTTTCCTTATTTTCTTGCACTTTTCGATCGTCTAGTCCACCGCTAAATGTCCAACGACATCATAATACAAGCATATGACGCAATAGGTCCTCAATCCCTCGCCCCGATCTGTTTCACGGTTATTTTAGAAAGTACCACACTATCATATTCATTTCATTATTACTTGCCAGCAAAACATTTTCAAAGATTTCCTTTTCGATTCTTCCCGAAACGTCCACCATTGTCACCACTCGCTCATCGCTCAATCAACGAAGTGAAAAAAAAACGAAGCGTGAAAGCAATTTTTGAGCACATTAATGAAACGAAACCTTCCCTGCCGGAATATAACAGAACAACAACACGGAAAATCTTTTCTTTCAATGAACAATCGCTCCACGCATTGAAAACGTCAAGGGTTACTTCGCCAACACCTAACGCAGCATAAGACATAAGGACAGTCAGTTTCCCTCAGAGATTAAAACACTCCATTGATTGATCACAAATTTATTCATCTCCAAAAAGGCTATTCTAAACTGTAATTCGTTGAAACTGAACGTTTTCGTAAACCAAAAGTAATCTTATCAAAACAGAGTTACAGTAAAGATGAAGAAATTAAAAGTTTTTATGATAAAATTCTTTTAAGAAATAGAAGGAGAGAACATTCATTCTCTATCAACCATTCAACACGATCAAATGTCACAAGAAAAAGGTTTAATTTTAGAGAAGAAAGAAATCGGTGATGCATAAATTCTAGAGAGTTGTATCATGTTAATCAAAGGAAAAATAACAACTAATGATGATTTTAAAAACACTAGTGTTTATAGATTCCACTTAAAAATATTTTTTACTTATATTTTAATGATCTACTGAAGCAGTTCCTTGCTTCTCATTAGAGTTAGAACTAAACATTTGGGAACCGCTAGCTTAAACCCCTTCCCACGGCAACATCATCTGTTCCTACAACAACCAGCCAACCGTAGTGTTGATCATCATTCCCCAAGCCCAAGCATCATAAATATTCATTGAGTTAAAGAAAATATTTAACCATTTACTTCCAGAACCAAAATTCAAAACAAAACTTTTATAAAATAATCCGCAAAAAGATACAGAAGTTTGCATGAATGCTATTTCTCTTGTATCTATTCTTCACCGCAACTTTTTTTTCAAAAGGTCAGAACGGAGGACCCTCAAATAAGGAAAATAAAAAAAGGAACCGCGTCAATGCTCTCTTCAGAGGGAAAGGGATGATGGGAGCGTTCCGAGACCAACGGGTAAGTCGGGCAGCTGCGAGCTTGGTGCCGGATTAAGCCATTTTTCTCCCGGGAAGGAAGATTGGTTGAGCGGGAGGGAAGAAATGCCACCGTCCCCCAGGAAGAGACAAAATACTATCTAAGCATTCTAAAGAGACTTCATTTAAATTTAAATTATCCTGCGGAGAAGGGAAATATTTCTCCAAGGTCTTACCATTCCCTAAGTTGCCTCCATATTCATCAAATACTCAATGACCCCAGCAACGTTTATTCAGCTGCACCGACCATTAGGTCGAAAAACCCCTCACACAAAACTCGCCATCACTTTTTCAAAAATTCTCATGCTAATGAACATACTTTTCCAAGAATAGACCAGCAGATTTTTCTGCGTAACATCCAAACAAACTTTTGCACGAATAAATTAATATTTTCTACGCATAGCTCGCGTTTTCCAAATATACATTATATTTTCCAAGGAACAAGAGACAAAAGATTTGACAAACCGCTGAAAGTTACTCCCGTGACTTTAAGCACAAAATGAACAGCAATAATAATGCACGCCACTAATCCAAAACTTGGAAGGGTCTTTAATCATCATAAGTAACTACACTTTGATAGTATTGACTAAGCTTGGAAAATTTTGGATGCGATATAAAATGTAATATCAGGGGTGGATGTAAACAATTCCAGATAAACCAAGGCAAGGAACAAAGGAACTCGGAACGAGTGAACATGTCAATTTTCACGATCTTTCGGCCTCTTTTTCGTCCTAACGTCCTCACTCGCCCTAACCTTAAGGTAAAGACTTTTCTACCAGCACAGAAATAATGCCTATAATTATAGCAGTATGGTACATATGGCAAATCTTAACTTAAGGTTTCCTATTGCTACAAAGATGAAGATTTCTACGACTTATTAACGACCAAATAGTAGCACTTTTCCATTCGTTACACACATTTATTAACGATCAGGTTCCAATCTACTTCACCAAATTCAATGTAAATTGCATGAAAGTTCTACTAGGTACTTAATATTTTACAACTTCAACATATCACGCCCGAAACTACGCAATAAGTCTCTCAGACTTTTCAGGTTTTATAAAATATTCAAATTCGACTTCTCTGGAAGCAGATTGTATTGATGGGAAATTATCTTAATGGAAGTTGAACAATTTCAATACCTTTATTGGAAGTGCAAAGTCGCAAGTAACACTAGGAAGAAGTCGAAGCAACTGAATTACAGATTTCCATAATATGTGCGATAGAAAAATGTTGTGTGCCTCAATTAAAACTTTCCCCCAACGGAATTGGAAATCATCACATTGAATAGGTCCAGGACTTATGTAGTTTTTTGTCAAAATATTTATGATAGCATAATTTATTATAACATAACATTTATGAACTCCTGAATTCCCCGAGTTGAATTCCACCCCTGGCTATCAAACTCTTACAGTTCATTTATACTTCTGACTCCTCTGCGTGTACAATAATTAACAGACTCGCTGCAATCCTGCAAACGTATCGTAGGAACGCATATACGAGGGTAGGCTGAAAACTGATGCACACATGCTCGTAGAGCGCGAACAAAATGGCCTTCATAAGCGCGTTAGTTGGCACGTGGAAGTAACATTCCCCTCAATACTCATGCAGAGGTTTGAGGTCGTTGCTCCAGTGTATTTCGAGAAGCCAAAGTATGGAGCCGTGTTGTTGTGCTACTATGTCAACGCGAGTTAAACAGCATGCTTTTATTGAATTTTTAACTGCTAAAAAATTGACTTCTGCTGAGATTCATCATTGTTTAAAGGCTTCTCATGGTGACGATGCTGTTCACAGGTAGTAAAATTTCGTGGTTGCGAGCCTGGGAAAGCCATAATTGTTGATGAAACTACTCCTGAGTGTGTTATGGGATGCTCAACGAGTTTGTGTGGCCGATTTTCTGGGACGAGGGGCACGGTAAATTCTCCTCAGTGCATACAGACTCTAAAACACCTCCGACGTCGAGTTTGTCGTGTTAAATGCAGCCTGGCGCCAATAATCTTGCAATATGACAACGCTCGTCCACACACCTCGCGCTCAACTGGAGAGACTCTGCGAAACCTGAAATTTGAACCGATTTCACACCCTCCTTATTCCCCCTATCTTGCGCCTTGCGATTTTTATTTTTTTCCTCAAGAACTCAAGAGACATCTCAAAGGTAATCATTAAACCTATGATGATGAGGTGAAAGCAACTGTCAAGTCCTGGATTCGAGAAAAGTCGGCATAGTTTTTCAGTTACGGAATGAAAAACTTGTTACTTGTTAGGAGAAATGGGTCAGCCTAAACGGTGACTATGTTCGAAAGTAAATATATGATTTTGAAACTTAAGAATATTACTTTAATGCACTTTCTGCCCGATTTTTCTATTTATTTTTGTTCACAATTTACGAGGCTGGGTATATTATTTTTCAGCCTACCCTCGTACTATCACAATTATCAACCCAAACGTTTGTTTGATAGATGTGGGTAGAACTCACATACGTAGCCCAAGGGTGCGTGAAATTCACACATCACGATAGAGTGGGGCTTTCTCCCAACCGTCTGTGGTCTCCAAAAGAGGTCTGGTATCCGAAAAATCACACAGTTTGTCCAGGAAGACATGAGCGTCGAAGAAAGTATTTTGAAAATGAAACGAGTTCGGCATTGGAAACGTTGAGAACCCGTGATGGAGCTGATTATTTTGTAGGGAGAAGTAGCGTTGGGGGCGAATTCAAACTAAGAGAAGAGGAGGAACGACAGAAAACGAGGGATGAGAGAGAGGGGGGGGGGAGATGGACCGTGGGGGTGGTAAACTGGGACGGAGGACATATTGCCACCAGCCGCTCTCATTCTTCCGCGGAAAAATGCCAGGAAGTTAGGGCTATACTTTCCGAAGTGCGAATGCGAAGAAGGATAACGTGTCAAAGCGAGGGGAAATGGAGCAAACGGTGGGAGAAGGTCCGTCCCCGGAGTGTTAGCGTAAGAGGTAAGAGGGGGGAGGGAAGAAGAAGACACGAGCTCGTGGAGGGGAGGGAAACGGAGGAAGAATTCCCCGGAAAGGGACGAGAAAAGGTTCCGGGAGAGAAATGACGGGAGGGGGGAGGGAGTGAGAAAGGGGAGGGGAAGACGAACTTTGTGGAGAAGGGAACAGCATGGGGGAAGGGGAGAGAGAGAGAGAGAGAGGGAAGTGGAGGGAGAAGAAAAACAGACGAGGAGACAAAGCGATTCTGTTCGAACGAAATTGAGATCACTGGATGTCTCCGTTCCGTTGTACTATCGACGCGTCGCCAATAACAAAAGGCGATTGGGGACGATCACTATGTGCGTGAAAGGGAAGCCATGCGATTTGCGGGGAACAACATAGTCGGAACCGTAGCAAATCGTGGATTTCGACACGTCCGCATGCATTCCGATTAAAAAAAAAACAATCCAACCCGCTTAACACGTGAATTCGTTCTATTTCCAAAGGCATTTTGCCATTCACTTCGTACCTATCCTGCGAAATTTCACGGTGAAAAACCACATCGGTCTACTGTCAGAAAGCCACTTAATCATTCGCAAAACTTTAAACTCAACGACAGGTACTGTGGATGAAAATAAGCTGTGGATGACCATTTGTATTGGCAGTTAATTTCGAAGTCAAAAATTAACTATTAGGAACGGGAACGGGTGTTTTACACATTCGCACCTCACGGTCCATTCACTATTCACCACTTCACACCCAATACATACCGAATTCCTGCGGAATTCTACTGAAAGTTTCGCTTCAAACTCAAGCCCCATAACATCGAGCGGATTGCTAAAAAATATTTTTTAGAAGAACCAAAGGTTAATGATTTCAGTGAAATAATTCACGTTTTCAAATGTTGGATTAAAGCTAAGCAACAGCGTGGTAACCAACGATTGGTGAATACTGACCTAAATCATTTATCAAGAAAGTAAAAGTATTCATCAACCGGAGTCGTAAATTACCAATTGAATTACGTGAGATAGCGAATGTTTGAGCGAAAAAAAGGTTCACGTGAAAATGCGGAAGGCAAGCAAGAGGTAACCTACTCGCCGCAGGAGACAAGGGAGTAAGTGAGTTTAAACCACAGATAGATGGCACGGACAAAATATACAAACGATGAGAAAATGGAAGGTGTGAGAACCGTGGCGTGGGATAACGAAGTGGAATGTAAGGTGATGGAGGGAGAAATAGCTTGGGGCAAAAGGTCTTGGGGAGAGACCGTGACACCTCACGAATTTATTTGAATTCTTCTTGAAAGGACTGCCCGCAGAGGAGGAAAAATCCGCAGGACTTCATTAAAAATAAGAGCCTAAGAGCGCATTACATTTACAAAAAAATGTCTCAAGGAAAAGTTTTATTTGTGCTGAATCGTAAAAAATAACTGAATAACTCTCTAAAAAAATATATAAGATACTATATAAATTTTAAAAAATACACTTGAATGTCCATTCAAAAATCCAGGCCGGCAAAGAGTTCATTCTCCCGAGGCAGAAGTGAGAAAAGGCACCAACTTCTACGATAGTATTAAACCTTTCTCTAAACATCCTTTTACTAATAAATAAAAGAACGAGCAAGCATATATGTAAACGAAAATTTGAAATTACTTGTTATGAAAAATTTTATATTTAATAAATTACAATTGGACCCACACACGCATTATGAGTAATACGCTGAAATATATGTGTATATATGTACGCATATGGCGAGGAAATATTCATTCACATGGATATCGTTATAATAAAAAGGGATAGGAACACATAAAAGACAAACACAAGATAGGTGGTGGTGAAGTCGGAATCGAGCAGATCTCAAGTGCAAAAATATTCCCTAGACCGGGACTTGAACCACGGATATTTCAATATGTCGGGCCGATGCTCCCTTCATATGAATATGTGTGTGTGTGTGTGTGTGTATATATATATATATATATATATATATATATATATATATATATATATATATGTGTGTGTGTGTGTGTGTGTGTATATATATATAATATATTTTGCCGAAATTAATTCACTTCTGAGTAAACAAAGTATAAGTTTAAGCTTACAGAATATTTTAGAATAAAAAAATCCACCCACTACAAAAGTTCCACTAAAGTAAAAAGGGTAATGGGTTTGCTTCACTTTAACATCTGGTCATAAACATTTACTTCGCCTACCCACTGTTATATTAAAAATTATTCATTCGAACACGTAATGCAAAAATAAAGAAAGGTATCTATTATAAGCTACCACGACGAAAATGCAGCCGATAGGTATTTTGCTATCAAGCGCTCAAGTGTACCCTCACGAAAATGGCCATAAAAGATTTCACGAATATAATTTGTCACCATGAAATTCATACTTGAAACAGAATTTCCCTGACAAGGGGGACATGGGTGGAGAGGACGGCTGAGGCGGAAAGAGATTTCCAAGGGTTGCGAAAGTGAAGAGATGCTGAAGGACGCAAAAATTATATTTGGGACACGTCTCGCTGTTACATAATCAATCCCTTTTCATAACTATTAGAAGGTGAAACGACGAGAAAATTTTAACGGGAAGAGGAGAAGAGGTGGAGGATGAATGAAGGGGAAGATATAAGGCGGCCGGCTTGGGGTAAAAATTAACACGGAACAACAGACAAATTGCTACGCCGGAACCCAATTTTCGGGAGGGCGGAGCAGAGATGCGGCGGATCCTGAAGGGCGGGAAGAGGGGAGAGAGGAGGAGGAGGAGGGAGCCTCCGGGGCGGACGCGGGGGAAGCTGGGGGAGAACATGAAAAATTCTCTCACGGTACCCGTAATACGGAACAGTTTTTCCCAGCGCGGGGAACGTCTCATTAGCATTCTCACCGTGGCGGAGGATGGAGAAGTCGCTTGCTTTTTGGCGCCCTTCCCGCTCGTCCCAGTAAAGGTGGTGGAGAGGCAAGTGAGGAGGGGGTGAGAGAGGGAGAGAGAGAGGAAGTTATGGTGAAGAGAGAAGTGTGGGACATGAAGAGAAAGAGAGAAGAGAGGAAAAACGGTATCGGAAGAGTCGAAGAGGAAAAGTTCGCCTTTGCGCTCCGACGAGCGGCAAAAATTTCCTTAATGGTCGCAAGTCCGGTCCCCACCCGGTATTAATTCCCCCTCCCCATTCCGTTTCGTTTCCACCCCACATCCCTCCCTACTCTTCCCACATCCCGCGCCCTTAATTTAAATCGCGCGAAATCGGCCCCTCGCACGTTTTCGCTGGGACGGAGCGGCGGGGGAAGGGGTGGGGGTTGCAAATGCGACGCCGAGGAGAGTGTGAGAGAGAGAGAGAGAGAGAGGCGGGAGAGGGAAGAAAGAGGAGAAAATGGGTGCGGCAGGTTAGGTAAAAGGAAGTTCAGGGTTGTGGAAAGATGGGCCTGGTGGGTAGAGCGGGGAGTTAGGAGGTAAAATGGGGGGGGAAGGCGTAATGGAAGGGCACCACGGCGTAATTATTAAAAGAGTCTTACGTTCCGGAACAAAACAAAGCCGCGCGAGGAGGGCGCTAATATTTCACGAAGGAAAAGGGAGAGGAAGGGGAGGGTGGGGAAACGGAGTGCTGCTGCAGCCCTAGTGGGTGGGGGTGCACACAAGTGTGGTGTATGGGGAGGTGGATGGGTAGGGTGCGGAGCGGGGGTGGGGGGCAATCGTGAGCGCGCGTGTGTGTGTGGGAGTAAATGACTGGAAAGAACGCTGAAGTCAACGTGCGGCATATCTCGCGAGATTTACGGGCTTGCTTCTGGGCGGCGGAATTAATTTGGTTTGTAATTCGGGAGTAACGGTTTGCCCCGCTTTGGTGACGAATAATTCAGTTTTCGTTCTTTTTAAATGTTTCAAAACATCCTCCGAAAAGACCGAGGATCGGGAGAGAGGCGGTCAGGGACAACACCTAAGCAAACGGCACATGCTCTCATGCAAATACGAAAATTAGCACACCTCACCTGAGAGAAACGGCAAGTCCCACTGGTTGGGGCGGTCTGAGTATAAAAGCATCCTCCCCACCTCGAGAAGCTATAGTAAATTTTCAGAGCTGGTAGCATAATATTTCAGTATCACAGTACGATTTACCTAAGACCTATTAGAATTTACTTCTAAGTCACTATATAGATGCAAATAAAACCCTTGAATTCCTAATAGTACTTCAGTCACGAGGAATCCATCCTCATGAAATAAAAATTAGTGTTCAGGAGGGATGCAGAACTCCAGCGATAGTTCTTGATCCAACAGTTATTCCGTACATATCTATTTCTGCGTTAACTATGCATCGTATCTCAATAAACAGAGCTCCTAGTGATCGAATCACAAGGTTTTTAGTATTTTCTTCACATATACATACACATTTGGCGAGGGAACCTGTTAAGATAAATATAATCGAATGACTTGTCTGCATGGTTTACCAGGGTGCCATTCAAATGCCGTGAGATATTTCAAGTCGAATAAAAAAAACAGCTTCTAGCGCAGTGTCATCCGATGAAAGTGGCAAAATCACTACAGTCCTTAATACACTCGTATATTACATACAAATTCGCTTTCAGAGATCACAGCTAATAATTCATACGCGAAAAAATAAGCAATTCCAGCACAATTATATTCGCGAAAACAACTTCAGCTTGGTTTTAATGATTTAAAATAAATATATGGGAGTGTTATTTGTAGCGGGTAGAACACTTGCCTTCTGACCAGAGAATGTGGTTCATGTCCGTATGGAGATTTTTGACATTTCAGGCATTCATATAGCTTCATCAAAGCCACTTAAATAGTTTCCTGCGTTGGCGATCTTTCATGGTTACCAGAAAAGAGGTAACTCGGTAGGAATACTTTCATTCAAGGATATCCACGGGCGTAAATCATGAACACTAAAAATGCTTAGGAAGTTCTGGCATTATCAAATCAAAGAGCAGATTAAAAACTAAATGTTGAAAATCACCCGTACAGCTGATTTTTTCAAATAAGCGACACAAATAAAGCTTTCTATACCTGGACCATGAAGACGTGGGTAACACCGACATCTAGAGGAATTTGTAACCGTTATGGAATTAATCTCACCTTAAGGCTGGTTTTGATGATTTAAAGCCCTAAATTATCGCTCATCATTTGCTGTTTACTCATTACTTTACCACCCTCTGCCGGAGTGTCTGACAGGTTACTGTGTTTGCTTCAAATCCCAAAGAGCAGCTCGAAAAAATGCTTCGACGTCCAAAAACAAAACTCGAGATGTTTGGCATCAGCTCAGAGACAGGGTAATCAAAGATAAGGCCCTTGAAGAGCGTTCCTCATCCAGGAGCGAACCGAAAGCTACCCATCTCACTTGTTTAATTTGTAAAAGCGGCACTTTGAGCCCTAGCAAAGCATCACACTCTTTAAAACAACGTCGGCAGCATCTCGATTTCCCAACCGCTTTGAATCGCCATGTCACGTAGGCACACGAATGCTACGTGGGATTTCTTTAAATGTCGTTATTGAGGAGCTTGGCTCGTGTGGTTTGGAGGGGTGAGAGGGGAAAGGTGGAGGCTGGGGAAAGGGACGGAGCACGCGATTCTAAAGAGTGGATCGCGTTTAAAATGCTGCGTCACGTCGCGAAAGGCGAATTAAGTCAGGTGGAAGTCCAAACTCGGACTGGAAGTCGCGTCTTCGCAATTTAAATCACTTCAAAACCATGGCCCAAAACGGATCCCGGTTTAGGCCAACGAGAACAGCGCTAATCTGGTTTCAATTAATTCCCATCCCCGGCCATGCTCTCCAAATCAACAGAATGTTAACGAATTAGAAACCTCTCATTCCGCTGACGCCGGAGATCCTTCGTCAAATTAGCCTAACGTAAACCTCAAGCATTGCAATACTTGCCGCAAAACCTCTTTTAGAAGAGCGCCTACGGCGTTTATGATGGCTTGGTAAGCTCGCCGGATTAACTGTGGACGTTACCGTTTGAAGTTTCAGAAAAATAGAGAAATTCGGCTAGCCAGAGGTTAGATTCAGGCGTGATTACGTGGAACTCGAACGTGATTGCTTGGTAAAAATTTACAGTAATTATGATATGTTACGACCATGGTCATAATAAATAATTGCTACTAAACAGGTGACTTATCATCAATTTACCCACCTAATCTATCAATTTATCCCAAACACTTAATCGATTTTTTAAACCTAGTATCCCGTCATTAACACCCAATCCCAACAAATTGCGACGATAAAAAAAATTGGTAATCACATTAAATGTACCATTCATTACCAGATGACACTCAAATATAATAAATTATTAGTAGAACATTCAATAAACCTGATTTGTATTAAGAGTTAGTGGCACTCCCGATTGGAAAAGCAGATTCATTAATGGAAGACAGAAGGGAATCGTCAAGAAGTTGCAATGATGGACTTGTGAACATACACTTGGTGAACGTGTAAAGAAGTTGTAATGATGGACTCGTGAACATACACGTATTAGGACTTGGAAAATTATTTTTATACATAGCTAAAAAGAAGAATATCACTTATTTTTAGGAAAGTAAATGGACAGAGAAAGTAGCATTATTCGCAATTAAAATGTATACCAACGAAAAAGGATAAGTTGTCGCGCTTTGCGCTGTTTTTGTTTGCTTTTGTAAAAGAGCCAAACGAGAGGAAAAACAATTTCTAAATTAATGGCCCACCTCCTCTGATTTAATCTAGTCTGTAGAAGTCCGCCGATGTAGCGCGAGTGGAGTTTTACGCACTCCCAAAGCATCAACAGCAAAAACGAACACCATTTGTTCACCTAAAATATTACACAGGCTTCTCATCTTCGAGAATGTAGGGGAATATATTATTCTATTTTTTCCACCGACTGCGTGACGAAACGGTTCAGTTTTTTATATAAATCGGTAGGTGTAATTGTTCATTTTATAAATCACTGGAGTAATTTCCACCAAGAATCTCAGCGCAACTTCAGTGCTTCCTGCAAATCCGCGATATTTCAGGACGAGATTTCTCGAGATTTTGAGTGGGCAGAGCCTGAATTGTCAGCATCCTCGCGGTGTTTGCTGAAATGTTAGTTTCATTGCACTAAATAAATATCTAACGTATTCAACGCTCAGGGAATGATGCCGTTCAGGAAATACCAAACGTGTACTTCTCTTCCTAATAAATGCGATGAAGCGGCACAGGATTTACACGCTTAGAATCCACAGGGTTCATAAATATGCGTGGCATAATCGTATTTTCAAGGCACATACTCTCGTCCGCTTAACTCCGCATGTACAATTTCTCTCCCTTCCCTCGCTGTTTAACATGCAGAAGTATGTGGCGCTCACTGTTCCGCTCGGCGAGAAAACGGGAAAATATGAATCTGGCACAGTGGAGCACTTACTAAATATTCACTGGAAATTTGGGAAAGATTAGTAAAGTTGGTCTCTTCGACCGGGCAGGGAGCACAAAAAGCATCAACGCAGCGCTCGCTGGATCCCTCGAACTCTCGGCCGGGCCAGTGCTGATTAGAGTTAGCAGAAGCGGCTCGGCGAACCCACTTATCTCTCTCAAATTGGGCGGACCAAGCATGCGAGCGACCTCCGAAACATTCTATTCGCTCATCTCGTGGGACACCCTCGCGAGCTCACCACAGAAGTGGCGAACCATCCAGTGCTGGAAGGGGGCTTCTATTCTCGTCAAATTTTCCGACCGGGCGTCATTATGTCGTGTGGCGGAAATGCAAGGACAACTGACGATTTACCTCCTTTAAACACGGGGGCGTAATTAGGATGGTCTCCCATCCGAAAGTAGAATGATCAATTTGTTCGAGTGACTCCCAATTAAAACCTTGAGGAACGACGGGGAACTCCAGAAACGAGACTACGAGTGGAACTAGGAAAGCGGACTGCGATAGCGTTTTTTGTATCAACTTATCGAATCATTTTCCAACAAACCCTCGCCTAAACACACGTTAAATGGAAGTTCTACGTGCGCGGGCGTGGAAAATCTGAAGTCGTAAGACAAAAATTCTCTAAAGTCTATTAGTTCGTTTTTTTCCTTCCCTCCAAACCCAAGATACCGTACACTTGGAGTTTGACTCGTGGCTGATCGATTTTGATCAAATCGCAAACCAAATAGAAAACTTGAATGGCGGGTCTCGAGTTCTCCAATTTGAGGCTATCGTTAACGTTGTTGTTGCGGCAACGTTGAAACAAAATAAATAAGCTTTAAGAATTAAATAAATAATCAATATTTAGCCAAATTTTTGACCAATGAAATTTGTAATTTTATTTTAGAGCTTATCAACAAATAAAAACTACGGTTTACTAGATTCAATCCATGTGGGTTTCATCGAAATAATCGCGTATTACATACGGCGGTTAATTCCTCGAGCTCATCCTCGCTGAATTGGCGGTTAATGAGATGCATGACATCGCTACAATTCGCGAAATAAATTAAACCCATCGGGGATTTTGAGTTAATATCGGGGAGTTTTACTAGAATCAATGTTGTAGGTAATGGCAAACCCAAACTGTAAACGAGTTTTTTTATGAGGAAGGAGATAGTCATGGATTCTGTTTAGGGAGCAATGCATTCACTATTCAAAGGTAGTAAAATAGGTAAAGGTAGTAAAATTCACTACGTTTTATGTAACTCGGTACTTATTTTAACTTCAAAAAAGTATGTTTCTTCCAGTATATGTTAGCTGAATTCTGATTGATACTCCTAAACAAGTTAATAAATAACTCAATATTCTCAATTCCAGAGGCGCCGTTCCACTCCGAATAATGGCAAAACCTATCTATCTACTATAATAGATCTAGACATGCGAGTCTGAATTGACTCTCTGTCATGGACGCAAAGAATAACAAGGTATATTTTTACATATTAATGGAATCTTTAAACAATTTTCAGAATCATTTCCTAGGAGGAATATCAAACGAGTTTATCTTTGGGTATTCTTATTGTCGTGTCATTACGTGTACATACTGCCTATTTTTTTGCAAAATTATGAATTTTCCACTCACAGCCAACTTAGAGTTATGATGTCAAATCGAACATTCATTCAAGAATACATTTGTTTATTAATCCGCCAAAGATTTTGCTCCAACAACTTCCAGGCAAGAAAATAATTTCATTTAAATTTCAATTGAAAAGCCGACAAACCTAAAATATATTCCTTATCTACCCTAATATGCAATAAAATAAAAATAATTGTGTAAGCATATAACGAAGCATGGCCATTATGAGTGAGCGAGGTAAAGTGCATGAAAGTTTTGCGTGAATTTTTCTGAAGGAGCCTCCTCCCCAATGACGTGTTTCGTGAGGGATGAAAATCACTATACGCTACTCCCGACAAGACTACTTACTTTGAGACCTAAGTACACTTTACATAGCAATTAGACTCCTTCTGAATCCTCTATTCAAATTACTCTATGACTAAAAATAAATCTGAGGGACAAAAATTGTGCCTTTATGAGATTAAAATTATGTTTACGAGGCCATTCTCGTAGCTCAAGTTTCCATAAAAATCGCATCAAATTCTGATTCACACCTTGAATTTAAAATTCTAAGAAAATAGTTGGAAAAGTTAGGAAAAAGAGTTTTAGATCAGACTCTATGTTACTTCATGCTTAATGTTTTCTTCCCTTACATGAGACGGAAGTATTAAAGCATTCAAGGGCGTAATTGTTTTCAACAAAAAATCCTGTCAGCGTGAACTTATAGCAATGGACAATGATCGAAATTACAGTTCAAATAGGCATAAACAGCAGCTGGAATGAAGTATTCACAGAATTTTACATCCCAAGGATTAGAACTATCTTTGAACAGACAAAGTAAGATATGAAAATTGTTGCAACATACCAAGATGCCTCGTGCAGAAGTTTCTCGAAATGTCTTAATATCGTGTGAGAGAATTTCACAATATAAGTCGCATGCGAGTCGAGGCGGATATTTTCTCGGATGAAATGGGGTATGGTTATTTGGCCTATGGGAAATAGGTGAAAATTATTTTTGAAATAATATTTCACTTTCCCATCACAAAAATTTTGAGCTGTAAAATTGACAATAACGAAGATTAATCCCAATTTTTGAGCTCGATCGCTACCGAACTTACTCGGATACTGAGATGGAAAGAAAATGGTTAAAATGGTTTTAAATCCCTAAGGTTGGGCCCTCACCCTTGGGCATTTTATGTTATTTTTCTAATTAATTTCGATATTAAATGTTTTTAATTCCATTCAAATCTTTATTACAAGAAAGCTACCATTATCTGTAATATATCATCTTCAAGAATGAAAGATTCGCCGTCATTCTGGATAATAATGCATATTTTTTTCATATTGGCATGTATTATTTTTTTAATAATGGCAAACTTATTTAGGAAGTATTCAGAAAGACAGACGGTCAAAGTTTATTTACCTTTACATCAAATGGAGCAATATGACATAGAGGATAGGAGGGGTGGTATTAATTTAATAATTCATTAAGCCTTCCTTCGCTACGAATGTTTCCCTGATTTGAAGAAAACCCATTCCTGGCTAATGAAAACTATGCATAATTGAAACATTTCGTAATTACTTACTTCGAAGCTTGCCTGACTGAGGAAGATATTTGTTAAGCGTGATTTTCAATAAACGTATAAAAAATGCTGGTAATTCCACCAGAGAATGAATGGCACTTATTTTAATTTTCATCAAGTTTTTCCTCGCAATATGTTTTTGCCCGTATTGAAACATCCACTCGCGAATAATGAGAAAAACGAATAATCCAACAATAAGAGTATAAAATTAAGCTAATAGTAATATCAAAGGTCGAGGAAACTAATATATTTTGAACATAAACTGAAAACAATAAAACTGAAGTTCAATATTGAAAAATGACAGCAATATAATACAGTTATTTTCAAAATTATCCCCTCATAGCTCTACGCAAACTCCATATTCGCTCGGACGTCTTTTATACCCTCGCGCTGGGGATGTTTTCATATTAATGTTATATTAATCTTCCCTTCTTTCATTTCATCTATTTCATTTCAAGAAATGGATCCACAGATGCAAACAGACTTGTCTCATCTGGTTCATTAAAGCCGAGGTCAATGATGCCGAAAAACAGGAGAATGAGATATTCCTATAATAATCTTCAGTTTGATTGCTTGGAAGAAAACTAAATATGAAGTTTTGAGCAACGATTAAGCAAATGTACCAACCATCTTGGGAACTGAAAGAAGCTCATAATAAAATCTTGATTGATATAGATATGAATGTTGGTGAGTTATCCCCAAGGTTAATTTTTTCTTCTTTCAATGAAGCGAAAGGATTCTCCGCCAACATTCATGAGAAATGACCCTTAACACAAAAAACATGAAGTTTTCTTTGAGACATCACCAGTTAGCGATCTCTCCTGCAGCATCATCTCCCGCAGTTTCTTAGATTTAGGTCATGTCATTTTAATATATTTTTAACTTAAACTGTTTTATATGCATTGATGTAGTTTAGCTAAATTCAGTACATACTCTGTGCCATTGTTAAGACTCTATTATCTTTTCAACTATGTTTATTCTATTACTTAAGAAATTTAGATCGATGTAAAAAACCTTAATTCTTATTATCACTTTTTAGTCCGCAAAATATAAATATTTTTACTCTCAGGCACAATATAAAACCAAAGAACGAAGAGTAACAATATTAAAAAATTTTTAACGAATAGCACGAAGTTGAAAAAAGTGGCAGCCTTCTATTTTAGTGAGGAAAGCCATCCAGAGAAATAAACGACCGGTTACAACGTCACGAAATCTTCTGCATCAGCACTTTAAAATTAAGGGGCCTATTACAGACACATTGAAATACTGGTACCCAACTAAAAACCACGTTAAATCGAGCTACATTCACGAAATCCCTGGCTTGGAGGAGCGACGGAAGATGTGGAAATCAATGTCTTTAACGAGGTGAGCAGGAGCAGGTAACGGGATTTTGCAGTGGCCAACGTACTGGCTTCCCACTCAAGGGCCCGGGTTCGAATCCCGGCGGCGGCAGATATTTTTCAGTGGTACACCGATCCCTATTTCGGATGCTTTGAGGAGAGCAATTTGAGTGAGTACGACGTCCGTCAGATGGGACCCTAAACTGTGGCCCCCTTGGCGCCTTTCGCTAAGAGTAGGCAAATGCCGACGACGGGTTTCTCTCCACCTTTCCATCCATCCTTTCCTGTACATTCCTAATGGCGCAAACGACCTCAGTTGTCGGTCGCCTTCCATAAAAACTACTACTACGAGGCGAGAGCACCGCGGAGGTGGAGAACGCCTAAGGGAATTTAGCCGGAGAATTACTTCCAGCGGTTAGTATTCGCCCTTATTAGTAGGATCATCGCGCATTAAAAACTCAACTCCGCATCTATTCCCCAAACATTAAAGGTGCGCTCCTGGCGGCTGGATTGCATGAAAAACGGCCATCGCGATGCAATCTTAATGCTCTTCATCTCTCCTCGATCCTTCTCCATTCCAAGCCCGTTGAAAAAAAATTCCTCTACATACATTTCTAACCCGGTACCGTGTCACAGGAGAAAGTGCGCGAGCCTGCTGGAGCGCAAATACATAAATTACTTCTCAATTCCCCGGTGGCTGCAGAAAAATCGCGCAAACGCAGCCCACAGCGGTCGAGCTATCAGAGAAGACGAACATGGGGCACGATCATTTGCACCCCATGGGAGATATGTGGTTAATTTGGGGGGGTTGGTGGGATTTTATGGAGTGGAAGAAGATGGGGGCGAAGGAACCCGCATTAGTCTGCTCCTGAGGTCTTTTCACGGACCACTTTAAATGACCCCGCTAAACCTCATTGCGCGTGAAAATCCTCGACGAGTTTTATGACGCCTTGGTCGAACGAGCCCACCAACTCGGGTCAGTTCGATTCCATAGAACGATGAAAAAGTACCGCCGTTCGGAGCACCTCATTATTACCATTCCTTCTTTCGCCTTAGTTTGTGAAATGTGGAACGCTGAGTGAAGGGTGCATCACTTGGTCAGCTTTCTTTTGCTGAAAGAGCATTTTTTTTAATATATTTTTAATACCTCGCAAGTGGTGAGAATGAATTCTACCTCTAAGTGCATACCAACATCTGTAGTTCCACAGCTGTTAGTTAGCGTGCCAAAAAATTATTAATCAATTCTTTTTGTACCACCACGGATATCCATAGCATCTGAACTTCGGTGTCGCCATAGACCACCATAAAGGCTATTTGAATTCCACATAAAAATCCCACTAAATACGTCATAGTTTCGGTGAAATTTTATATATTGGTGAATAGTATTTTGGCAATAGCTAGTCGTCAAGTAAGCCTTGCATTTAACGCAACATCAGTTCGTTTCTCTCGTCGTGATAGAACCGATTCCCGTAGAGAATATAATTGTATGCAATTAACGAAGTCTTTCCACACCAACTTGCTCTCCTCGGTAGTCTCTTAAAAACGACAGTCATCATGCACTCAAGAGTGTCTAAAAATGATTTCCAAATTCTCCAGCACCACCGAAATCATAACAGTCGCGGCAACAGCCTCTGCTTTGTTCTACAGACAGAGTTTAATTTAATTCGGAGGAAAATATACTTCCCACAGTTAGATGGCTGAATTTTCGCTGTAGAAAATTATTTATCACCTTTGGTGCTTACACCCCCCGCCACACAACTTTATGGTGGATCGCTGGGTATTTATGTAGATCTAAAAAAAATTAACTCTGAAGATTGTCACTAGGATGATCGCCTGGCGACTATTTCACACAATGCCTCTTTCAGGTGTTTCTGAACGGTCGACAGAAGTCGCTTTTAAGTTTTATTACTTCTTATCAGAATGATATAAAGTTCCTAGGGAGTAGTTTCATCCTTCGTAACAACATGGCATATACCGACGTGTAGAAATACTTCGTTTGCAGTCTTCAACGGGCATGTGATGCCACGGGTTTCTTGTCCTGCATTGGAATGAGTATAAATATTGAAAAGAAAAGCAAGCCCCCGCATGATTCATCTTAAGGATATAGACAGCCACATCTAACACACACGGCTACTTCGCCTCTATGTTTCAAGGGTGACCCTCACACACTGGTTAGTTTTGATACGATGGCAGGCGGCGTTTTATTTCAGAGCTAACTTTATGGACGCTTGTTTAAATAACAATCATAACCGCTATCCCATGATGTGATGTGCCTTTCTATTTACATAATGGCCTGCTCTCTCGTGCCACTTCATCAAAAACAAAACAGGAACGTGACTGTCAGTAGGACTGAGAGGAAATCGCAATGGTGTGCATTTTACCTCTCAGTCACCACCTCCAAATGTCCCCCCATGAAATCTCCAATACGATGATACAACAGTCTGGGTCTGCCGCCGGACGAACCATTGACTGAAGAGACCGCTTCCAACGGCGAGGACTGCTTCTATAGCGCTTATAACTTAACGTTCGCCACACTCGGGTGAACTGCTCCATTGGAGGGAGTGTGCCTATGTCCCGTCTGCTAAGAGTAGCTCCACTCAGTAGTACCAGCAAGTGTCCTCCTGTAAAGGGGCTCTAAAACTGGGCGCTTCTGTGGCAGCAGAGTCGCGTCTGTGCAGCCCCTCAATCCCAGCAATCTTAGCCCTCCGCAACCGCACCACTCTCCAATGCCACTGAAATTGGCTCGCGCGAATGGCACAACCTTAGCGCAAGGAGCAGAGTGGTCTACAGCCCAACGAACGGAGTAGGTACTAAGAGGTGCTTCACACGCGGAAACCATGCAGGAGAATCCGAGTGCAACTAAATAATTAACTGCCGCCCCCTTAGACACCGCTCCGATCAGAAACCCGCGCAGCTGGCTAGGTGAAGGTTGGCCGTGTGGCTCCGAAATCCAATCAACGACGGATAACTCGATGTCGTTTTTGATTAATCGCCCAACGTGTGGTTCCTTGCTTCATCACGGATGAGGTTACGCGTCACACATCATTACTAAATACCGCCAGACCTTAAGCACTCCCCGTTCCTCTTAATTTTCCACGTCAAAATCATAGAAAAATGAGAGAGATTAAGGGTAGAACGGATAGATTTAAGATGTCATTTTTTCCACGAACGACAGGGGATCATAATAACATTGTTCGACCACGGTAGGGTCATGATCGGGTAAAATTATTCTATTGTTTATTCACCCCCTGCCATACACCCTGGCGGTGGCTTGCAGGATATGTATAAATAAATAAAAAATAAACAATAGTAATAAAATAAAGAGCAACAGGATTGAAGAAGATTAAATTAATTCAATATAAATTTCTCTTAAGAAAAAATAAAATTACAGAAATGGCCACTCTATATTCTCTAATTATAAACGATGCATTGGGACGGTAAACTTAATATCTAGGTGGTAACTAATGCAACGACCTTAACTAGCACGTACTTGGATATGACGAAAAATTTTGAAGCGCTCCGTTAATAGACAGAATGTTTAAAAGCGGAAAATTATAAAACTTAAATCCTCAAAAAATTAGGCAATGCCACTAAATCTCGTCTGGCACTAATAATCTAAATATGTCCGAAAAAGAGACCATATTAATTCCCCTTTCACGATAATTATATTGTTTCCTCGATCGGTTTGGATCATATTGGTATGGCCTTTGAGTCCATGATTGCATAAATTCAATAATAGTTACCTACAACACCGAAAGCCTAAAATTTTCAATCCAAAAAAACTGACTATCATCGAATATCGCATCCGATTTAATGAGGTAATCGCCTTTTAAATAGTGCCTGCGCCATTGCGAACTTTACCGCCCACAATTTAATAGAGATAGACGAACATTAGAATATTACGAACATTCATAAGGATGTAGAAGAATCTATATTTTCCTATCTATCTCGGAGAATTCTTTTCTTCCTACCTAGCAGCCTACCGTGCGAAATGTCGTTCAAAAGGATCATCAATTTAAGGTATCTCGTTAACAATTTACACTTAAACTGGAAATTTCCTGCATTTTAAACCGACCAAATGGACACATAAGGCAGAGAAGCTATAACCACTTGGATGTAATCGTTCAAAACCTAAAGAGTCAAAATACCTCTATGTGAATTTAAAAAAAAGCTAATCAAGACTCTAGTTTAGCAATCTCGATAAGAATTTCCAAGTCAGATATTGCACCACCTGAAAACTTAACAGGGTCTTAATGGAAACGCAAACGATTAGAGAGATTGCTAGCAGCAAACGACCGCGCTAAAGGAAAATATATCTTCTTTTTAACTATAAGTAAGCTACACTTTTGTCACAGTTTCATTTAACCAATATTTTATTGCTCTTAATTTTTACTATCAAATCATATCGAATAAGCAGAGATATATTTTGAACTAGGACAGCGCAATGTGTGTCGCTGCCGTTTATATTCCTTCAATTACTTGAAATATTTTGAATTTCTAATGTTAATTAACATACAAGAAAAAAAATATTGATAATTGTTTATCTGGTGTGGAATAACCCCCCGCCAAACACCCTAGTGTCGTCTTGCATGGCACCAGGTAGATTTAGATACAGAAAAAGATACATTGTCCCGCGACCGGAAAATTATTTTTTCAACTAAAAAATATACGTATACAAAGTTCATAAGATTATTTCAGGAGAGAGTTTTAGGTCATTGACTTGAATTTCCATGTTTGTGGCCCACCTTTCACTCCCTACCACACTACTGTGTGGATGCGATTGATATCCACAGAAACGTCCGACAACACGCGGCTAAATTACCCAAAGGTGCAGTGTATGAAGTAGCTGTATCAGATTCACAACAGATTTGGCGGCAGATGATCTCTTTGTGAGCAAACAAGGGAAACATTTGATCCGACTTGCTTGTGTCTGCCAGAAATGTCGAGTGAAGGAGAGTTTGTATGCGACAGTGCAACAACGTAATACCTTTCTTCGAACTTTTGATCCCTTGTATCCGGTCCTCGCCGATTTACAATTGACATTGACAATAAGTCCTTTCAACATTTCTCCGAAGGGCGGTTATCCGTGTGAAAGGTCACAGAGTCATCAGAGCACACACTCAAAAAATCAGCGTCCTCACTTCGGAGAATATTATACTATATTAATCAAGGAGGCTCATCCAACCTGAATATCCCAACGCTAAATGTCATGATTCAACTTTCTGGGTTTGGCTATGCATGAAGTAATTTGCGGCTGATGTTTTTCTCTCCTGTTGCGGCGCACTTTAGTAGCGAAAAAAACATACGAGACCCAAATTTCTCGAAGCTTTCATAAATACTCCATGAATTTTTTAACTTGAAAACTTCCTCAGAACTAATGAATGACCAAAGAGCCAACAACGAACGACTAACTGCAACAACGGATGACTGGTGTTTCCACTTTAACAGCTTTGACCTCAAATAAAAGGTGACCTAAATATAGGGATATGATTTTTATACCTCTTTTCTCAACACCCTATGACAGTATACTATATTGATCTCGCAACGTTTAACTCATGATTGTATTTCCATAACAATAGTAAAGGAACTATCAGAAAAACGGAGCATTGGTATAATCTATACACGTATGTATATCGGACTTAAAAAATCCGCCGAAGTACAGCCATAGAAGTTCATACTCTTCGGTCGAGGTCTTCCAATGGAAATCTACTGTGGTTTTATCACTTTTACTGGTCCCGAACATGTCACTAAGATAATTTACTCATGATAAAGAAATCGTATTTTGCTCACAGACATTAACTTATTTAGAAAGAAATTAGCGAATCATTTTTGATTTTTTTGGGAGGTTTCGGAAAATGCCCAAAAAACTACATTTCGGTGTAGGTTATGTAACTTTGTGGCCAGAAACCAAATTATGATACTACATACTATTTCCATTGTAGATTGTGTAAAAAGTATCTCACCTTGATTTCATCATTTGGCCAATTTATTAACACACGCAATCATTCGCAAATATTTTTCTTCTCTCAAGATGAGCACTGATACATGACGGCAATCTTTATGCGAAGTCGATCAAATAATATTACTTTTTGCAACCTTCGCATAATTATTAAGAATATGTTATAAACGGCGATTAAAACGAGAAAACAAGAAAGAGTACGGAATTTCCAAATATTTAGCAGTGATACAGCAGTAAAAGTGCACTAAAGCCACAAAACTAATTGAAAAATGCTGGTAATTATACACCGAGCGAGAAATTGTGCAAGAGAGTTTCGCACATTCACATCACAGGATTCGCGGGAGAACGAAATAAAAAAGACTAAACCAAAAAAAAGCCACTTTAGCCCACGTATCGTCCGCATCCACCCACGAGAGATTCGGGCGACGGAAACGAAAATTTAATCATTCCACAGACACGAAAGATGATGAAAACAAGAGATGAGGCGGGGAAATTGCTATATTTTTTCATCCCCTGAAGAATAAATTTTTAATGCCATTAAAACGGAAATAAAAAGACAAATTACGTCAACTTTCTAGTTGGGGAGGAGCTGTGGTAGGGGACATCGTGCGAGGGAGGATGGTGGCGCAACATTTATTGATGATTCCGGCCACGAGGGGGATTCACGGGCGGTTCGGAGCGAAAATCCGCGGTGCTGATGGAAGGTAGGCAAGATTGGTGTGGTTCGTACTAATTAAGGCGGGTTAGGGGTGCGTGACAGGAGAACGGTTGTGGGTGTTAGGAGTGGGACGGGATAGGGGTGCGATGGCAAAGTTGGAAGAGGAGGGAAAGACGGGCGTAAGATGGAGGAGGCTGCTGGAAGGTAGGGAGGGAATGAAGAATACTATGAATGTGAAAGATGATAGCAAAAATACAAGGTAAAAGGGTAGGCAACGCGAAAATCTCTTCGCTCATCATAAATAAGGTCAGTCGAAGTTTGCAAATCAGTTAAAATTCAATATTTCTATTTAAAATCACCAATGCTTAAAACCACCAATAGAGGAAATAATGCAATATCTATAAACTAATACTTTGCAGAATAACGTCAAGGAGTATGAACGAGGGAACCTTTAATTGCCAGATTGTCATAAGCTAAAAATGGACACCTCATAAAGGCTCTAATCGCTGTATGGATGTGGAAAGTGTGCCACAAAATCAATCCAACGCTTGCCTTATTTTAAACATGCTTCCATTTCAAACGAAGTTGCGCATATTGCTGACATCAACTTGATGTAGGCACACATTATGATACAAATAAAAGATAAAAAAACTAAACTTTTTTAGTGCAAAATCAGTATCCTGGTTAATCATTACGAATTTATGAAGGTACATTATAAGAATCGTCCTTATATAAAGGAAGTGGCAGAACTCCTCCGAATGCAAACCCCCCATTCCAATGCATTGAGTTTTGACTTATACTCTCCAAATGGAATTTGCCGACAAATTTCACCCAGAATGGCAGTACTCAGAGCAATGATCGTTTCTTTCAGCTATTACTACGGATTACAAGAAAAAATTCAGTTCCGTGACCACACATCACTTGCATTACCTCAAAACTCCAACGATCACATCAGATAACAACACCCGTGTGTGAGCGAGGAATGTAAACCGTGATTCCAAACCCGCGTCTCTTGAATTGGAGTGCGTCACACCGTCGAACGTTACTAACTCGCCAAAGTATTCCAATGGTACTTACCTGTATGCTAAGTATGCCACATCTTGTTATAGGCTTTCATTTACGAGACGCTGAAGAGCTATTAAACCAAGAGGGGAATTCTATTTAATTAGGCAACTCGTCATACACGTCCTAAGTTTGCCTATACGCAAGGGGCAACATTCATGATATTGATTTCATGATGCCACATGTTCCCGCCATTGAATAATTTATCTATTAACGAATTCAAAATCATTTCAAATTTAAAAAAAACATTTACACATAAATTTTATAAGATTTATCTTTTTTTGCATTTAAAATTTCAAAGAATCCTAGTAACTAGTCTTTCGGGGCCGACCATGCGACCGCTGAATGAAGAAGTGTATTTCCTCGAAATATCAGCGGTTACGACAATGGAAAAAAATTAATCGTTCCCATCCATTAGCCCGTCCGCTGCGTTCGAGGCAGCAGTGAGACGGCGAGAAAGAAATACATACGTCGAGCCTTGCCTAAAGAACGAAAATTTCAGGGGAAAAAAATGTTGCGTAAAGCAAGGAAATAAAATATTTCTTCGGCCCTCATAACACGTAGGTCACTCATTTCATGCATTCCTTTTTTCCCATAATTTTACGAAGCCTTCACAATTTTTCTCGCGAGCGTATGGAATTTCATCACTTATATTTTTGAATTGATCACCTCTCATCGCTTCGCAATTAGTCGGTCCTTAACCTAATTTCGCTTTCTTCCACTGCTTGCACAAGCAATGACCTCGGGATCACAAGAACTGCTCTCACAACTAAAAGAAACATCGCTGGCATCGAGAAATACCGATTCCATATCGTATTCTCATTTCGCATTTCCCAAAATTTTCAGAAAACACAGCCCTTATCACCTTTTTCTTCCCGAATAATCGAAGTGGCCGAATGATTCCCGATTTTCCCCAACTGAGTGGCCACCCTTTACAGGGAAAGTGAATATTAAATTTATTCCCCAAAACATTTAACATGCACGAAGAAAACAATAAGGGTTTATTTGGGCTGCTCTCGGTTGAAAATGTTCCCACTAAAGGCCGATGGAGGAACAAGCATTAACTTTCCCGAGGGCTTAAGGCAAACGTATGGGAAAGTTAACCGCCCATAATGAATTGCTAAATGAGAAGGTGACGATGGGGTCATTACGACTCCCCCTACCTACCCCAATTAGGGCCAATTTAAAATTCAAACCCGCGTCAATAAAGCGTTAGGGAACGAACGCATGATGGGGGATGAGGAGCGACAAGCACTAATTGGCAAATAAACGAAAGTACAAGGAATAGGAGTAGGGGGATGATGGAAATAGAAGATTGGAAAGGAGGCAACGAAAAAGAAGAGGGGAGGGTTTGGATGGGAGGTTTCGGGCCTGCAGGTTTAAGTGGGCGAGATGGAGAACACTGGGACCTGTAGGAGAGATTCCCAGAAAGAGAGAAGGATGGATGGCAATGCGAGAGATACACGTGGTGGGGGTCAGGAAGAGGCACAAACCAGAGACGTGAGAGCGAGACATGAAATAATTTTTTTCTAAGCAATTAACCCCAAGGAAACAGGTCACCACACCCGCATTCCTACCTTGTGAAAATAACGTTTGGATAATTCTTGAATTGCTTAAACCGAAAATTATTATTCAATCATTCAACATCCTAACATTCGTGGTACATCATACGGGTCACCATAACGTTAATCAAGACAGCGTTCTTAATTTGTTTATCGTACGATCACGCATGAATGAGTAAAGTAAATCCAATAATTATGTCGCAGAATCAATGCCCATTTTAAGTACCCTTTCTGAATTCGTCACCTAATTATTACTGTAATATCTGAAAATTTATCACGGGAACGGATCGACTCGTAAAACGTTGGTGTGTACACAAAGCCACGACAATCACGACATTAAGCCATAACATTCACATAATAACTACAAAAAAAGTGTGTGGCATGGGGTGTAATCGCTAGGTGAGATGGGTAAGGATATTGGAGAGGAAGGGAAAACGTAAAACATACTCACCAAAAAAACAAATAACATGCAAATTTATATACGTGCTGGAGGTATATGCGTCGATGCATACATTAATTTCCTATATTTAACAAATTTTAACTTTAACATCATTTCCCTGTTTGGAAATTCTTATCCACGATCCGTTATGAGCCCTAAAAATTTGTGTAGAAACAGCAATCAGTTATTTTTGGTCTATTACATCTTAAGTGATGTCCCTCAGATAGGAAATTCAAAATACTGTTATCATAAATGTGATTCCATATGCAGCAGGGACTCAAACCTTCTAATAAATAAGTTTTCTACTGAGTACTTTACCGAAAGAAACGATGGGATATCCATTATCTTCATAGCTTCCATACAAGATCAGGCCTCAACAGACTACTAAACAATTCGTCCCCATGAAATATTTTTGCCAAATTTTCTACTTCACTTGAGTTTAGTCCAAGAATGAAATCATCCAATTCAACCAATATTGTTTTTTTTCCGATTCCAAAAACATTAGGACCAAAATAAATTGTAATCAGTACAGGATAAATGAAACAGTATTATTCATTTCATTACTGGGTCAATAAAAACTTGATTAAAACTGCATCATACGTATGAATAATCAGGTTTGTTATAGTTTTGAATTTCCCCATTTCTTTTGCATTTCTCGCTATTATGTGCTAAAATTTCCTTTTCCCGGTTTAAAAGTTACAGGATATTATTAAATTGATACCCAATCAGTGTAAATTGATGAATAAAATTTCAATAAATTTGATTGGCGAATTTTTTTGTACAATAGCACAGTAGTGGCAGAGCAGCATCGCTAGACAGAAGACACTGCAGTGCTGCAAAGACAACATAGATGTTAGAGAAGAATATAGCACACAAGAAGGATTACTCACAACCAAATGTTTACGAATCCTAGTCAACTATCCATGCATAATCATCGCATCAATGGCAAATCTTTTAATTTTTTTTTTTGGGATTACATTTCTAAAAACTCCAGAGAATTCCCAGGTATTCCGGTATGCTTCCCGGAATTTCCAGGTCTCCCTAGGACAAATATGAAATTCCCCGACTTTTTTTTCCGAGACTTCCCATATTTTCCAGTCTTCTGGAGACACCGTTACTGTGGTTCATTCGTTGAATTGGGAATTTCTGCGGATCCAGGGACACGAGTGAGACCAGAAGGGGAGGCGAGAGAATGCGAAGAGGGCGAGGAGGGGGGGAATGGGTTGGGGAGTAAAGGGGAGAGTGAGAGAATGAAAGAAAAGGAGAAGGATGCAAGGAATGAGAAAAAAAAGGGAGGAAGGAAACGGGTTGAAGATGGGAAGGGTACGGCTGGGGTATTACGGGTGGAGGCGGACAAGAGACGAGATTCCAAGGGGAAGGGAAGGAAAAAGTGCGTGTGGCACAGAAGAGGGTTTTGCGGACCCAAGGGAGGGAGGAGGCGTGGATGTAGGGGGGAGGTGAAGCGTAGAAATACTGCGCGGGGGTGGGGGAGACGAGAAAGAAGGCAGGGGAAGGGGCGTGGCGGATAACGGAGAGAGAGGAAGGAGGGAGGTTTCGAAAGGGACTGGAGGAAGAACAAGAACACCACGTAGCGTCGCCATTTCAGCGTTTCTCGTTCAGGATTTGGTGTTTGTTTTTTTCGAAGTTTCCCTCCATTCTCTCTCCCTTTCCCTCCCCTTCTCCGTTTCCCTCATTCTTCCTATTACAGATTTTTTTCACCCTTGAGCGCCGTGGCGTTAATTTAGCACCGCAGCGCTAATTGTAATTTGCCTCTTTTTTTTCCTAACGCATCCTAGGACGTAATTGTTTTTCCTACCGATTCTCTTCAGGCTCCATGACCGTTTGATACCGTTCGCAGCGTAAACTAGAAGTGTTAAAATATACGGTGCCGCCCAAGACTCACGTCTTTATTTCGTCTGATAAATAGTAACTTGCGCAGGAAGGATGATTTGGAAATAATAAAAGAGTTTTGCAGAAAAGTAAGAGTATCACTGTAACAGAACGCTTCTATCATGAGGCTCCCGATGACAATAAAGGAGAGGAAGCACTCAAAAGAGGCGTCGCGCAACGTCGTTACATTTCTCCAACACATTGTAAGCAAAAGACAAAGAATAGATTCCTCTTACTGTTCTTCACAAAAGTTATTTAAATTAAATCGTGTTTTTTAAGCATTTACTCTCTGCACTATGCTAGCGATAATTCCCAAGTATCTCGCCATTCTGATACCTTTGTGTCACTTTCCTAAAGTTATTGAAGACTTTGAGATTATCATATAACAATTTTATCCCAAAAGAAAATATTATTTTTCAAAAGAAACGATTGTGAAATTAGAGCTTACTAAATATCATAAAGTTATCCCTATAGTTTACTTTCTGCAAATTCCCAATTATATCCTCCAAGTTTACTAAAAAAAGGATATAATAAACGCAACCAAACGGAGAACGATTTATTTTCGTTAAATAAAATCAATCAAATCGTCAGATATAAGTCTATACATTTATATGAATCCAACAAAAAATGTTAATTCACTTTTCCTTAAAAATTGGGAGCGTGTGACGGAATTATTTAAATGTTTTTCCAAATAGGTTTAACCTTTAATCAAGGTTCGGATAGCACCGGTTGGGAGCACTCACAGGCCCAGTCAAAAGCACTTAAGGAGCACTGCAGGATACTATGCGGAAGTATTATGCTAACCTAATTATTTCACACTCCATTTGCATAGCGAGCAGTCTTCCGGTGACAGCCTGGACCACAGCTGCCAGCCTAGACCTCCTAACATGTGGAGCTTAGTGAAAAATGAAGGCGGCGAAATGCAAGGAGAAGGAATCCGAAACTTGAGAAATCGTTTTTGATGAACCTCAAAAAAATACAAACTTCGCACTCTCGTCGGCATTCTTGGTAAAAATGACTTTTCGCCCACTTACACTAATAGGTTTCTTAATGCACAACCCAGTTTCAAAGAGCAATATTTCCTGACGATGGCCATTTTTACCCTACTTTGGCGTTAGGATAAGCATAGAAAAGAAGATTAGAAGCAATGGTAAATTCATGTGATAAAAGAATACTGAAAATGATATTGATAGAAAAATGAAGAAGCAACTCAACGAGTTGGTAAAGAGGTAAGCAAGCTTACGAAGTAAATTTTGCTAGGAAGAAGAGAGAAAATGATTTGACAAAACCTGAGGCATGACAAACTAATCAAGGCCATAATTGAAGGCAACACGGAGGCGAAGAATTGCGGAGGAAGGCTTAGGATGAACTACAAGAAGCAGGTGATGATAAATGTGCAAGGATTGAGGGAATTAAGAGATTAGGAAGGAAGAATAGTTTGGATTGCTGCTACAAACTAATTATCGGAATTGCGAGTATAACCGATGATGATGACGTTTTGTAGTTTGTCTTAATGCTGCCTAGATGTTACTAGATGGAATTGTAAATACGGTCGATGTAACAGCCATTAATCAGTCAAAGTAACGGATTGGAATTCTTGGATATTACGACATCAATGGCGGTGTGATATCCAAACCAAAAATAAGCTTAAAAGTCCCATATGAACATTTCGGGCAAACGGGCAAAGTTGTTGATTAGATTTGACATGGAAAGATATCAATGTAGAAGTAATGATAGATATCAGGTGGGTGCACTTTTGGTTTCAAAGGTTAGGGTAGGAGTTCAATTTGTTCCAATGTAATATACAATGGTATGAGAAATTCTGACGTCTACATCTTAACCTCCAAGCCCTCACTTAGATACATAAAGCAGAGGTTGTTAGGCTACCAGCTATTGAAGTAATTATTGAATGATTTTCCATTAACTGTTTTCCTATTGTCATGGTATCAAATAGTGCGAGGGAGAATTGATTCCTTATATCACTAGTTTATACAGTTAATATTCCTTAACATGACACTGTGGTCTCACCTGCCAATGCAATTCAGCGCTAGAATTATTTTTCAGCGTCAACGTTTTATTTAAATGATTTGGATTTTTCTGAAAGTTAACAAAATTTATTCAATTCAATTGTACTTTTGAAAGCGTTAAATCCTTGGCGCATGTCAGCGATGAGTCCCAATTACATGTATATCGTCATTGTAATACTTCAATTCCATTCTCTCACTGTTGTTGAATACATTGAAATCACAGTATAGAATTGCTTTAAACTAGGAAAAATAATAACAAATAAAAATAATAATTAAAATAGCAATAAAAATAAAAATTCCGTACAATTCCAACAGCGGGGTGTCATATTTTCTACCTGTGACTTTAGGACCGGGGACCATTAGTGCATGGCATTCCGAAAGTAAGGAAGGACTGCTTTCGAGTTCTGGATGCCTTGTCTTGGTATGGTGGAGGTCCGCCGTACAAAAGGTTGTAGTTTATGTTTATTCACTCTTTTTTCGTATAAATTAGAACTATTACATTGGGTGAGGTTGACACTTGTTTTTAAAAATAAGTTTTCGGCCAGTATGCATATACATTTGTACGTTTTTCCGAGGTTTTTTAGTGAACGTATTTCCCCTTTTCCTTTCCTCTCCCCCTATCCTCACGTATCCTTCACCACCTTCACCAAACACCACCTGAGGTTTGAACTCCTTGCCACACACCTTTTTAAAGGATCGCGGGGCACATGTTTAGATGTAGAAAAATATATACTTTACCAAAAAAAAAATTGGTACACAACTTATGACACGATTAACAGCATCAACTTTATCAAAAGTTTACGTCAAGTTCTTCATGGCACTTAATAAGCACACAGTGAGAGGGTTCAAACACTCCCTCAGCGCCGCCCGGGAATACTAATTAAGGCCTAATATCCCAAAAACCACACTGCTTGCGTCAGTTGGGGATTTCTAGCCTCGAAACCCGAGCTTAGAGCACGCCAATCGCCACTCAGTAGCCTAAATCCCTGACAACTCGATTAAAAATATACTTCCGCGAATATAATAATCGTAATAAATGCAGAAATGTTCAAATTATGCACCCCTCTTCCTCGCCGTCGCTAAGACTGAAAGCATCAACTCTTGATTCTCGACACTTTTTTCCGGCTCATTTTCAGACGGGACTGTTTTAGACGAGCGTCCTCTGCAGGGCATGACTCGGCAAGTCTCGACAGCACAATGGGCGCGCGACGCTTTTAATGCCTTTTGAGGGCCACATTCTGCTGCATAACAACCCCTGGGACGAAAGGAAATAAGGTGGGGGAATGAGAGGTGAGGGAAGGGTTTGACAAGGGTGTGAGAGAAGAGGAGAGGTGTTGGAGGATTGGGGGTTGGCAGGGGAAGTACAATACTAAGAGACAGACCGGTGGGCGGGGGAGGGGGATGGGTGGAATAATGGGGGAAGACAGGAGGAAGGGAGAGATAAGAGAGCGAGAGATAACAAGAGCGATACGAGGGGAGGGGGAGGAAGAGATAGAGGGGAGGATGATGAGAAGAAAGGTGTGTCGATAGCGTGGACATGGGGGAGAAAACATTACTCGGCGAAGGGGGTGAGTTCCTTGAAGGAACGCCACCGACGGCGGAGGCCATTAGCGCCTCGTGGGGGGTGGGGAAAGGAGAGAGTATATTTCTCGGGGGCAGGGGGAGAGAGGTGTGAAGAGGGCGAGGAAGAAAGGGGGCGCAAATACAACGCGAGAGAGGGAACGTGGCAGGGGTGCGGCGGAAGCAATCGAGCGGTTACAACGGCCATCCATCGGAACGACTCCCCCGCACTCCAACGGAAGCCGTGACGTGAACGGGTGCCGTGAGACCGGATTCTGATTGAAGTTGAAGCACGAGAGCTGTGGTATTGAGAGAGTGCCGAGAGGTATTTGCGCATTACACGGTGGTCAGGTTTCTGGAGATTGCACTGCTGATTGAAAACGCGCAGAAGGAATCCAATTCTTTTACACATAACAACCACAGCACGCATTCCAACATAAACATACACTAATTTGCTCCGAGTTTACAACTAATATATATATATATATATATATATATATATATATATATATATATATATATATATATATATATATATAGATATATATATATAGATGATTTCGTCGAAGTAACACGGAAGTGTTGAATAAAAGACTTTGACATCAACAAGCAATATAAGAACACATAAAAAGAACACTCACACGTTATTTCTTAATAATTCCGACGGAATTTAAACCCATTTTCCTCAGAAGAAACAGTGGTACTTCTTCCAGTACTACTGTGTCTTATGAGGAAGACGGAGCTAAATACTGTCGAAATTATTAAGAAATAACGCGTGAGTTTTCTTTTTATGTGTTCTTCTATTGTTTATACATATATATATATATATATATATACATATATATATATACATAAATGTATATTTGTTTACAGATGCATATATGTATGTATATGGGTTGCGACAGTCCAGAGGTAGAGCGTTGGACTTCCGTCTCTGCAACAACACCCCCACCCAACAGAAATACACGGACCACCTACGATACATGGAAAACTACTGAACAGTAAAATTCTCAAACCGTCAACCCAATACATTCCTCTCCCCAAACCAAACCGCCCAAATTGCCCTAACCTTATCACCACTTTCTTCCCCGGAACCCACGCAATTAAACATGTAATCCGTGAACTCTTCCCAACTATTAATAACAGTCAGTTCACATCATTTTATTCCCACATTGTCCCTCCGTTTCGTTTAAACGCCCGTCGAGCTTGCGAGACATCTTCAAGTCGAAAAAAGCACCTGCAAGTACCCCTGTCTCTTCCCCGCCCCCGTATGCACCATGAAACCGCCCACGCCTCAAATGCTGCCATCTTCTAAGACCATCCACCTCCCTTACCACCAATCCCTAACCCATCGCCACCTGCAGCTCAAAAAATATTATATATCGCCTCTCCAGTAACTTCTGCTCTGCCTTCTAAGTGGGCGAATGCACGACCGCCCATGCAGAGGGAAACTCCGCATGAATAACTACCGCTATTCCACCAAATCTCCCACCTTCCTTAATTATCCCATCCCTACTCACACTACTTCCCACAACCAAGCTTTTGATGACTGCTTCTCTGTTTCGGTGATTGAAACCCTTCCCAAATCTGCAAGTAGCATTAGGTGAGAACTCGCGAGATGGTGCATATCTTGTCCTAGTCTTTTAAACCCTCCGGGCTGAACCAAGCCCACTGAATGCATAAAATAGCTGCCTACATACCCCCTTGTCCATTTCCTGTTGGTCCCTTAACTCTCCTTCCCTCACCCTTCCCCCGTGCATGTCCTCTCCGCTCTTCCCCGAGAACGTCATTCTGATGACGACAGTCGTGCCGTCGAAACGTCCAAATTACCTAAGCGAGTGTCCTTTCTTTGTTTCTATGTTTTAAAAATTTACCTATGTTTATATATATATATGTATATATATATATATATATATATATTTATATATATATATATATACACACACACGCACGGTTTTTTACGTGAAATACTTTATTTTATATATATATATATATATATATATATATATATATATATATATAATATTAAATCACGTAAACCCAGAACCAAAATTGTGTTTAATCGATAAGTATTCAATGAAATGCTTTTCACGCAAAAAATCGCTAGCAATGGAATTGAAGAGTGAATTTATGGATAGCTATTATAATTTCTCCGATGTTTTTTAATTTTTCGTCTCATGTTTTGCCTCGTGTTGTTTTCCCTCCTGATACCTCAACTGGTATGATAGCTAGTTTTAGGATGACAAGATTCTTCTCGCAAAACTTAAGAGCAGTAAAAAAGATAATATTCAACTCTCACACGCAACGTCTTTGGGAGAAAAAAATATCCGTACGCACCGATGTGAATTCGCAATGATTGTATATCTGAAACCGAAGTAGCGACGACAGATGCTAGGTCTCCATTTTGCCGCTTGAACCATTCCCACTACGGTTTTCAGCGTGCGAATGCATCAACGGGAGGAGGATGATAACCCTACAGCACAACTGTCGAAACCCAGGTCCCGTTGAGGCAATTACGTCGTACCAACGAAGCGTTATAAAATGTCTCCCTTCTTTGTTCTCACGTCACAAAGGACACGAGAACAAAGGCGCAGATGCGATTATGGGCTGCCGTAATCACAAGGTTACGGACCTCCCTTCCACTAAGTTTCCACATAGGTGCCTGCCTTAATTCTTTCATGGCCAAATGACGTTCACTTCTTTCCTTTCCCCCTTTTTTTATGCGCCGATCTATTTATGCACACTGCCACTTTTCAACGTAACACTTGCTATTATTTTTAACAGTGAGTATCAGATTTTTCTGAGAAGACTGACGTCAAAAAAAACCCTACTTTTTTACTCTCATACCGACTCCTATATGTTCATCTTTAAAACCAAAAATATTATATAGTCACTTTAAATAGCTGCGAGCAAAAACAAAAACCTAATTAAATAACTTTGACGTTTATTTCAATCAATTTTTAGCGCGCACTTTAACAGGCGTTTTAACATGGATAATGTCCACTCATACGATAAAATTAACGGAAAATAGTGGCAGTACGTATCGCATTCATTGGAAATAATCTTTCAAAAAATATAAATCAAAATGTCTGGATTCAAACTGCTTCAATACCTTATACTTCAGCAGCAGTTTAAAGGCTAATAATAGGTTTTTGGCAGACGCTGGCACTACACACTACTATACTCCTAAGCTACCTAACATGACACAAAATATCCTTAGACCCCATACTACACGTTACATTAACTCATTCCTTAGTACAGTATTCTTCACTTCACGTATGCATCTTAATTCCATCTAAATTTCCTATTCTTCTTCCGAGCATTCTCCTCTCGATTACCGTCTTCAGCATCCCACGGGTTATCAGTATCTCCTGCCATTGGAATTTCATCATTGTTTTCCCTTTCAGTCCATTACATTTTCCATACCCACATCTCGAATGCCTCCAAGCTAAATTTACCCTGTTGCCTCAACGACCATGTTTCCGAACCATACAAAACGACGCACCATATTAGTCTAATCTTCACCACTTTACTTAAGTTTCCTTTCATCATCTCCCATTTCATTGTTAAAACTTCTTTACCAAATGCCTTTGTTGCTATAATGTCCTTACTACCTTGTCAATAGCATACACAGAGTATCGAATATGGTAATAAATAAACAATATTTTCAACTAATGACGCCAAAATTTCGTTTGCAATTCATGCATACTCATTAAATCCTTCCATTATTTTGTTCTATACATATAGTTCCCCGGAGGTCTTAATTGATCCAAATGATGTGCAACTGTTAATTGCCACGGGCAAGTTGCATTAGAATTCAAGATTGGATTCATCAAATATATCCTGATATTCTGTATTATTCATGAGAGGATGTATTCACTTCACGCACAACTTTGCACACTCTCCATGGTGGAAATAAGAAACACTTTTGCGGTCGTTGATCTTAGCAGTACAGAAAATATTTATCGGTCGGCGGTAGAGCTACAGTTGAAAATCCCTGACTTGTTTTCATGCTTATCGCAAAAATTATATTTTTATGAGAGGGATAATAAAGGACGGGTTTTGCTTTGCTTTGGTTCGGCCGCATTTTGGATACGCGGCAAGTATTTAGAATCCGCGGGAGAAAACGTAAATTAAGAAAATCATTAAAATGTTCAGGGAATTTCCGATAGATTTGTTGAAAAGTGCTACGAGAAGCGTGTACGTAAGGGTAAGCTGGAAGAATTGGGATGGAAGTCAAGAATAGAGCAATAAAAACAAAAACTATTAGAGGGGTAAAAAAACACGAGTATACTTGTAACACCGAAGGAATCACCATGGTCCTATAGGCAGATTGAACCATCAAAATAAGAGCGGAAGACGCCATCACTGAAAGGTTCAAGAATTCGCCATTCCATCTCATGGCACATACATACAACGAAACCAGGCGTAACCACTCCTACGTTGTTAATTTAAGACCCAAAAGTTTAATACTTTACTTGAAAAAAACCATTATAGTGTGATGCATATAGGCGAGGAATGGATAGGTGCGGTGGTTAGTGTACTGGTTTCCCACACCTAGGGTCAAGACTCAATATTTCGGCGTTGCCAAGATTTTTCAGGTAGGCATTCCGATCCCTAATTGGCGTGCTTACAAGAAAAACGCTTCAAATGGAGTAGGTCGTCCATTAGATGGGCGTTTAATTTGTCGATTCCCTACTGCCTTTCTTTACGATTAAGCTAATGCCGACACAGGGTTTCCTAAAACCCTACCCCGATTCTCTGAAAATCCTACCTCTACCAAAATAACCTGTCCCTAACAGCATAAATACCTTAGCTGTTAACCGAATCCTGCAACAACGACTATGGCGAATACTGTAGACTGGAATGCATATCCTTAGGTGTGTGTTTACCTATGTTCAAGTGCATGTGGTTTTATTCTGTTATACGGGGGGTGTCCCAGCACCCTCCGCCATACGCCCTGGGGGTGGCTTCCGGGGTATTGCGTAGATGTAGAATATTCTTACAAATTTTTGAAATCTGAATATCTACAGATAAAAGACTTGAGTCCAAATAACTCGTATCACATACTCTCGCGGCTATTGGTATGCTTGTTGTTTAGATGCACGATAGATGATAAGGATGGATGAATCGGCGTAGAAGAATGGATGAGGCGTACGTATTCAAGTCTTCGCGATGGAAGAATAATGGAAGTGGAGGATTCAGCGGAAGAAGGATGGAAATTGGGCGAGGAGATGAAGGAATGGATTTGCTGGTGGAAGGAAAATCAAAGATGACGTCGTAGTCACACGAGGGGGAGGAAGTCGTTGGATAGGGGAGGGGGAGAAGGGGATCTGGTGGGTGTACCTAGACGGAATGCAGCGTATGATATGCAGGGAGGGGTCGGAGAGAGAGATGTTCCGGAGGTAACGGATTGCCACGGTAACAGGATTAATCCCTCATCCCACGCCCGCGAGAGTCACACACGAGGGAGTGCACGTGCGTAGCCCTTCCCCCCCGTTCGAACTTCCCCCCAGTTCACGGAGAGAGGCGACGGAACATGAAATATGAACGGGATCGGGATCACTTCGGAGTGACGGGCCTCATGCAAAACCACAATCTCCTCCTCCTTCCCCCTCAGGCACGGTTTAACCCGATCAAGATAACCGGGATGGCAAAAAAATGAAACGTATCACACATCCCCCCCCCCATCCGAAAGAAGCAACTCTTGCATCCAATAAGGATCAGCCGAATGCCCAAAAATGCTCCTCAAAAACATCCGTCGGAAAAAATAACGGGAGGTCTGAAAGGTTCCTCCCTAATTTGAAAAAAATCCGAAAACAGAAATGGGAAACCGTGGTAAAAAATCCGTGAATGCATTACACTTTGAGATAAAGGATCCAATTTTTTTAAATACAATTGTGATCACAGATTCGCGGAAAAAAATTCGATGAGCAACGTCAAACGTTGATCTCGCACGGAGAAATCAAACACCGCAACCGGAAATCCTACACTTTCATCTATAAATTCGATTGCTATTGTAGGATAAGCTAAATTGGAATACGAGGCATGATTTTTTTTAGAATACCTAAACTTTGCACTCCAATAGCAAAAACAATCAGATGAGCTGATAGGTCGGCTTCTTGTTGACAATTAGACCCCATTACAGTAATTCAAGATCAAGGGCGTATCAAGAAAAGTTAAATCTATAATTTTGAAATTTATCTCACGATAATTTCCATGTATGTGTTGTTAAAATCATTTCATTTCAAATAGAATAAAATTCAACTCTTATCGGAGCAGAAAGATCACTATGCTACTGGATTCACTTGATAAACGTATACTACTTTAACTATAATTTATGAGCCTACGCACGGAAAACAAGACCAAGCAGACTACGCTAAATTGACTTCGGGTTAAAAAATCCATCCGTAATTTCGACGGCTAGCAGGAGGTGAAGTTGTTTTTCAAGATATTTATGCGGCAAAGCATGTCTTGCTAAGTATCGTTCACCACAACCAACTTTACTGAAATAAATATTTTATTGCCCTAAAATAATATTCCAACTTTACCTATACGTCAGGAGAAAGGTACACGTGCGCACACACAAACAGTCGCAGTATCTGCAATGTGCATTACTCGCTCCGCTTAACACGCCAAGATTTTGACATCGAATAAAAGCAGAACCTAAGAGCACTTTTAAATTTTATCGGAAGCACAACATAGACGCTGATTACCTACGCTCAAGAAAAGATGCACCGATTCCAGAATTGACTTTATAGAAATATAAATTGGGGTTTCGGAAATGTTCAGTTCTGGAATGGTGCATAAAACAGATTCGGTATTCAAGCTTAATACGTTCACTAAATTTCGTTATATTTCCCCGCGTTATTCCAAGCAAAATATAAATAGTGACAGATTAAATCAAAATATAAAAATTAAATTACTAGACCCTGCATGGCTCAAATATTTTAGCATCCGAGCCCTGAGAACGATTGGAGATAGGCGGGTAATGAAATTAAGGGACAAGGAAGGATGGAATGCATAATATGGGTAGAGAGGAAAATAATTTAACGTTTAGAAAATGAAGGATATAAAAAGAAATCGGTAGGTAAAATTCGACTTAGGTCTAAGAAGGCAAATAAAGGAGAATTGAGAGGTAGCGGGAGGCTTTTAAAGAAGGAAGAATGATATGGAGGTAGGGCACAGAAAGATAAAAGGAATTTTGGACAAAATCAAGGGCGGCAGAAATTTTGAGGCACCGAAGAAGGCAATGGGATCTGATAGAAAAAAATTTATAATGGCGTTCAAGAAGCTCAAATACTTTTAAAGTATATTTCATGGAGTGTCCAAAATCTAGCTATTAAGTCCACTTTATAAATGTCTACTGATCAGCTCTAGCATTTATTCAATGTAGGTCCTGGTTTATGTCTACTACGATCAGGTGAGGAACTAGATAGGTAATCAACCAAGGAGAAAAGATTAACCTTAGAGAAAATTTCGGTTTCATAAATTGGAAATTGGTCTCATCGGCGAAGATGATTAAAATGCGTGATTATCCTCTGCACTAGAGTAGGGGAGATCAGGAAGAATAGATTACAGAGATTAAGTGTGGAACCGATTCAAGATGTAATCTTTACCACGAAAGAATACGGTAAACGGTTGCACCATGGGGAAATATTAGACTTTTTAATCTAACCTATAATATTGTGAACGTTATCTCAATCTCTTACTTAATTCTACCTGTTCTATAAGCTCGCATCACACGCAAAGAGGGATATTTTCACTTAGATACAGTTGTGAATAAAACTATAGTTAACACGTTTATCATTAAGTGAAATATTTCGCATTTTATTGGTAACTACCTGTAACATTTGACCACAACTTATTAAAGATATATCATGCCTGGTGTCTAATCACCCCTGGTCACACACACTAGCGGTAGCATACAAGAAGTGGAAGGAAATAAGAAAATACTGTCATTGAAAAAGCAATGCTTATTAATTAAACATGTTCCCTTCATTCGCGATTCCTTTTAGTGCACTTAATAACCTGCCATTCTCCATTTGGTTTAAAATACTGATCATCCTTTTCCCATCTCCAAGCATACATTGAGATCAGCAACTTCACATGCTTGAGAAATAAATTAATATAAAGTGAAAGACAACCACTTCTACACAGTAAAATTATTATTCCAAGGGTTTGTTTCAACAACAGAATGGCATCAACAAATACTAGAAACACGAGTTTCATTGAACTTTTCAAAGTGAACAGGAAATGAAAGCATTTATTTACAATAAAAATGAACATACATCCTATATTCGCTTCTTATAGTTAACTTAGTAGGTAATACACATGATTTACCAAAGTATCAACTATTAGAGTAAAAACATCATCGACGTTATCACTTAAAAGGTAATATTTGTAGGAAAGACTAACATTTAAACTAAGAATTCCACCTAACGACGATCCCTTATCCAAAATGAAGGGTTCAAAAGCAATGAAATTGTAGACGTGAGTATCTCTACTCACATTAATGAAGTTTTTCTAACAACAACGAGTCGCTTACCGGATGAAAAAATGAATCAACATCATCAGTTTTCAATCCCTTTGGTGAGTAGTGTAAACCCCCTACTTTTCCCATCCCATATTAATTTCATAAACGCCTAAAAGCTCCCATTTCTCAAACGCTCTCAAACTGACAAAAATAAAGCCCAAAGTAAAGAGTAACATAATTTCATTTCTAAATATTCACAACTCTTGAATCCTTCAGGGGACGCTTCTTCGAAGGCAGAACACGCCACAGCGAGCCGACACACTGCTCCGAGAACACTCAAAACGGGATCAAAGACCTTGGAACCGCGCGAGGGAGGAAAATAGAGATGAGGGACGGAAGAGAGGTTACAGCCTGGGGAGGGGAGGATGGCGTTCGGAGTTTACAGGAACGAGGAGAAGTCACGTGACGGGAGGTGAGTGTTGGGTGGAGGAGAGGGCTTGTGCCACGCGGTGAGTGAAAAATGAGAGGGAGCGAAAATAAATCGCCGGGTTTATCTCGAAGATGGGAGCGAAAAAATGCACCCGAAAGGCGGTCCAGCGAAGATGCTGCGCTGCGATTGGCTACTACCACGGGTGCCACCCCCTCTCCCTCCCTGTCCCTCTTCCCCGAAAACCCTGAACCCACCCCATCCTCTGCCCACAGAAAACACCCCAACAACAACCAAAAAAACCAGACTTTCTCACGTAGTGGTATCGCGCTGTGGCGCGAGAAATACGGTGAGGAAGGGAGGAAAATTAATACCTGAGCCAGCGGCTAGTACAGAGGTAGAGGAGCCGAACGGATGACGGCATACAGAAAAAAAACAGCATTAAAAAGCAAAAATACGTGCACGCTCTCTTTGATGTCGGAGCATATTATCGTGACGTCATTTAGCGAAGTCAAAATGGACGGAAGGGGGGAGAGGGACGCGGAGGGAGATGGATTGGAGTGGAATGGAAAGCCATTGCTACGGAGGGATAAGGGAATTGTTCGAACCTTCCCCCCAAGCCGGGAGCGTCCCGCCGGAAAAAGGGCGGGGTGGGGTTACAAAGGGGGAACGCACTCGAGAGGGGAGGGGAATGCAAAGAGAGGAGTTGCAGTGACGTAAGAAGAACCAGCCGGGAGGAAAAGATATTGAATGAAGGGATGAATGGGCAAAGGAGGGGACAACCGTTGGGTGGTGGGGAAGGGGGTGGAGGGGAGTGGCGTGCGTCGGAGGGGAGGGAGCGAGGGTGCTTGGGGGACGGAGGAGGATGAGGGGCGACGTACAAACGATGGGATTAGGTGGAAGGTTGGCAGGTATTTCGAAGGCCTAAAGCGGGAGTGTGGAGACAAGAGAGAATGGATGTGAGTCTCTTACACGCACGCTTGTGTCCTTAAGAGCGGAGGAAGGTGGTCAGACCCAATTATAAACAGTCACACGCGTGTAGGAAATTGTGATTTCGACCAGGGCGGGCTACGATGGGGATCCCCTAGCGCTTCTCAACACTGTATTATCCTTACAGTTAGGATGTCCACCACAGGCCATCTCCGTATTCCCTTAGTTTTCCACGCCCTATTAAAGCCATTTATATTCTCGGTGGTTTTATAGAATAGGTTTTCTATAATAATAATAATAAACCTGAGCAAGAATAGAAATAGTATTTAGAGGCGGAGATAATATACGAGTAGCATCAATAATTCATTATCAACATGAAACAACGAAAAAAATCACTTGCAAGGACAAGCAAACAGTCTCAAGCCAATTAAGTTTGAAAGCAGAAGTGCAGTTTGATATAGATAACAAAGATGACCACACCCAATTAACGCCACACAAAACAACACACAAAGATGAACACCCCCTTTTAACATGCATAAAATAAAATAGTTATATTCATTACTGCAGATGGAGAGAATTTTGAATGGCAATGGGATGTTGAAGGCTGTGATAGAGGGGGAACGTTGGGTAATCGAGATAGGGGGAGAAAAGGATAGGCATGTTGAACGGAATGGATGGAGGACGGAAGTATACGTATTTGAAGGAAGTTTTATTGCAGTATCGAATGTCAGGTTCTGTTTTCACGGTTTCTATGAGATGATAAGAAATGTGTAGATTTTCAGTCTGTGTCCATTTAAAACCTACCGCAAAAGGTAGAGTAACTAATAATTATTTTGATTATTATTATCATTTGCTCTAAGCTAAAAATAACTTTTATTTAAGGAAGCTTACTAGTAAATTATCAACCAAACAAATGCTCAGGTACAAGTCCTATTAGCTCAAATTTTGTTTTGCAATAAGAGGCAAAAGCTATGACATAAAAACAACTCAAACCATAGGCTGAAGTAAAAAAAACCAATGTATCTTTCCACCAAAAGTTTTTATTCAATACAATTACTTCAACTTTCAACCAAACTATTTTGTAGTAAGTAACATTTTTTTTTACTTCGTTGATAATGGATTACCACGAAGTTAAGCCTGGATACATCGAATAAACATTGGATAAATCGAATATGGGTATTAAAAATACACGATACCCAATCAAATAAAAAACACTCATCGTATATTTCCAATACGTAAGATTTATTCGGTGATTCCTAACACACGTCGTTCTGAGTGATGATTCCGCCAGTCAAATGGCCGTGTACTCTCATTAATACCTCAGTTATTGGCAATCACTCTCTTTTATTGATCCTCCGAGGCACGCACTTTGCTATTTCGACTGTCGTCCGTTAAATTAGAGAGGATATTTGGCGATCCGAGGAAACTTATTAACTTTCATGATTTTTAATCATAGGAATGCGTAGGATAATGAACATATGCAATCAAGTCCAGCGATTCGTTAAGGAAAATCAGTCTAATTGATAACTAACCAACATGAAAGGTATATAACTTATTTTTACGAATGCGGAACTTAATATTTTACCCCTACTCAAACCCTGATCTGTCCATTTCGTTCTCCATACTTAAACGAAAATGATAACGTTATATCAGTTTAGATGAACGATTTCCGTAGGGAAAAGTATACCAAAATTAAAAACTTTTTTACCTTCACTACTTGGCATTTAACTACATTTGGAATCTATAAAAGAAGGTTATCTGGTGGCGAATCCAAAAAAAACGCAAAATATATAAACTATCAGCAGTTTCCTATTCATAGAGAATCCTTTATTCATATCAGAAATGTATAAACCTTCGAGTTTCATTGGAGCAAATAATAATTTTAAATGTCTACGAGGAATTTTATTTTGTCCGAAAGGCATTTAGAAGAAAACCTAAGTATTTACACGAAAAAAAGGATTCGATAAAGGTTTACTGATGGAAATAGGATGGGAATCTGTTTAAACTCTAAGTGAACACAAGGGACTGTAAGACCCCTTTAGAACTAGAGGTTACAGCTCTCCGCCTTAGAGGGAAGTGTTTTCAGTAGTAGGAGAGATGGGGGGAAAGGAGGCGGGCGACCATAAATATTCAGCTCCCGAATAAATGCTTATCCCGCTTCAAAACGGGGAACCAGTCGGGAACATTCGGTTGCACGCGCTATATTAAGTGCTGACCGGGTGGAGATGAAGGGTGCGGCGGCGCTGGGGAAACTGGGTCCTGCTCCCTCCCTCACGAGTTTCGGATAATTCCCGATTCCAGATGCCACGATATTCCACGGCCGACCGACAGATTTTCGGACACGATAGCTTTCACGAACGGGACAATAAGGCCGAGGTTCGGTCAATACGGCCGGACGTTGGGGGAATTTTCAGGAAACGACAGGAGGGAGCGGGACCGCGCAATTGGAAGGCCTACTAAGGCCCTGCCGAGTGAATGAAGATGAGAATACGGGATCGGCAAACGGCTTCATTTGGGCGTAATCGGGGACGACGGGTGTCCACCCCATAAGGTTGAATTCGCTGTACAGGGAGGAGCGATTGTTGAAGCACAACACAAAAAGGCAGGAATGAGAAGGAGAAATTGATCTGGGAACCCAATAATCTGTTTCATAAATCTAGAGAGAGCAGAAAATTATATCCACGGAAAATACCCTAACAGCGATGCGATAAAGGGGGAAATTAACGCTTTCCAGTAAAATTATGCCATAGGGTAACATAAATTTAGGTAATCTATCAACCAAACCTTAAATGCAGAAAACATAATGATAAGAATTTACCGGGTCTACTAAAAATCACTACAGGATAAACCATACGAAATATTTTCGGAGCATCATTTTCGTATTTACGTTTGTAGTAAACCAATTTGTAAATAATTGTGCCGTACAATAAATGCTCACGATTTTCATGAAGTTTTCTCGGGTATAAATCCGAGAAAACTTCATGAAGGAAATACGCCGGGAGAGCACCAGATCTTACTTCAATGCTCACGAGTGTTTACCAAAACATATTTCAATATTATTTACCTCTCGAACACCCATAAATGAGATTATTTTCCCCTACAACTGCATAGTCCTTGTCCAACACACAAGAAACACAAGCACGACGAAAATTTCATCGATAGTCCAGCATTCTGCACAGCATCGATGATTATTTAAAACATTAATATTCTGAAGAGTGATATGATTTATCAAGTCTAATCTTTTTTTGAGAATTGGGTGCCGTAATAAAGGTTAAAATATATCACAAGGCCGTGATAGTTACCAAAAAGAAATGTAAGCGGAAGAGAAATTATACACTTTGAAAAGAAAAAGGAGACAATTAAGAACTCGATAATAAAAAAAAATAGTGAGATCCAAGAATAAACTCAGAGGATGGCGCAGGAGGACGGAGCTTTAGAAAAAGGGAAAGTTTTTTTCCTGCTGTTTTTAGAGTGAAAACACATCTCTATGCTCTCCTAATTCCTCCACAGGCCTTGACTGCAAAAAGGAGAAGCAGAAGCGCTAACTACAAAAATAATCCTCCTCGCTAAGAATCAATAAAGCGTATCGCATTGAAAATTCTCTGAACAAACTAATCGCTACGGCGAAACATAACAATACGATGACCATTCCTCATTAGGACTTTCAGCGCTTGTTCAGAATACTATCCTATGCACTAACCAATTAGCACGCTATTCATCAAAAGAACTCGACACATGAAAAAAGTACTGCGAACTGTTTTGTGTATGTACCATAGTTCCTGCAATGAACAAATGGAATGGCTCCATGCTCGAAAATGTTTTTAAAAAAAGCTATAATTCAAAATACTTGAATATCTTAAGTATGCCGTAAAAATAGTTTCGTTACTTAACAAGCCAGTCTACCGCAGACAAAGAGATGACATTTAAGGGAACTATATACATAAAAAAACGTAATATGAAACCATCTTGAATGGCAAATAATCATCGGCTCATTTGGCACAGTAAGCAAACTATAGTTAAATGCATAAATATATTGAAAAACCTAAAATAATATATTTGAATTAAAATGTATGCTGCAGAGTGAATAATTTTAAAAAATATGACAGCAATGAAAGCTGCAAACATGGTGTTTAAAAGGAGAGATATAAAGAAGACAAAATAAATGGGTCAGTTTAGACATACATTGGTAAATTTAATGGTGTAATGATACATAAATTAAAATAGATTAGGTGCTTCCAGAGAATGAGTTTTAGAAACCGTGACAGTAGTCACTCGACTCCACCAGGATGAGATACTGAAGTATATTAAGCGGAAAGCAATCCTGAAAAAACATACTTAATTGGTTTTGGGAAATCATCAGAACCGCCAACCCAAACTGTTTGTTTAAATAATTCGAATTTGGGGCGAAAGAAAACGTCAAATACCCCTCTAACGCATCCCAATTTTCCAAAATTAAGGAGGAAGACCAGAGAGCAATCGTGCGTGAACTAATATCGGGAGGGAGGGCTGGAGAGAGGAAGGGGATGGTAGAAAGGGAAATTAGTAGGGTGGAAAAAGGGATCAGATGGGCAACCCGGAATGAAACGAGAACGGAGAGGGAGAGAGAGCGTAACCGGTTTAAAAACCAGAATGGGGGATGAAGGGTGGGTAGAAAGTACGAAAAAAAAGGGCGAAAGGGGTTTGGGACGAGAGAAGATAGGGAGGAGAGTGAGGAATGGGTGCAGATAATGAGGGCGAGGGAGGAGAACGCAAAAGAGGGTCGAGAGTAATGGAGAGGAGAAGGCCACAAGAGGGAAGGAATGGGGGGGGAGAGAGAGAGTAGGGGATGGAATTTACGATGGAAGTGGGACAGGGAGTTTTTGAGCGGAGAGAGAAGGACTTCTGAGAGGAAGTGAGAGTGGTTTAAGAGGAGAGAGCAGACAGGGGAGGATGTGGGCCGGAGGGCGTGAGGCAGGGCGAAGGAGGTAAAAGGCACACGGGCTGGAGAAGAAGGCGGACGGAATTCAAAGCAAGGTGGAGTAAGGGAATTATATTTAGGAATAATTTACTACCCCAGGGCTTGAATAAGGCCTCCTCTTAGGCGTCGGGAGGCCACTTCACCTGCAAATTTTGTTGTACATTCTCGAGAGTCCCCAGGCCAGCAATTCTGTTGGGGATCGGCCCTCGGCCTTTTGGGGTCGCCGCTGTGCACCAAGCCGTTTTCCTCTCGTCTATCTTTCTTTCTCTCTATTTATATTTTTTTCCTCATCTCCCAAACGTACCTCCACTCACAACATGTGACAACGGGTGATGTTTTCCTTGAAATAAAATTAAGTCTCTCAAATATTTGTGATTTTATTCGCTTTTTTGACACCGGACGTCTCGTGGAAGTACATACATTCACACCAACACACCAATCCTCATCGCGAGTCAGCAGCTCGCAACACAAACAAGGTGGTGTTTGAATATTTAAGAACTTCCCGACGGCTTCAATCATTGCACATCCGCACCACGTCCCCCAAGAGCAAGCACCACGTAGACATTTGGCAAAGGGGGGGGGGGCTAGGTCACTGGCCTTTAATTATGTCACCGTGAGAAAACACGAATTCGTTTTATCACTCGTTCGCAAAAGGGCAGGTGACAACAAGGCCAGCGGCCGTATTGCTGCTCCATTTTGGTTCCCTTGACACGAACTGTGTGAGGGGTAAACTAGGAATTTCGATCTACCGGCGCGAGGGTCTAATATTCTTACTTTTTTTCAGGTTGTCTAACCTGATACGAATACCAGGGTGGTTTCTTCGAGTCTTAATCTGGCTTTTTCTGAATTTAACTGGAACATCTTTCACCCACGTTCCGCAAATAGAATTTCCATAATGTTATTCCGCAAATATTTTTCGCAAAATCAGTGGATCTTCATCATGAAACATAATCTAATTCCCTAATTAACACTTTCTCCGATTAACCCAAAGCACTCATCGCATATTCTCTTCTTCCGTAACCAACCAAAATTGAAATCATCTAATTTCTTCAATACATCTACATACCATCACCCGGTGAAACTTACTTTCTTTCCCAAGAACGACAGAACGATAAAGGATTACAATAACCGTAGGAAACCGATCTAATGGGAAAAGAGTACTTTTCTTATTTATTCCCTCCAGCCTAGTGCGGCATCATTATTTCATTTAATCTTAATTCATTTTCCTCCTTACTCCAAGTCTTGCAATTGTAGAGAAGTATTTTAAACTTGGATACACAAATTTATGTTTCTGTAGTTATCATTGTTGTCAATTATTATACGTGTCAATCATGATGACACTTTTTTACAAATTTATTGTGATTGAAATTAAATAAAAACTTAATTTTACACTTCCAATGCCTAGCGTTGGACCACCACCTGTCACAAACCCGAGTAGCGGCTGTTGGAGTGACGTGCAGATGTACACTGAAACCGTAAAACCTTTAAATGTATGTTCTTTATTCTGGAAGTGATAGTGGATTTTACTCTTGGAATTATCCTCATTTTCTCCCTATAGTCTTCTTTAGTTTACACGACTCCGCGATTAACATTGATTTTTTAATAGATTACCCCTTTCGTTCACTCAACGCAAATATATACAGGCATATATACGCAATCCTGTATGTCATTAACAGTACACCAAAACGTACATGATTGCCAACTGATGGAGTAAAAAAGAGATGACAGGGTTGAAAAGTGATACTTTCATAAAAAGACTATACACGGCGATGGAAAAATTAATCCCATGATCAAACAAAAAAAATCAACAAATGGGAATGAAAATCGCGCCAATCACGGTGGCGAGACGATTTTTTGGACCAATATTCGACCTAAAAAGTCAGATATTAATGCTACGAACAATGTACATCGATTGATCCAAATACACTCAAATGCAATACATTTATTATAACGTATCGCTAGCAAAATTTACTAGATTAAGCTTGTTTTTCAGCAAAGATGGCGCATATTCGTCAATGAGGTCGCACAACTCCACGACACATCAAATACCCAACCCTAAACGTGTCGACTCATGAAAAGAAAATTTCATGAGAAGGAAATGCACTTATTTTCAGTTTAGAATTCCTTCTGTTAAATCAGCACAATAGGTAGTGGATCATTGTTGAGACTCGCGGTTAATGACTCGCGTCACTCAATAACGGAACAACATAAGAAAATAGTTATGTAATCTAAGGTTTCAAAAGCAAAATAAATAAAAAAAAAGTCAATTTCATTCAAAATAGAGTTACCATTCATACAAAATACGTTGACGTACTAAATTCATCGTAAATATAAACTAAATCGTTAAATTAGCAATATGCTAATTAATCAAGACGAATAAATTCGACTTATCGCTGGAGTTCTCACTTAACATGCATCACATACTGCAGAAGAGCAAAATAGGTCGAGTTTTGATACATAATTAACAAGCAATTCAATCACATCCAGCAGTTTTATGCCGATAGTACTATATGCCAGCCTAATTACACAACCCGATTGCAAGGTTTGCCGGCCGAGTTCGCCGTGTCAGTCACAGGGCGTGATTAAGGCAAAGAGTTAGGGCGGCCCCGGAGGAAGTGTCACAAAGGATTCATGAGGACCACAGAGTTTCGACAGAGGGGTTCATCGCAGGCGTCTCTCTGACCGGTGTGATACGACATGTGAAACGAAATAGGGTCCTGAGATACAAAAATTAATGTATACCCAATGCACCCTCTGCGATGAAATCCATCAATAAAACTTAAAGTTTTATTCAACAAATTATCCATCCATAAGAAAATAAGTTGTGTAAAGAGGGAAATAAATGACGAATTTATGCGTAAGTGGGGGCAAGTTGCTTGATAAAATTTCATGAAAGCCGAAAAGTGGGCAAAGGAATACTGAGAGGCATTGTTTTAGACTGTGACACTAGATAAGTCTCGAAGGGAAGTCTGTCTGAACGCAATAAAGACAAAGATATGATGAAACTATAATGCAGAGGAAAAAAGTGTAACTGCTGGAGAATTTCCAAGCGATATTTAATTTACACTAACTATTAGAGAGCCTCCCAAGCCCAACTTCAAGTGATTGACTAACTACGATGAAAATCATTCCATAAACCAACTGCGTAAAAACATTTCCGCATTGATAAATTCGCTGAAAGAATAAACACGAAAGAGATTTTATGCGACACAAAAATGGAATCACTACACCAAAATTGTGATGATGAGAAAAAAAGGGAAAATATCTATGGTAAAAAAGAAAATTCTATTAATAGGGCAATGTAATAATTTAAAGGTCGATTTCCAGCATTAAATTCTCTGCGAATCTTCGGTAAAGCATGTTACTACAATTGTGCAAGACGTACAGGTAATTAGATGTACCCAAGTGACTGTATACGTACCCCAGTCACAAATTTCAATAGAAGACTTAATATGAAACATGGGATTTACAATTTGAGAGTATCTCCAACGAGTAACGTGAAACGTAGGTACGAGATATTAGATCATGCATGCGAATCTGAAAACTACAATGTAGAATAAAACTCTTCATTCCACTAAGAACCTAGAGAGCTACCACCTTTCTTAATACATAAATCCACCTAATACTGGCTTTAATCCCGTTTAAATAATACTATGGCTCCCATAAATCTAGCTTGAGTAAACATTCACAACGAAATGTCACACACTATACTCAGACCTTATAGATATTATTTCTTTTAATCGTCCATTATATACAGTGATTCGGTCGCTTGACGATTCCTCTAAATTTTTCTTATATCCTAACTAAAAATCTGCGGAACTGTAATATCCCTTTAAAGGTGTGGGGAAAACGGAGAAAAATAATGGCACAGAGATGATAGAAGGATTGGATGATCCTGGAGGGGTGGGGCGAAGAGGGGCGGATAGAGGGGGCGGACCCGGACGGGAGGGAGAGGAAGTGCGGAGTGCGTGACCCCCCCGACAAATCAAGAGGAAGGATGGCAGGGGAGAGAGGGAGGGGACGAAGGGAACGGGAGTGCCTTTTCCTGGAGGAGAGAGTGAGGGCAGGGCAAAAAAATAATCTTTTGTTTTCGGCGAGCAGGGCTATGAGAGAAGAAGGGTAAGGGAGACGAATAGAACGAGGACGAATGATGGATAAGGAACGGATGGGACGGGATTGGGAGATACGGAATGCGGGTGGAAGGAACTGGAAATGGAAGGAATGAACATCGATACATCTCTGCTTTGATATTTGGCAAAACACGTGCCATATGTTTTAAAGTAATAATTCAGACTGGGGGAAGCGTAGTTTTCACGAAAACAATATTGCCGCGGGTGCATACTATGCAACTCTCCATCCTCTCACTTTTCGTGGAGGATGACGATTGATCGTGCATAATTTATCCCCAAATTTTTTTAAGGACAAGGAAAGTATTGGTGTGACGATGCCTTTAAATACGCCCGTCCTATTCCTTGCGGGTTAGACTGCACATCATCGAATTTTTCCTGATGTCATTTTTAAGAAGATTCTAATTTGTCTTTTTGAAATCTAGTTCCCAACACAATGCCAGAGTTCCCTCGTTCAGTCATCATGAAATATTCTTAAGTTTCGGTGTTTTTTACGATATTTAGTTCTGATCAAACGGTTAATTAAGGACACAAGTGGTACTTGTATGATGATCGCTTTCAACTGAAAAAAACGACTCTGGCAGACGGAACCCGAGAGATGGGGAAGTAAAGCATCCCAAGATTGTGCAATTTTTTGTATTGATTGGTTGAATTGGACTCGGTGAAATGTGAAAAGATAATCTTGGACGTTTATTTTCAGATGCTTTCGTTTAGGACTGGAGTTTCAAAATATTAAAACATGCCGGGAGTAAACCCATTTTCTTAAAAAAGCTCAATAATACTGTTCCTGGCTGACCAGTTATCAAAGGAAAATGATTTAAGTGCAATATATCTAACGCTACAGGGGATTCTCCACGGGATTCCTCAAATTATATACAACATTTAGAACTTCCATCAAATAACAGAAATTATTTTTACATGATAGGAATATTGCGCAGAAAACAACACGCAAACCGACCAATTTTATTGATAAATGAGGTACTGATGAAATCCAGCAGCTGAGGCTCATTCGATGAAATCTCTAAATTTCAGGGAAACCAAGCCCCCACGGCGGCTTCCAGCTGCCAAAGGTAGGAAAATCAATCGATTCGCAATAAAACTGGGATGCTTTCTTTTCCCAGTGAAGTGGTTCTGCCTGACTGGCATTACCGTAGTTGTATTGTAAAGCAATCATCCTTGGCAAAGAAACTCATTCATGATTTGAAGAATTCAGTGTCTTCCCAGCAAGCTTAGGACTTCCAAAAATTCACAAATCCGACGAAACCTTATTAAACTGTTCAAAGACGTGAAGATGGAAGAAAACATAAAACAAATCTGGCGATTCAGGTATTTCGTTTACGAAACTAACTAGCTAACTAAATATATATATGTATATGTATATATATATATATATATATATATATATATATATATATATATATATATATATCTATTTATACATATATAATATATATATATATATACAAATATAAAGTATACACACAAAAAAAGGGCAGACGCAAGAAATCGTATTCAAAGTACATAAGTTCCGTTATCATAAGCTGTTGATGATATCCTCCACGCCCATAGCTCTTTCCCCTCTCCTATGCAATAGCATATTTTCAGTCTCTCTTGAAGAAGGCCTCTGAGAGGGCCAAAAGCTCGAACAATTTACCGTGTGAGTGTTCTTTTAAATGTGTCTATTCTTTTCTATTTGTGTTATAATGTGTCAGCCCATTATTGTGCCGCTCGTGTGAGTTTAAATAATGAAAGTGAACATACAAGTAAGTATTGTACGAGTATATACTTGTAAGTATTATCACAGGCACGATTAACAAAATAAAGAAAGTACATCCAATTTTATTATTTTAATATTTAGGTGGCCAAATCACAAGAAATATCTGCCTTCTCGTGAAAATGTGGTTGTGCCCTCGAAATATTCAGAAAGCAAACTGTGAATACTATCCTAGTATCCTTTTTGTGTGTTCTGCCAACGCCACGCTTGTAATAATACGAATAAACAAGTATATTACATTTGCTTAAAGCAGCCATTCGAGGGTAAATATTATAAGTTGAGAACTGTACACGCATTAGTAACACAAAAAAACACCACGAAACACACACCAATGAAAATTTTCGGTCCACAAACCATTCTTGAAATTTTATTTCTTCGCTAAGTTTCGCTCTCGTTACGTTGTGGTCGCGCGCATTGTGCAAGGGAAAAATAAATCCCTGTATCAATCGGCTTGACAGAAGCTAATCCTTAATTTAGCGGAGGAAATGCTTTCTGGCGTGATACGATGGAAGTTGTCCATCACGAAAATTAAATTAACCACATGACGATGATCCAACGTGTCGAAACCTAGGTCGTTCCAATAAATATTCAGCGTGGAGTTCACAAAGTTAGTTTCATTTCCGTGCCTTTTTAACTTTTTATCATTGTCCGACTTTCCGAGTTATCGTGGGACTGTAAAAGCTAATATTTCGTCTTCTAATTTAAGGAGCTCTCATCCGTATGGAGTAACTGTTGTAAAAACGGTACATGATTGATGTTGAACGTATTGGTACGCATAAGTGATACACATTAGTATGTATTATGCTGTAATATATATATATATATATATATATATATATATATATATATATATATATATATATATATATATATATATGTATGTGCGTGTGTGTGTGTTTGTGTGTGTGTTTGTGTGTGTGTTTGTGTGTGTGTGTTTATTTGCATACATATATAAATATATTTATATATAGGTAGAAATAATACAATATAATACTCGTCGGTTTCACTGTCTGCAGGATGAAAAATTTGGTTGGGTAGGTAGAGAGGAGGGATCAAGAGATGGAAGAAACAGGAGAGTTGTTCGGAGAAGACTGATATGGGAAAAAGGGGTTGAAGGGGTTTGTGAAGGGGAAGTGGCCAGGGGAGGTGGATGGTGTGGGCGGGGAGAGAGTGCGTGGGGCGGCGGGCAAAAATGGATGACGAGGGAAGAATACGGGGAATTGGAGCGAGAGTTTTTCGAGATGGTTTCTCGAAAATGGCAAAAAATAGAAGGCGTGGAGGAGGAGGAAAGGGGGGAGGAGAGGTGGATGGGAAGGAAACAAACGGGAGAAGAGATAGGAGAAGAGGTGGAGGAGGCCCCGATACTCGGGTGGGGACGGCTGGCGATTGGGAAAACAAGATGTTTGTGGACGATTGGTAAATGGAAGGAGAGTGAGTGTATTGGGAATGCAACTGAATACCATTGGAGGAATCAAGAGAGATACCAAATTTCCCTGAATGCTAAAAAAAATTCACCGCAGTTCCCGTGCTGGCGATGGAGAATAAATTACACGTGCCTATTTAAGATTCGTTTTAATATTAATATTGGTAGAGTATAGTGAGATATATTACGTATTACAATTTAGACAGCTTTCCGGAGAGGAATGTGGCTGGCAGTTTTGAAAAACCAATCACTCAACCGATAAGCCCTTTCCTGACAACTCATACTCGTTTTCTCGACATTGAGGCACACAGAATACTATCCTTATAATGTTTTCGATGTTAAATTTAAACTTTTATGCGTCTAACTAAAACAAATTATGCAAAAAAGCGCGTAATGATTAATTCTTCAGTCGATTATCACTCACCGTTTGGATGGGGGTCTCAATGTGCGTACTCTTGCTGATCATTTTCTTATCTTCCTTCTGACTATCTCTAATCCAATCATTCTTAAAAGTTGCACCTGAGTAAGTGAACCATTAGAAAGGGGTTATTGTACACAGAAGCAATTTGAGGTATGTTGGCTACTGATCCGAGTTTTTTTTCTGCCCGAACCGACATTCTAAAGTTCTTAAAGAAATTCTAAAATTTCTGTCATAGCCATTCTAAAGTTGCTCACCACGCATATGAATCAAAACTAGCAAAAGAGAACCACTGGCGACTAGAAGCCAAAGAAAGGTTTAGTTGAGAGAGTTTCTATCTACTAATGAAATAGTAATTTCAATTGAAATAATGGGCAGCAGGAATATATTATATTAAAAATTATTGTAATAGACATAAGTACATTGGATGGATATTGAAATGTAATGAAATAATTGACTTTGTAATTCCACACACTTTTCACTAAAAGTGTGTGGAATTACAAAGTCAATTATTTCATTACATTTCAATATGTTATGCAAATTCCACAAAGTTACGCCTGAGACAACAAATTTTACATTGGATGGAGTAAGAATTAGACCTCGTAGCCTTGGATGGAAATTTGCGATGGGGGTGCTTTTTGTCAATATTGTTCTTAATTGTCTGAGCCAGCATAAGATGACAAATATATACACTCTTTGATGAACTTGTCCTGTTCCTTATAAATCAATTATGTTTATCACGTGAAAATAGAATGCTGGCGGTTTTTTTAAGTTACCTAAGTATTATGGGCACCTATTCGCATACAGGTGGCCCAACAACACAAACTCCTCATACAATTGCTTCCTACTTACGCCTCTAGAAGGAACATCCCTTCATCATTGTGCCAAAATTCTTAAAAAATAATTTGCAGAAAATTCGAACACCCTAAGCTAATCAAATTCGTAAGCACAATGCGCTTAGGCTTTTTCTAAGTAATATTAGCTATCTCAACCGGAACATAATTAACAATAAATGGCTAATTGGTGTTTACATGCCCGACATAATGAAGATACAAAGAAAGTGCTACCAAATTATCGGTTTCATTCTTCCTAAAGCCCTCCTTCCCAATTTTTCATTCTACCCAGTCTTTGGCAGGTTGCTCGACCCAGCCTGGTATACAACACAGAACACTTATTTCAGTTTGTTGATGATAACAAGTCTTGACGAAGGGGAGTTGCCCAACTAGCCAATCTGCTGGGCATAAAGCCGTGTAAGTCTCCCTCACCCAACTTGCTTCCGTGGATACGGCATCAATTAAAAATGTGATTTATAACCGGAAAACATTCATCTAAAACACTGCAGCCCTTCGACCAGGAGGCCCATAATTCAATCGCTCATAATCAGATGTGACGGCAGTTGGAATTCGAGGACAATTCATGAGCTTCATCCCTTAAGGGATCCAGGAACAGTTCCCCCCGCATTCATGATGCCACCGCCATCTCTCCGCGGTGTGGGTAAAGATTTACATTAGCTTTAATACCGAGCACCTATCGACTAAATATATGCACCGCAGCGACCGTGATTTTTATGTTGCCTATTGGCACATAGATCTGCTCTTTCATTGATTAAACAGAAATTACTAATGGATTTCCATGCCGGATATTTTACTGCGCGAATACAGGCTTCGAATACGAATACGATTACTGCCCGAATACAAAGTTGGAGAAATAAAACGGATTTCTTTCATGCTGTCCATATTCATTTCGGGGGTTAACCTCCACAGCCCATCAGTTCCCTATATATTTACACAATTCCCAACGTATTATCACCATAGCTTTCAGTAATTTTTCCACCGAAAATTCTTCAAGTATCTGCCATCCGCGGGGATTCAACCTTTCCCCTCGATAGATTCGCATTTTTTCCGGTGACGCCGTTTTCTTTTGCCCTTCACTCATGCTCATGGTTACCGGTTCAGCACAGTTCAGTATGGTTAAGAAAGTACCAACTGCGACAAGTGAAGTTTGCAATTCAGATTCAAGTTTCTTTGGTGCATAATGACGACAGCGGAAAGAGCGATTCCTTCTACTTGACCACCGTTTTTATCAGCTGGCATTTTTAAGCTCGCAAATATTCACATTACCTCTAATATTAGAAAATGGTCACTTGTTGCGGTCATACGTTCACTAATATTGGATATTTATGGCATAGCGCACTATGCAGCACACTATAAAAGCAGAATTCATCTCAAATGGAAACTTTCTAGTTAAAATTCAAGGTGCCAATACGTTAAAAAAGAATTTCAACAATTAATGGAAATATGAATGACTTAGTAATTGCTGAAAGTTTTAATGAATAGTAATACGTAAATCTTAAGGAAAAAATATCCGTACAACATACATTAGAGACCCACGCGTGTGACGTAATGGATTTAACTTTTATAAACGAAGCAGCAAAAATCTATATTATCATCAACGGCCATTCACAACAAAACTAGCTGCATTCAGATCTCTAATAAAACCTTCCATTGCCTAAAACCATTCATATGTCTTAATTTTTCTTGATTCCTATCATGATTTTTGTATTTATGCCAAAAATATTTCAAAATAAAATAAACTTTAGTAAACCATAGACAATTTGTTAAACCAGATGTCGAGAGAAGGCTCGCCAAGCTAAATAGGTCTTCAACACAAACCACTTCCGAAACTACCACAAAATACTTCTACTTTTCAAAAACAAGAAAGCAGAAGGTGTAAAAAGAAATTTAAATGAAAAGAATTGTTTTTTGCAATTGACAGCCTGAACAATGTTTTCGTTGGAATAAGAGAGGTAGTTATGCATTCATTCTCAACCATTCTGTGCTATGCACAGAATGCACACATAAAAAAATACCTACAAAAAATAAACTCAAAAAATAATGAGTATTAGCTAATCATGGTACATTTGAAATGATATCTCTCACAAATATCAATTAAAAATTAAGCGTTCGCTCATCAAAAAGAACATCTGACCGGTAACCGAGCCACGGGTACTTGACTTTCTGGGCAGAATCTCCAATAGGCGATGAACTAGCATCTTTTGTAAAACGCCCACGGTTAAAGGGAAAAAAATTAAAGTAACTATTCATATTTTATCTACGTGAAATGTGGAATTAATTCTATGACTTCACCGTCCAACTTGATTCATTTAATAAACGAAGGCTAGGCGTTAGGATCACAAGTTAAATTCCCGGTTTTAAACTAATCATTGTGACATTTAAGGAGGGAATCTGGAAACCCGTTAAACCCTTTCATAACAGATGTAATCTAGCTTATCATCTTTACCCTGTTTGAACATCTACAATCATCTCTCGGCCAGTGGCTCTCGGCGCGTGATCCGAAAGGTAGATGGTCAACATAGTTCGTTACCAAGACCAACTGAGAAAGCTGTTCAAATACCTAAGTTTACATAGCCCCAAAGAGATAGACGATACGTCCACATTCACTGATAAAAAACAACGTGAGAAACTACGGTACATAACGGTAACGGAACTGTAAAGCCTATAAAGGAAAGCCATTTTTAAAAGTGCACAGAAATATTTTTATCTACTTTTTTCCTACAAGTTCAAAATTATATATATATATATATATATATATATATATATATATATATATATATATATATATATGTATATATACACACACGCATATACATACATACAGATAAGTCTGAAACTAATTTTCGATACTTACTTTCCCCCAAGCATAAAATACTTTAGGGTATGTTGCGGTCCCTAAATTAGAGTGATTTATGCAAAATCAATATGATTTCGAGCTTTACTTGCATATATGTATGTATATATAGCGAATATTTATAATTTTACTAAACCCAAAACATTCCTCAAATGAATAAGAGCATGGCCCGCCTTGAATCGGCCTCCGGAGTCTAACACACTAACTTTAACAATTTTAAAGAACCGCTAGTACTTCCTGGCACTCACACACACAACAATCTTAAACTTCTACTAAAAACCCCGACCATTACGAAAATATGGGAATAATACCTTCGAAAGCGGCACCTTTTATCCATGACAAACGGTGGGTAGAGAATGAGAACCAACTCTTTGCTTGAGCTGCAAAGGCACTGCTACAAAGCTTTCACATTTTGTCTTCAAGTTCGATCGCGATAAAACAATCATGGAATTCAATATGCAAAATCCAAACAAACTCCAAAATCATTACTACATGCAAAAAAATACAATGGGAGATTTTGTAAAACCACCATTGAAGTAAAAATATATATTCGTAGTAATGGAAGAGAAAAATGTTTAGGAAGAATTAATGGTCCCGAAATACAATCTCTGCTACATTTACGAACCATTAGCGGGTCTGCCTTTTGAAGAGTTCGAAAAATTGGGTTAAACCGAAAACCGATTATGAGTGAATATTAAAATACACAGCTATATAATCAACGCCGTTCCATTCTGAATTTTTTTCATTAATTTGAAAATCTGTAATTTTTCACCACACAATATTTGCACTCTTATCGCTTTAAGATACACGATACCTGTATATCCCTACACAGTTTCGCGCAGTTCTCTTTGATCGTCAATACAATAAATGCGACGGCTACGGTGTGGCGGCATGAACTTCTAGATAATGCCGCATAGATGGAGGGAGCAGTCGGTCCGGGTGAGAGAAAGGAAGCAGGAGGAGGGAGAAAAAATAATAGAGAGATATGGGAAGGATTCGAAGAAAAGATCCAGGAAAGAGGAAGAAGATTCTGTGAAGGCAAATAGGACGGGTGTCCCAAGAGAGGGCCGAGGAGGAAGCGGAAAGAAAAGGACAAAAAAACAAAAGAAGGGACCCGGAACTGACGGAAGGGTGAGAGGAAAAGGTTTATCCACTCTTCGAGGGGAGTGGAGATGAGGGAATGGGGCAAGGGAGAGGACTGAGGGAGAAGGAGAGTAGGGGGGTTCGAATGTGAAGGGAGGATTGATTAACAAGGTTGTTTATGCTGGTACGCTGGGTGGAGAGGCAGTGAGAGAGGGGGAAGGTTGGAAGAGAGAGGAAAGGGATCACAAATGGTAGTGCGATAGGAAAGGGATCACAAATGAACTCCTGGGCTTGAGGACATTGGAAACGAATGAGGAGAGGGAATCAAGTGGGCAGTTCCCTGGAACGTGCCGCAAATTCGGTCGGTAGGCAACGGATGGAAAATTGGAAGAGGAAAACGGTCCTTTCTCAACCAGCGTCGACGCTAATGAGCTTGGTTTTTACGAGCAATGTAAGGCTTTCGATTAAGAAAGTCAACTTTCTTATTCGCAACCAAGAATTGGCACGAGAAATCTGGAGGTTTTGAAGGGAACCGTAATTACACTACTGTGATCAAACATTGACATACCTAACTATAATTAATGTAATGCAAAGAGGGTAAAAAAGTACATAAAGCCAACGTCAATCGCAATGCTTTCAAAAGCTCATTCGAATTGTTTTTATGAAGAAACTAAAAAAGTATTCAGGATTCGTGCCATAGAAACGATTATGGACTCATATTGAAATGGCAGATAGGACAACCTGAATATGATAAGAAAGATAGATACCAGCAACGACAGATCTCGACAGATCCTAGCAAGATACATAACCTTAACAAATCAGGGAGAACGATTCTCACCTTCCTATTTTTATAGCAAGCTTTAAAAATTTACTAAAACACTCATTATTACATAATTCATACTGGCCAGCAAGTCTAAGGGTGCTTATATACGTTCAACTATATATATTTAGTATAACTGCATGAATAGAACGGTGACCTAACACTCCCTGCTATACGCCCTCGTGGCAAATTGCAGGGTATTGCGTAGATGCAGACTTCGAGGAATAATGAAAGATAAAGGTAATGGCCGTCCAAAACGGAAATTCAGTGATGTGGCAATTCCACATGCATCCTACCTCCATTCACTCTGTACAACATGCATATCCTTTTTCTCCTCTTACCTCACTTTCCCAACTTTCTCCCCTCTATCAAGGCCTTCAACTTACCATTCCCAATTAAAATACACCGTATCTATCTTTCCTCCCTCCTTTTGATTTGTCTCAACAATGCCCTTTCCTTCCCACCATGCCAATTACTTCGTTGGTTTTCCTTTCCGTCCATTTTTTCACATCCATCTTTCTCCACAGTCACTTTCAAAATCCTCCAACTACGCCTATCAGCATGCTTCTACGACATTGTTTCTGCGCCGCAAAAAAGCACACTCCGAATCCAATTTTTCACTAGTATTTCGTTAACATCCTTACTCGAAGTCCCCATCATCAACTCCCACCTTATTGAGAAAGCTTCTTTTTAAAACGCAACGTTTCTTTTTTTGTCCATTTAACTTAAACCATATGGGTTCAATACGCATCGTTGATAAGTAAACGGCTCCACCTGCTCAAGTCAGGTCTCAAATTTGAACTTTTAACTAAGTTTTTCTCTTTGTCAAATCCTTCATAATGGCTTGTTTGGCTTATTTAAATAGCTAGCTATCTAAGCGTATAAATCTACAATAGCTATGGCTAAAATCACAAAGTGTTTGGCGAGAACATAATTATCAACGATGACTGCCACTTATTAAATATATTCAAGAGTATTCCGTTTCTAGGGTCATAAAATAGCAGTATTAATACTTGCGAAATTTCAAATTACACTTAAAACTACAAGGCCATGTTAACAAATTCAAATAACGAAAATATGGTAACGTAATGCAGTGTTCCCGGTTAATAGTCATAGTCCATAAAAATAATACACGTATCTCATAAATTCTATTACCTGATTGACGACAGTTGAGTCGCCACTTAATATGAAGCCACCCTTGTTCACCCGCGGGCACATTGTGAAATTAAACTTCCTGCTTCAAAACAGCAGTTTAAGGAAGTGACCCATACATTACAAATTTCACGCGACCTTTCAAGGGTATTGAAACATTTTAATTAGAAATTTTAAGTTCCAGAGTAATTCTTATTTAATTTGTTCCACCTCCTCTCACGTAGTCTCACAATATACGACACGACGCCGTTTTGGAAGGCAACATTAAGCACCATTCTTAATATACAACTGCGACTCCAAGACAAAGAGTTCAAAGATCGGCGAAACCAACTAAATCGCCATGTTTGAAAAACTTGGAAAAAATAGTCATGTTTCCATGCCTAAAGTTTTACGTCGTCTACATCTACATATCACCCAGCAAGCCGCCGAGAGGGAGTGTGAACAGGGGATTTTAGGGCCCCAGTCATTTGTGCAAGTAATTTTTAACTGATTCCCCTTAAATCACGTTCCTACTCTCGAGGTCGCCAATAAATTGCAGCTTTTAGATAGAAAGACGAGATAAAGTAAACATCACCAATGTTATTAATTTGCGACGGCATATGTTATATGCGGAAAAGAGTCTCATAAAATATCACGGAATTCAAGCCTAAGTTTATTATCAACCTGAATCTCCAATACGTGAGGATTGAGCACTCATGGCCGTGAATTATGGGTATGTGACCAACTGAGATACGCATCCAGTTTTCTTACCTTGACTGAGTGCTAAGTACCCTTCATTCTTTTTCCTCATTGTGCATCGTTAATAAAAATGAGGAGTTATCTTTAAGGCGCGTCACGAATTCTTAGAGGAACATTATTGCAATAATAAGGAACGTATTGACAACATTGACAAAGACTTTTTTCGTCTTTTCGCTGATTCCACATTTCATTATTCAACATGCTAGGATCACGTGCGCTAAGGCAGCAGGTGTAAATGAAAGCAAGAGGATCAGTTTTTGCACCTTTGTCGCATAAATGTGGGAAGCCTTTACATCAGAAACTTCGCTTTTGGAAAAAAGTAATCGGAACCCCCTAAACAAGACCACAAACTCTCGATAAATTTTTAACAGAGAAGTTGCGGGCACCGAGAGATCTTTTTAAGGAAACATTATTGTCCTTGCAAACGTTCATTTGAAACTTGACGCAAAAGATCGAACGAATGAGAATATAACCGAATCCCAAAGGCCAATCTCCCATTTTAAAAAGAACGTGGATCAAATGAAACCCGCTAATTTTCCAAAAGCTACGAATTTTAAGCCCACCTAGACGACTTAAGAGGTAGCAGGGAGAGATATTGGAGACTTTATTTCCAAGCCACCTCTTCGGGACCTGGTGTATTTTAAGCACATTTACAGGGGAAAAGGTTCCGAATTCTTTTTTTTCACACTGGTTCAAAGCGAAATTTCCCCAAAATATATAGGGGCCGCCTGGGTGCTTCTGGGAAGGCTTGACTTCATTACCCTTCCCCAACAAAATCCTGGATAAGCCAATGGGAGAAAGGTATCAGGTGCAAAGCAGGATAGGGACCAATGGTGAGGGGTGACGGAGGGTTGGCTGAGGGTTACGAGAGGAAGAGGGGACGGGGGCATAAGGTGTGCAGAGGGGAGGAATGAGGTGGAAAGAGTAGGACTCAGGAATAAAGGGTGGCGAGTGTACGTGGGAGGTGAGGATCCGTTGAGGAAGGGAAAATAGGACAAACAAGGGAGGTGAACAGATTTTATTCATACTGGATGTAACAATAGAGAACTCCCATCGGTTATAATAAAAAACCAGCTGACAACGTAATGCGAAGATCACGGCGGGATATGTGTTTCAACGGCGTAATGTCGGCCTTGACATATGATAATCCCCTCGGAGCTGAACGAAAGGAGGAAAGGCGGTCAGTCACTTATAGTTATTTCAGTCAGGAAATGAAAACTGGGCACGACTTCTGATTTTCAACATGATACTACAGGTAATACATGGCAGTGGTTGAATACTTATCATGACTACAAGCGGATAAACCTATTTGTCTTGGGTTATTACTATCATCCCATAAAATAGGCAGAAAACATATTTCTCCCCTTTATTTAATGATTACATGTTTATTCCTATAATATCAACAGTACCTTTAATGGTGTAGACACAGAAGAAAATTCGGGTCAGCCTTAATGAAGCTAGCTTTATTATACGGGTTGTAGGAAAATACTATGAAAATAATATAGTTATCACTTCGCTTTCGTTTTGCTATGCTTGGAATACGCCGCGAGTTTTTGGGATCCATGACTGAAAACTTTAATTCATGAATTGGAAAATTTGTAGAGAAAATTTGCCAATCAATTACTAGTAGCTAAATGAATTAGTACCACAGGTATTTGCGAGGAATCAGATTGGGAGCCCCCCTAATTTCACGAAAAAAGCAGGCAAAACTTAGGACTTTCAGAAAGATACATGACACCTGAGTTTTCTTGCGACACTGAGGTAATTATTATGGCACATAATTTATATTGGTAGATTCCACCACAGTGATGAAATAAGATACTATATATGAACTACGTAAGTGACAAATTCAAGTAGAAACTCTTTTTTCGATCGCTTGATACAAAATCATAGTAAAATTTAAACCAAGCACCTTAATGTATTTACTTAAATACAAACATTCAATGATTTATTCAATTATTGCATGGTTTATACAGTCATACTATATATGAGTTTTTGACTATAAGGGCTAATATAATATATTGAAATGCATTAATGGACTTATATTTGTGGAAGTACCTATGGTGGTGCCCGACCACCCCCGCCACTCGCCCTGGCAGCGGCTAGCGGGGTATTGGATGGATGTAGCGGCATAGGCACCGTCGAATGTGTGGATATAATATTTATTATTTAGCTATTCTACTAGTTAAGGTAGGTTTTGGATGGACACGAATACCAAATTAATATCTCCTATAATGACACAATCCAACATTATACTCTACAGCAAGTCCCTCTTCATCTCCGTGTACTTCCTTCCTCTCTTTATTCCGTCCAACATCCCTATCCTATTTCTTCCCCTCCCTCGTTTGCCTAATGTTCTCCCCCTTATCACATTCTTCAGTATCCCACTGCCGATCAATATGCTTTGCATCCAATTTTCCTGTATCCTTATGATTTCTCCCAACAATTCCTTCTCCTCCCCAACCATACCTAGCACTCCTTTATTTGTTTTCCTATCTGTCCACTTCACCTTCTTCATCATGAAATAATAACGTAATTTTCCACAGAAATTAATTCTATGCAACGGGTTTCAAAGCTTGGTCACTAACATAAGGTACATTGTAAGTTTGAAAGTCCTGTGTGGAATAAACATTGCGCAGTAGGTAGGCGTTTTGGAGTAGGTACGCAGATACGTAGGTACGTAGGAGTGGTTGAAGGAGTTGGTGTGAGTATGGATGCTTGTCAACGATTGTTGTTGTGGAGGTGTGGAAGTATGAAAGGTAAGCGAAGGGAGGAAAGAATGATTAACAAAACTTGTATTGTACCTGATGATGTTACAGAGGTGTTGAAACGCATATTAGGAAATCATTCGCTGAGAACATTACGATTTCATTATTTCACAACAAAACTAATCCATTCTTAAAAGGCTCATAATGACCGAAAGGCATTTATAAATAAATTATTTATAAGTTATGTTCACATCAACATTTTTTAGTTAATTTCCCCCTTACTATACAGGGAAGAAATATAATAATTTAAGAGCTTATTTACTTATCTTTTAAGAGTAATTGCAGAAATAATTGAATTATAGAGCAGTAGTCGCAGTGTTTAAATTATTTATTAGAAAATTAATATTTTGCTAGATAAAAACAGGAAGTTCACAATTAAGGACGAAAATGCACGCATACCAATTTTGTCGCAAGGTTAACATACTCTAGACTTTTCGGCGCCAATGCTCTATTAGCTGAATGCACGCTAGATGCTCAATGTATAGCAGTCATAATAATTAATTGCAAATTTAAATAAATAATACAGCTCAAAAACAAGGCTAATAATTAAAAGTTTTCACTTACGATAGCCTTCGTACTAACTTAACTCTTTCACAGCGCAATGTCAAAATCAATCAGCTCCAAAGCTTGGGCTACGCTCTGATAAACTGGACAAACTGAAACATAGTAAAGCGCATCGAATAATCCCTCATCTTGAACCCCTACACGAAGATATTAAACCCTTAATCAAATTAAAAACACGAAATCTACCGAGAAACAAAACCTTTCACATCCATAAACATACAAATACACAAACAAGCAGGGTAATAGTTTTTTTAAAAATTACCTGTTTCGGAAACAGACTAAATACGTATACAGAGGTAAAATTTACGGCAACACAGGCGGGTGACACGAGTACGAGGGAACGGAAGGCATAACGAACGGACGAACGCGAGGGTGGACAAACACAAGGGACAGTTACATGCGAAGGACTTGGGCATGAAATTCGAAACCCAGAACGAGGTGCTCCAGCGAGACACATCTCCGTGTAAGCCCAAACCGGAGGGAGTGAGGGAGGGAGGATGAGAGAGGGTGGGTGGGCCAAAACAGGAGGGGTAGACACACAAACTCTCAAAACAAACTGCTTTATTGAGGGGCTACTGGCATCAGCATTATATTCAAATCTCGGAGTCGTACACGGAGGGACGAGGAACTAAGAGAAAGGAGAAGGGATGATAAGGGAATCAAGGTTTTACTAGGGAGGGGAAGGAAATTCATTCGGAACAAAATGAGAGATTACAGAGGCACATCTCTCCTTCGTGACCGCTGACACAACGACAGGATACAATATAAATTTACCTTCACAAGGATGGACGGGTTTAAATGGGAATGAAAAGGATATGTCGTTGGCGACAGTGGCGCGATTTCGTTTCAAGTGCTCCGGCAGTTCAGTCCAATCCGCACCATTGACACAGGCGAAGGAGAACCATGATGACGCGGCACAAAACAACACCCTTTAACCGAGGCTGTGCTTGAATGCATGGACCGGGGTTCTAACCGGGTGAACACGTTGACCATATGGATTTATTCCCGGTCGACGAGAAGCTTTTGCGTGGTCCCCCCGAACGGTTGACGAAGGGCGGTTGCTTTAAAAACAACAACAACAATGATAACAGCAACATTGTACTCAAACAGAGATCTCACTCGTGGAATATCTGAATTGCCGAGGTGGCGGGGAGCGCGTCGGTTAGTGGGTTAGCGTCGAGTGGGAGGTGGTGGGGAAAGAGGTGAGCAGAGGGTAGAGGGTTGGGGGGAGCGCGCTTGCAGACCGTGAAACGGAATCCATACGAAGTGATGATATGTCCGGCTTATCTGATGAAAATCACGGAAGCGAGCTAGCTTCGGAGGAGGATGAGGAGACGGAGTACGGTAAGGACCCCCCCCCCCCGAAAGTCTTCATGGCGACCCACTTCCCCGCACCCTAACCCCGTCCTGGCAACGATGGAGAGTGAATGAGGGGTGGTTAAGGGAGAATGAGGGAGGGAATGGATTGTTAAAGGGATGCTGATGGGGTTTAGGGAGACGACGCCGGCGAATGAAGAGGGAGAGGGGCGGAGGGATGCGTAGGCGGGACCGCCAAAGGGACGCTGGGCGGGAAGGTGAGAGGAAATGGCGTGGGAGGAAGCTAGAGAGTTGGGAAGAGGCCGTGTACGAGGAGAAATAGTGAAGGGGTGGAAGATCGTCGCGAGGAAGTTTAGAGAGGAAGGGGGATGAAAGGGGGGCGTTGCAGCACGGGGGGGGCACGAGGCAGGGCGGGACGTCAAGGCCGATTCAAGGTCATGCATTCATTCAAAGGAGAATAGGGGAAGGGGTTTGCGAGGATTCTAGATGAGGGGGGGTTGGTGTGTGGGAGGGGGCAAGTAGGGTTCCGTGGGGGCACACACAATAGCAAGAGGAGAGTGGTGGGCACACGGCGATGATCGATATGGAGAGGTTGGGGGGGAGGGAGGGTGTTTGAAGCACCCTGCGTGGTTCCCGAGGGCTTTGAGGGTGGGGAGAGAGGAAGGGCGCGGTGCAGAGGAAAGGGTGCTGTAGCAGGAGTTTTAGTCTGCGGGGAGATGGGGGAGTGGAGGAGGGCAGGGAAGGGAAATCGGTACAAATGCGGGAGTCTGAGGAAGAGGGACTGTTGGAAGGTGGGGTGCGGGGGGAAGGAAAGGAGGAGAAGAGTGAGAATAAGCGCGTGGGATATTCCCCGGGAAAATGTGCGTAAAAGGAAAAGCTACTGTGGAAGAGTGAATGGAATGGAGAAGAGAGGGGTGTATGCGTGTGTGGGGGGGTGGAAGGGGACGAAGCGGGTCGGGGGTGGGGAGAGAGAGAGAAGAAGCCCGGGTCCCTATAAGGGGAGAGGAGCAGGCCTGGGGGTAGATGGGAAGGAAAAGGCTTCGGGGGGGAATGGGAGTGTGCGAGGATGAGGAAGCCGGCGGCGGGAAGAGAGGAGGGATCGGGTTTGGTACGGGACGGACGGAGGGTGCGGGGGGAGGGAGGGAGAGTAGCGAGGGGGGGGAGAGAGAGAGAAAGAGAGAAACACACAGAGAGGTACACATGGGAACGGTAGACGGAATGCGGGGAAAAGAGAGATAGAGAGACGGTCGGAGTTGGAGAGGGGCACAAGAGAAAGCTTACGGGAAGAGAGACAATCGATCCCTGCGCTGAAGGGAACAAAAAGCACTCACAATGTGTGAAATGGCGAATGTAACGAGCATTGAAAAATTAAATGGGGTGGATTTGGGAGAAGGGGGAGTGAATGAGGGGGATGGTTAAGATGGCGGTGAAAAAACACGGGTGGATGAGGGCGGATCACATCTTTAAAAAAAATTAACGCATTATATAAATATATTTAAAAATTACAAAAAAGTTAAATTTAGCATAAGAGATGCAGCAATATATACATTGATTATTTACAGCGCTTAATGATTACACAATTTGAGTTAAGAGATGGGAGAATAAGAATGGATTATCATTATTTAAATGTATGAGGATTTTAATAAAAAAATATATTCGCAAGCACAGGATTAATTACTGTTTTAAAAAATGATATTTAACTTTTTAAGGAAATATTAAGTAGTATATATGAGTGAAACAATTTGTTTATTAGTTAAGGTTAGTAAAAAAAAATATATATATATACTTTGACACGCCAAATGTTTCTCCTACCTTAAACGACTGACTCACTAACGACTGGAGCACAAACGACAGGGAAAGGAGTGGATGTCCTTCGGGGAGGAGAGTGGGAGTGAGGGTTCTGGAAGAGAGGACGTGGCTGAGCAAGGCGGGAAAATTAACGGGATAAGGTGTGACGGGTCCTCAAGACACTGGACTGAAGAAGAGTTTTAAAAAGAGAAGAGCAAAGCGGCAGCGAGATATGTGGCTGGCGGGGAACTCTTGAGAGAATGGTGGGGGAGAGCTTGAGGCCTGAGGTTGATTGGTTGGTTGGTTCGTCGGTCGGATGGTTGATTGGTTGGTTGGCTGGTTGGCAGAGCGTCGGCGGGAAGAACGTTGTTTGAAAGGCGGGAAAATCTTCAAGCCGGGAGTTTGAGGGAAGGTGGAGGGCGTGGGAGGCTTTCAGGGCGGTGTCCGGGACGGGGAGAACAGGGGGAAGAGGGAAAAATGGGGGAGGGAAGGGTGTGAGGTGCTGGTTGTTAACTGGAAGAGATAAGGAGTGGGCGGGCAGTGGTGTTGTCGGTATTGTTGGTGGGTAGTTGGTGGTTGGTTGCGGAGGGTGGAGCACCACGAAGTCGACGACGCACTGCACTTGAGGCCCTCACCGCCGGCTTGTGCGAGAGGCAAGATAGGAGAGATTTCGACGACGACCCTCCTCGCTACGGATGGGAGAGGACAGGCAGACGGGCAGACAGGGAGAGAGAGCAGCTTGGCGGCCGTTCCGCGAGGGACGACGGCCAATGGGAAACTCCGCACGCGACCCGCTGCTCTCTTGTCTTATGGGAAAGAGAGGGAGACGGAAAAAGAGAAAGATAGGAGGAGGGGAAGAAGTGTGGGGGGGTCAGGGGGGGGAGGTGGGTGGGAGGGAGAGAAAGAGAGAAACAGTTAGACGGGGAGGGGGTGCTAAGGAGAGAGAGAGAGACAGACGGAGAAAGAAAGAGAGAGAATGGGTGAGATCCGAGGACGGAGGCGAGGAGGGAGGGTGGGAAAGGGTTTCGGGAGCGGGCGGCAGGGCGGAGAGAAGCGAAAGGACCTAGCGGCAAGGGAGCCAGCGTCATAATGCGGTCGTTTCGGGATCGAGAGCGTATATGGGGAAGGAGATGGGGAGGGAGGTCGGGGAGGGGGAAGCAGGGGGGTGGGAGGGAATCGGGTGGGATGGGAAGGAGGAGGGAGGGATTTAAAGAGGGGTATCGGAGGAGCGGGAGGGTGGAGAGGGAGGGAAAGCGGGGCGGGACTGTGGGTGGCGGCAGGGTACGGAAAATAGATGGGGAGGGGGGGAAAGAGTGGGAATAGGAGGGAAATGGGAATAGGAAAACGGATGAGGGTGGGTTATAAAACTTGTGTGAAGAGGGGAAATGAAGTTTTAAGCAAATAAATATTGTGGGCGCTTGGGGGACGTGGATAATTGAATAGGAATTGAAAGCCAATAGTGGGGAAGAGAATTTCGAAATTACTAGTTCCCCGGCGCTAAGATAAAATTATTATCACTAGGTAAAGCTAAGTCATTCGACCAACTTCAGAAGGACGCAGTAGAGAGGGGGGAGGGATGGCGAGAATGATAGGCATAACAGAGCAAAACGTGATAATCACCAGAGTAGGGCGAAACAGACGCCGGCATTTCCGTCTTCACCTACTAGACGCATAAATTGATAAATAATAATAAAACATGGGTTAGATAGACAACATTAGAAGGACCGCGGAGATTAAGATCGGCACGGAAAGGTTTTGGTGGTGCGTGATCCGGAGGAAGATGGGGTATGGGGAGGGAGAGATAGAGAGAGGGATGAGAAATGGGGCGTTGAAGGAAAAGAGGAGGAAATATGGACGTGAGAATAGGAAGATAGGGGGATAACAGGGTGCTGGCGGAAGGGATAAAAGAGAGAGATAAGGGGAAACTGCAGGGATGAGGGTGGTCCAGGGAATACGCCGGCGGGGAGAGGGGGTGGATTGCGGGAGGGGGGGGGCGAGAGGGGGAGGAAACGTGGAGGGAGACGACAAGATGGATAAAAGGATTCCGTCTGATCGAAATTGAGATTATCGGGCTCCGCCACTCCTCCTACCCGCACCGTACACTTAACCACTCGGCGAGATTATGACAACAGAATCGAAATGGTCACTTCGGGGAGAGCAAAAATGGGATCACGTCAGAATCATGCATCGTCCACGGGAGAATGGACAAACGACTGATTTGAATCTCCATTTCCCTTCAATACTCTCCAACCAATCCCCACTCACTCTCCCTCTCTCTCTTTCTAACTCCCCAGCTCCCACCTTTCTTCCTCCCCCCCGCCCCCTAAAAAACCGCACACACTCCCGATTTCCCTCCCATTCCGAGGACGGCTGGAAGAATGGCACACACGTCGACCCAAGGCCGCACGCCGCATTGAAGGAGACTAACGAGACACGGCAGGAATAACACAATAGACGGAACACGTTTCTTCCAAAACGATGAAAAAATATACTCCTCTACTCTCCCCCCTTCTCCATACCAACGATTGGGACGAGTCAGTTCCGCCGGACGATAGTTATTTATCAGCTCCCTTTTCTCCACTGACCTTTGAGCACACAGCATTCGGTAGCCTCCCGCAAATCCAGTTACTGCCAATATCGCCAGTGCCAACTACTTCCCTGGCGCCACGTACCCTTCTTGTGCTTATTCATTCCCCTTTCACTTGCAGGTGTGTGTGTGTGTGTGTATATCTATATATATGTGTATATATATATGTATGTATATATATATATATATATATATATACATACATACATACATACGAGGGTCATCCGGAAAGTAGTACCCGTTCGTGAAATAAAGACACAAAAGTAAATATTAACAAACATAAAAAATTTTATTTGAAAGAGGATACTTTAAACTACTTCTCAACATAATCTCCAAGCAAATTAAGGCATTTGTCATAACGTGTGACAAGTTTCTGTATTCCTGCTGCATAGTCCTTCGCCGCCAGCTCATTGAGATACGCGAGGGACCCATCTTGCACAAATGTTTGCATAATGCAGATGGTGTTTAACAATTTCATGAACAATTGTTCGAGAAACATTGGGAAAATGCTCACAGATGTCATCAATTGTGACGCGCCGATCGTTCCTCACGAATTCGTCAACTGAGCTCACCAGTTGGTCTGTAATGACAGACGGTCTCCCCGAACGCTCATCGTCGTGTGTGTTCCCCCTCCCCATGTTGAAGTTGCGACACCACCGCCGAACAGACGACTCGTCCATTACATTGTCTCCATACACCTCCTTTAATTGGCGATGAATATCACATGGGCGAACGTTTCTTGCATTGAGGAATTTAATCACTGCCCTCACTTCACAACTGGCGGCGTTCTCAATTTTTTTAAACATTGTAAACAATCACAGAAACAACACAGGCAATGCTAGCGTCACGCAACTTGGCTCAGAGAAGGCAGACAAGCCACTGAAGCTATCTGACCTCGTCCAGCGGCTACTCGCGTCGTCAGCACTTCATGCGGCACGAACGGGTACTACTTTCCGGATGACCCTCGTGTGTGTATATATATATTTTTTTTCCATACCCGTCATCTCCTTGCGCACCCGCATACGTTTCGTTTCCCGAGGAAAACTTATCGCGATCGGCGATAACACAAAAGAGTTATTTGCCAGCCTGTTTACGTTTTGAACTCCTTCTCTTAGGCAATAAGTTTCACGTTCAAAATGGCGGGGAGAGTGATAAAATAAGAGAGGCAAGATATGTCGAGCATAGTCAGCGCATTAAAGAGCTCTTTTTTTATGCGCACATAGATGACTTCAGGTCCTCCTGCGTCCTCTTCATGATTACGGTAACCAAGATGGAGTCGTAAATAAGCCAGTAATTCTGTGCCTCTATACACCGAATTCAACCAAAGAAGTTTTAAAAAAATATTGGTTTCAGTGGGGAGAAATTGGTCCTGGAAAGTCGCTCCATGTCCGCCCCAAGCCCCAAAAAAAAACATTTTATTTCCGGATTTGGGGTTGAACCCGGTCCTCCGGTGAGGGAGCAGGGTTTATTCTTGGGGTATCAGAGGATACCGAGAAATAATCCCTAAAAGCAGGGATTGAACAGAGAGAGATTAAGAATATGAAAAGCTTTGATAGTGGAGACAGTGAGATTTTATGAGTCATCTCCCTGTCCTGTAATCCCCAGGGACTACGGAAGAATATACAGAGAGTGAGATTATGAGGTTTTGAGGAGAAAAAGAAAACTTATGGCATCCTAAAAGCGGAAAGTACGAACGATATAGAGGAAATATAAAATTTGGAACGGAACGGAATAAGTGTGTGTGTGAGAGAGCATGAGTGGAAGCGCAAATTAGAACGATAAGGAAAGTAAAAAAAAATGGTATAAGCGAAAAAACACTTTTCTGGCCAACTGAAAAAAAATGATGGAAGCATACATAAACGCACGGGTTCTTTAAATTTAGCAGATCTAAACGGAAAAGTTGGAGCAAAGGGTACAAAAACGATTACTACGGAAAAATTGAAGTAATTCACGCGCTTATTTCAAATTGTACTTTTTTCCACACAACAACTAAATTGAGATGGATATGAATATTCACATATTCTAAGAAGTGAAGACTGGAGAAGTTTATTTTATGCAAGGAGTTGCTGCAACGTTCCTAGCTGAAATGCGGTTGTTGTCTCACGGATCTCCGTTTTGCGTAATGTTCACGAGTGGCTCGATGATCCAAAAGCAAGCGGTTAAACACGACTGTGTGTACAAGAAGAGAAGGAGAGAGAGATCCGAAACGACGCAGAAATACGACGCCGCAAATCGAAAAAAATTACGTGTAGAAGTGCAAACCGCGAACCGTGGCCGCCAAAGTAAAAAAAAGACAATGGGCGTCCGCAAATATTAAACAAAAACCGGGTGCATCGCGCAGAATCGCATCGCCGCCGTTCAGTTTGCAACAACGTGCATGGACTACAGAGACGAATCGCACGAATTTTTGACGCTCCCTTCCGTGCAAAATGATGATAATACCGCGCGCTTCGCTCGAAAAACGAAAAATCCCCTGCGCCATGCGTCGACGACGCCCTACAGCCCATTAATTTTTCGCGGAACATGTCGAGCCGGGGTGGATTTCATTCCGAACGGAGAAAAGGAAAGCGGAAACGGAGGCTGAGGGTGTGAGAGAGAGAGAATGGAAGACACAAGGCCATGGGGACGGCCTGCACGGGCAAAAGGTCGGACGGAGATGGGGAGAGAAGATGCAAGAGGGAAGAGGAGAGAACAGAAGAGAGGGGAAGGAAAAAAACGGGATGGAAAGGAGAGAAAAAACACTGGGAAAAGGGTTTAGGGCTTTTGAGAGAGAGAGGGGGGGAGAATGAAAGGGAAGATTCAGTGAAGAGCCAGGCACCGGGAGAGGGAGATTGGTAGAAGGGAATTAAAAGAGCCGGGGATGGTAGGGTGGGTGAAGTGGGAGGACAGGGGGACGAGGGCAGGGGCAACGACGGCGATAGGAAAGCAATATTGATGGGGGAACGAAAAAGGAGCGACCTGGTGGGCAGTGGAGAAAGAGGGAAACACAGAGAGGGAGGAGGCGGAATCCAAGGGTTATGGAGAGAGAGAGAGATGGAGAGGGAAAGGGGTGGGGTTAGGGGTCCGGAGGATAGAGATAGAGGGCGAAGGGAAAGGTAGAGGGGGGTTCCATGTAATGGGGTCAAGGGATGTCTTGAAGGATGTGGAAAGAGAGAGGTGGAGGAGCGTTTTCTAGGTGAGGTAGGGTGAGAGGATGAAGGAGAGGCGATACGCATTGAAGAAAGGGTTACACGGGGAAAGGATTACGGGAAAAAATGGAAAGGTAAAAGGGGGAAAAGAAAAAAAGAAGAGGTATAATGTGGAGGGGTTATACGTACGTGGCGAAAGTCAAGAGGGTTTGGGAAAGAGGGTTTTTTTTTAAAAAAAGGAGGGAGGAGGAGTTCAAGGGAAAGGACTGAAGTGCGGAAGGGTGAGAGGAGGCGGAGGGAATAGGGGATTGAGGGGGGGAGGAGAATTTGAAGGAAATGTGACACAGATGGGCGGCGAGGAGTGAGAAGTGGGACGAGTTGGTGGGTGCTTCCATACCGACGACTGTCGTACGAGGGAAAAAAAAAGAAACAAAAATAAAAACGAAAAAAAAAAATTCGAAACATTCAGCCCCACCCCTCTCCCTCACCAATTTCGTTTTGCCCTTTCCAACGGAAGAGTATTTTCACTCGGAAACATTATTAAACCTCTAGAATTCATATACGGAATGGAGGAGAGGGCAACTAACCCCGGCGAAGCTTTTTTTTCCCTCCACACTCACTCTCTCTCTCTCACATACCTTAATCCAGAATGCAAAAAAACTTTTAATTGCATATTTTTGGATAATTTGATTGAGGAATGATGTCAGTTATGCGATCACTGGAAAAATAACGGCTGATATCCTCTCAGAGATGTTCGGTGTAATGATGAGCAAAAAAAAAAGGATTAACCCCTTTTGACAACACAAAGTTTATCGTGGCAAAGAACAAATAACTGGAGCAGCGACATTAAATGAGAATTCAACATTGACCCAATAAAGAATTCTATAACCAAAGATCAATTCCCAAACGGTTTCGGTACTGTTTACCCATTCAATTACGGACGAAAATTATGACACACCGAAAATATACATTTCCCATCGTTTCTAATTGAAAATATTAATTGCCCGCGATTTCGATGGACGCCTCACTACTCCAGCATGTTTCGCGATGAATTAAGCCTTTAAACAAACTCAATATTAGTGATGTGCTTTCTTTTTATCTCCACCCAGGGGGGGCGCATTGATGCTGCATCAGGATTAATTCGTTGTAAACATTTGCGCTCGACGAAATAAGTTTCAATGAAGTTTGCAAATTTATCCGGCGGCCAAGCGTTGAAAAGCAAGATTCTGCCAACCCCCCCCCCCCCCCAAAGGTAACTAAATTGATAATTTAAAACATTTTTCACGGGAATATTATTCCCAGAGATTGTATACATGATTATACTCCCTTGAAATTCAAAGTGAAAACACATATTTCAGAATGGCGAAGACTTTTGTCACGGACCGTAGTGTTCGCGCTGCACAGAAATATGGTCAAGACGATAGGTGGCTGGATTGGAGGTTTTTGAGATACAAGCGGATGGATGAAGAAGACAAATACAGGAACAAAAATGTTGGATGGGTTGGGAAAGAGAATAAGATGGCGAACGAAAAGTAAACAAAGGCAGAAAAAGTATAGAGGAAAAAGATCACTGAGGAAAAGAATCACAGGCTCCACGATCATGCGACAAAACTTTTGAGACTTCGTTGAAGAAAGTGATAAAAGAGGATATTGTTAGGAAAAAATAAAGGATTCAAAAAGAAAAAAAGAATAGAAATTTCCGACGAGGCAAAAAGTAAGAGAGACTAATATTCATCAGAATTCCAATGCGAAGATTGGTTGAATACATCCCTCCGTTTCCTTTTTAATGCTATGATACTCCCTAGTAAGTCTTCCGTCTAACATCTTTCTTCACTTGAGAAACGAATCCACGGCACTAGTAACAGACTATTTTAACTTAAATCTGTCAGTGGTATTATTTGTATATCAGTATCTGTCCCCTCATCTTCCGCCATTTTTCATCAAGAACACAATACATACGCATACATGTATACACACATCTGTATATAAAGACCAAGAGCCTTCTCCTTTCTTCCACTGAAGAATGCAATTGTTTGTGTCACGAAAATTTAATCAACCCTCGTGCGAGTTTGATTGTATGCTCTTTTCTTTTATTTATATGTGTCATCTAAGTGTTTAATATTGCTTTCCGAGCACTTCAACACTCGAAAAAATAGTCTAAATAGATAAAAAGTCTACTTGCTTAGATTGCTCTAAAAGTACTTCGACAAGTAGAGCAATTTTATGGAGATTTGGGGAGTCAAACAAGCAAAACATTCATGCACATATGTAGTATATAAATCCGTCTCATCAACAATTGGTATCTCAGAACTTAAAGAACATTCTCAAAATTTCAACTATTCACAAGCACTTTTAATGAAGTACTGTTTCTGCCAAAGTGGAAATGAAAGTGTCGCGCTAAATTTTAATTCGTGGAGGCTGAACAAACTACATTTAGATGGAAACATATCATTCGGCTGCTCATTTAAGAAACATAATCAGAGCGGGTAGCATGAACTACTACAGGAGCAAACCAATTAATTGCAGAGATACCTCATTTACAACCCAGGTCGCCGGCAGGTATTTCCTTGGGAATCAATGTTATGTAGGCTCACCGGGATCCTGCTTTCCTGTTCTCAGCCCCGGGGAACTGAAAAGTCACCATAAACCTCCCCCCCCCCTTTCTCCCTACCCAGACTGCGAGACACCAATGAGAGACTCCACACTTTAAGGAGACGACTCTAATTGAGATGGAAATGAAGGATTGACTGGATCGCGGAAAAGGGGATGGGATGACGGATGCCTTAAAGATACGTTTGGGATTGAAAGTGGAAAATGGGGCGATGGTAATGTAGTGAGAGGCTGGGTGGGACTCGGTGGGAAATGGAGGGGGGAATAGAGTGTTTTAAGGGAAGGTTTTGCGAGCGGCAAGGTGATAAATGCGACGTCAATGGGGGAAAGGGACGGGGAGGTAGGTACCAGAAAGGGGAGGGATGAGGAAAAGACAGCTATCGGCTATAGGAGAGTGACTTTTTTCCCCCCTCGAAAGAAAAAAAAGGCGTCAAAGAGGGAGTGGCTGAGACGATGAGAAGATGAGACGATGAGAAGATGAGACGGGGTGAGATATCTTTTAAATTTTCGGATAAAAAAACGTTGGTGGGGGTGGTGGCCAGACCAGATGCGATGGAGATGCGACACGGAATGCAATGCTTTTATATTTTCTCATAAAAAACTGATGGTGGGGTTCGTGCGGGAAGGTTAGGAAGAGGGGGGTGTGGAAAGGCGAGTACCCTGTTCGCCGGGACTCTGAGAAAGACTCTGTTTATAAAGCACTGTGAAATAAAGAGATCAAGAGGCGATATAAAGGGACGGGAAGAAAAGGGAAACGGGAGGGTGGGGATTATAGTGAATAAAGATGGAAATGTTTGTGAGGGAGAGAGAAGGGAGACGTCAGGGCTAGTGAGAGGGAAGAGTGGAATAAGAATTCAGCACCCTTAAAAGAAAATCGGCTGACACAACGAATCACTCATTTCAATTAACTTTTTTTTACGACGAAAAACAAGTCATTATCTGGCTCTACGGAATGAAGGACGGCAGATAGTACGGGGCATTGAAGAATGATTTGATTTACTGGAGGATGTCAAGTTTGACCGCATAACGTGACGCTTAGAAATGCTGCGATGATTATTCAGTATATCTATCCTAAACCTACTTTCAACGTTAGATTACCATTATTAAATCGGGCGATAATCAGTTAAATAGGGACAGGTTGAGAGAGGTATGATTTTTTATAGAATCATAATTTTTTCATATTCTATAGAGCCGTAAACCTGTCAGCAAATGCAAATTAAAAATGTATCTCGCACCTCAACTGATGGTTAGCGTTAACCAATGATTTGGAATGATGGAAAGAAAATGGATTGACAGAATAACAAATGAAGAAGTACGGAGCGGAGAGAAAGAAGTCGGAGAGTGAGAAGAGAGAGAAACTTATGGAGGGCACTCACAAAAGAAGAGGAAAACTAACTGCACACATCCAGAGGCACGATAGCCCACCAAAGATCATAAATGAAGGAAGAAGAAAGGATAAGAATTCCAGAAAAATACCAAAGATGAAATATAAAAAGTAATTCATGTCGCGGCAATTAGCTATTAGGGAATTAAGAGATTGACAAGAGGCAGAACGGTTTGTAGAGTTACTATAAACCAATCCTCGTATTGATAGCCCATGATGATGAAGCAAACATTCACTCATTTAGTCAGAAAAAGGTTTTTTGCGGACTTTAAGCGACCTTCCTCCCTAAAGGGGGCCTAAAGTATATATCATAACATACGTTTCCGTCCGTAATTAAGGTTGAAATGCTACTTCTGTAGTGCCTTCAAAACGTAAGCCGTCCAGTGAAAAACGTCAGCTACTTAGACGAAATGGCATTTTCAAAGCACATTTTTAAATATTCTAAGCAAGCTGGTTGGATTAATGCGAAATGCCGCAGTGCTTGAGAACGTCAACGTCGTGGATATGGGGTCGAGAGTTCTCTCGGTTCATTCAAGGGAGCTACCAACTTTTAAAGTAACTATTCCGAATATGTGCACGTGGTAATCAAAGCGAATGGTAATGGAGGACGCAGAGTGACGGATGTAGGACTTAATATAGGAGGCGCACTCCACTGGGAACGAAGGACCTAATTATTTTCCGCATCATCTCCGAGGTCAAGTCTTGGTGTGACTATCTCATAGAGTCACTTAAAAGCATAACACAAGAGTCGTGCTCACTTGGAAATAAAACGATGCCGTCAATTTTCAACCCACAAAAGTCGTCGACCCTGGGTCAAACATTTTCTGTCCCCTGGAGGGTGGAAAGAGAACTCCTTCCACCAACCGTAAACTCTGTTCCGGATTCCGGGAAACCGAATAAGAATAAGTGACGGGGAAAGAGGAAACGGAGATGAGGGCCGCGAGAAATGGAAGTCAGAGGAACCGAATCAGATCCAGAGAAATTCGAGTACATGGGCCACCGGGTGGCTCTTACATCCACCGCCCCCCAGAAACAACAACCCTTCTTCACAAAACCGTGATAAAAGCAAGATGGAGTGAGAATAAATATGAGAGAATAAATGGCAAATTGGAGACGTAGACGACAAAGGGAGGGTGGGTTTGGGGGGGAAGAGAGAGAGATTGAAAGAGTGGGAAAACGCGTGGGAAAAGCTAGAACGGAACAGGTGTGGGCATCTTTGTGAATGGGAGGATAAGAAAAAAAAGAACGAAAACATTTGCAACAAAAGAAAAGGGAGAACTAGTAGAAGAACCCAAGGAAAAATCTCCCTCTCCCCCCCCTCCACATCCCCTTCAAGACGAATGACGGAAGGAAAATGTTTCCGACGAAAAATATTTCCACGGGCCCGATGTACAATGCACAAAGTTTTTGCACTCTTGCGAAGTGGGTGAGGGGGAGAATATAGTAAAGGACTGGAAGGGGTGCGAAAGGGAGGCAAAGTAATGGAGGAACGGGAAGGGGAGAGCGAAGGGGAGGAGAGGGAGAAGTGGTAGAGGACGGATTAAAAAAGAGTTGTGGGGAAACGGTAAGTCCAGGCTGATTTATTGGAGTTGTTTTCATAAGTCCGTGAAAGGGAGTAGGAGAAGAGGGTAGGGGAGGAGATGTGGGCGAGAGAGAGGGGTGGTGTTGTAAAGGACCCGAAGGAAAGTAGATGGCGGGAGGGACAAGGGTCTTGGGAGCGGGGTTGGCGACTCATTATTTGTAAAGACAGCCTAGCCCGGAACCCTTCCCGTCCCCCACCACATCCAACGGGAGACTAGGCTAACTAGGAAAGGCGTGAAAATTGGAAAGTAAATGACACCGAACGAGCTAAGAAAGAAAGTGACAGCGCGAGGGGAATTCTTAAGACCGCTGCGGCGGGATTAATAAACGAGTCACAGATTTAGAAAACGGAGAATAATTTCATCAGAACTTTTACTTATCCCGCAGGATGAGTAAGAAATACGACCTGGGGATCCCGGGAATCTCCCTCCAGCAGACTGAAATATCCTCGTGGAACCTAATGACAATGACTCCTTCCAGGGAGTCACCCCTCTCTTTCTCCAGACTAGTGGAATGAGGAAAAATGAGCGGTGAAAAAAATTGTTTCCAAGCCCAAGTCCACCTTGATAGGGTAAAGCAATCCCAAGATCTTTTGAATAATGAAATGCAATTCAACAGCGTAGGGACTACTCAATAAATAATCACCTCCGGTTTTTTCACCGGGAAATCAATCACAAAAACTGCGAAAGAAACTAGAGCGAAACTATTTAGGTAAATAAAATCCACAGCACATCGGATTACTTTAATATACATATTTATGTGCTCCTATCCATCGCATCATTTACGATATACTAATCAAATGAACTTGTTGGCTCGCGTGATGATCAGCATTACAAAATTAATATCCCATATGCCTTCGAGAAAATCGATTGAAGTTCGTCAAGAATGGTAATTAAATTTCATAACGAAGCCGAATGGCATTACGGTCGGTTGAACTGTAATGAAAATTAAAGTTCACCGCGCGGAATCCAAATTCATCAACATATGGTATTGTTTGCTTGACAAAAGTTGAAAAAACCACTGCCTTAACAAACAATTACTGAGCAATGTAATGGAAATTAATACCAGCTTGTTTTGTAGATGTTGCTCCCATTCGATCTGCTTTCCACAATCCCTTGTTGCCGTTTTCTTGCCTATTATCAGTAATACCGACAATTTTAAGAAGACATATCTAAGTATTTCACTCACATTTACTGCAACAGGACCATTTAACAAATTTTACTCCGAATCCATTTAGGTGGACTAAATTGATGTGGCAAAGTCCGGTGCGCCAGAACAATGCATTCGGGGAAATCCGCCCGTGCCACGTGATTTTTCACTGACTCTTCTCTAGCCAAGAAATTCTTGCGATTGACTGTTTGGGATTAACTAGTCAGTGAAGAGGAAAAACACAAAAAACTAGACTAAGGGATACTATAACGGCAATATTGCTCACGAAACAAAAGAGATAGGGTCCTAGGGAAGTGATCAAACAGTAATTGTCGTATAACTTTCAAAATCAATATGAAACACAATACATAATTCTATTTGGGGACTAGGGCTTTACATTTCCAATGAGTGGATAACATGATGGAAATAACTCTCATAAATAAATACTAGTACATTTCTAGAAAAATACAAATGGCACAATTAGAGCTAAAAAATTGTTTTAAACTAAGCATGAATTAAGCACATTAATGACACTATAAATTATTAAGATTGATAATTTTCAAAAACAAATCCCTTTATTCTTTATATTATTCAATATTCAAGATTTTAACATCAACAGAATTGTATTATCTTATTAACATGTTTTATTTTTTCAGGAACTCCATGAAAAAACTTTAAACCAAAGCAAACGAATGATTGCTTGAATGCAGTAAGATTAGTTTGATTAACTAAAAGTACATTGCCGTTGCACAATTAGTATTTATATGCACCAGCTAGAATACTCGACATTATCCCACTCATTACAAAAAATAGTTCATACACCTTAAACATACGCATACGTCAAAATGGTAGCAAGCGTAGACTCACAAATGAGGAATATGAATGTTTACGCCTATTTTTATTTTAAATAGTACTCCTAATAATCCTATTCTGCATGATCAATGAGGGACTTAGAATACGTTCATGTGCACCCCCCCAAAACTAGTTAAAGGAAGGGATTTTGGGTATAGGACAGAAATGAGCAAGGGGAGGAGTAAGGGAGGGATGGGATTGGCGAGAAAGATCACGGGGGAGGGATGGGGTGGGAGGAAAGGGTTGGGGAGGGGGTTGAGAACGAAGGAGAGTTGAGAGAGTTCATCGAAGGGATGATAAGGAGCGGAATTTGATGGAGCTAAGAATAATAGCACGGATGGTTGGAAAGAGGCGGACGGGAGGAGGGGAAAGGGTGGGGGGCTATGTGACGAGGGGTTTCGACTTAGCCAGCAAAGGGAGAGGGCAGGGAAAAAAGTTCTTTCCACAAAGATCAATTGATTTTTTTCCTCTTTCAATTTTCTAAAAAAGAAAGGAAACAAAAAAAATACGGCATTAAAAAAACCCGCGAGTCTCGCGTTACACCTAAATGGGTAGTAACGAACGACTGTGAAAGTTTCTCAGACGCGGACTTGAAAAGTTTTCAGTAACAAAGGATAATTTCTCGACCTTTTAAGGGGAGGATGATTACGGCCGTCGGGAGGAAAAACAAGGAAAAGATTTAAAAAATAAAAATCGGGAGGTGTCGAGTTGGAATTTAAACAATAGTTTGCGCCCCGTTACACAACCCCTGACAATGGAAAGAGATCGAAGAGGAATAAAAGTCTCATTAGCGTATTTTAAATTAAGAATAACAGGCTTGTGCAGAAGTGGGGTGATTTAAGAAACAAAGATATCTTAGCCAGAAATCGGTACCTTTTTTAAAAAAATTTCAGTTGATATCTGTGGAAAAATCCAGCGCAAAACCAAAATGAATCTCCGTCCGGATTGGATTGCTTTGTTCTCCTAAGAATTAAAAATTAGCTCACGGTTGAACTAATTCGTTCGTTTGTATAAAAAACTTAGATTTTTTGCAACTTCATACATTTCACCATTAAACAGTAATTTATGCCCCAAAATAATACTATAAATGCGGTTTATTCAAATTATTTTCTGTGTGTTCGTGTAAACCACAAATAAGACGCCTGTTTGTTTTTTAGAACGTCCATTTGAGTGGACTATGGCCATCCTGGTGGCCATTGATGATCACTGAAAAATTTTAGGGCCTATATCACGTACACTAAAGGAAAAACCTGACCACAATAGCGAGTTTACGCAAAATGAGACACATGACGGGAACAAATAAACAAGAGAAAACACGAAAACTATTAAATCATAACGAGCAGTGTACTAAGGGTAACAGAATCATCTCGAGACACATATATAACAAATAGAAACAAGTTAAATTATATTTTTTAAATCCTAGATGACTTTTTAAATTACTTTCACAATTACTTTCACCAGCACAAATTGTTTCAGTAATTGTTCAAAGTCATAAAGTTAAAAAAACGGATTATTTACAGTGTGGAAACAATTGTTTCAATCTTTGGAGATGAACATTATATTACCTGATTAGATTAATTGTTTATTAGGATATATCCTACTATGAAATATATATATATATATATATATATATATATATATATATATATATATATATATAGAACGTATTTTATCTAAAAAAAGCATATCTAAGATTACTTTCTGCCTGCGATTCCATAGTAAAAATATCATCACGGCAACGCCCCACTCTTACTTCATCATTTCCAATAAATATTATTGATTGTATTTAAAAATTCCATGAACCAATACAATACCCAAAGCTATTTTTTTCTAAAGTCATATTTCCAATAATTACATTTTTTTTAGCGTCCGAAAAGTTCCAAATCATTCAAGGATGGTCAAGAGCGCGCGGAAAATTCCAGCGAGCGGGGCTAGGAACTAGCAACTAACATTGTGATATTTTTGTGAACAGATATTAATCTTATTGGGCTAAAAAATAATCCAGGATAATTACTATTAATTTAAAACTAGTGCTGTTAGTTTTTATCCATGATATCCTGGGAGTCAACAGGGTTAGCGAATTCAGTCATCCGTTGGTGAGAACAGATATGTCGAAAACCAGATTACGTTCCAAAGCTGATACCAAAAGAAAATTTAGCGGTCGGCCTACTTAAAGATGGTACTACCTACTCGCAGGCTAACTTGAAATAGTCGGGAAACGATTTCGGCCGAAAATAAATAATGATTTAGACTTTTTCACCCTGGATTTTGGATAGCTCTGACCCCTCTGACCGCTCTGACTACTGAAGTAATGTTGCACCGATTTCAATTATATTATAAAATATATTACATTCAAAATCTAAGACCCACTCAAGTCGTGGGATTAGAGGTAGATAGTGGAAAACATAACGATACAACCGTATCATAGCTACCCAACACTCTCAACAGCATGCCGAATGATGCTTCTTATGGAATCGGGATTGGTAAATGACCCCCAACGTCAGAAGGTCCAAAGCCCAAATGCTCTATGAAAATTATTGACGAGTGTGTAGTTTCGAATACGGCAATGGAATAGTGCCAAAATGTGTACATGGACAAAATCAATATAACCATTAAGTATGTTATTTGTCAAACATCAACCTTGATTGCATGAGATAATACTTCCAGACGCTGAGAGGGACGGAGAGAAAAAAAACTGTTCCAACGAAAAACATTTCAGAAACTGTATGATAAAAATGCGAATACCCAAATCTATATCACGTAAAATTATGACATCAGTTGCTAATTCAATTCCCTTCCAACTTTAAAAAATGCAAATTTTACTCCGAAAAATATAACAAAGAAACAATAGTAATAATTTTTTATAATCTAAGCCTATTTTAATATGCGCAACTTTCTAATACCTAATAGAATTGAATAAAAAAATTTGAAATTTTTGTCTCTGTATTTTCAAAGTTAAACGACCAAGGTCTCGACAATTTGTACTTGATATAGTATGGTCAATTTTTAAAATACAGACATAAAACTTACAAAATTGTTTGTTTCGTTAAAATTGAAAATCGTTCGTAATTTACTAAACATAAAACTATTTCATGACCTAGATCGCGCGCATATTACATTTTATTTCAAAATGAAACTCGTTAATTGTCAAACCAATTTAATATAGATTCACCCCGACACATCATTGGCTAAATGTGATATCAAGATGAGTTCCTGCTCACCGTTGTAATCAGTATTCTTTTGTGAGAGAAAAAAGCCATATTTAGACAATCATTATTATTTTACGTCAAAAATCACAATTTAAGGAAAACAAAGTACAATTTGGAAGCAAACCATGAGAGTGTGCAGCTACAGGATTCTGCGGCAGATTGTGCATAAGAAGTTCGATTCTCAGATTCTCTCTTTGTAAATTAGATCAATTTTCACCCCCCCTGAATACAGGTAAAACGCATATTATATTGCGTCTCTAAGTGTGAAAAAGAAGTTTTAAAAAGCATTACAAATCACTGGACATCTTCGACACCATCGACAGACATTGGCCATCATCAATATTTCAGAAAGCGAAAGAACTTTTGCTTTTCTTTTATAACCATATAACCTTGAAGATGCAGTTAATCTGAAATTATAACTCTATCCTCAATCGACACCCCCAAAGTGCACACATATACTGAACATGTCCGATGTGACCTTGCCCCAAACGTAACACATGATTTGCTTCTAAAGAATCTCGTAGCACGAAGAGAGTGGAGGGGATGTTTGAAACTCAAACCAAACTAACTCTTCTGGGATTAAATAAACTTCATAGACCAAGGAAAAAATATAAAAATTACTATCAAGCCGTTTGCCATCGCATCATACAAAATTATACGCACAAACTAAGTAAATAAAAGATCTTAACAATAATAAATAATCATAGATTTTTCATCTAAAATGTTATGCCTTTTACAGTTCACGTTTTTGTGACTTACATAAATAATAGGTGTTTTTCATGTAATTAATTACAAGTGTATGCCTTAAAATAACTTAAGCTTCTAGCATTTTTAACATTCTACGACGAGGACTTCCACAGATTAAAGGAGGCAATAAACGACCGTTGAAACACTGCAGGCCGAAAATGCGGGGCAAAGTGTTCTGCCACTAATCTACCGCTACGAGGTTTTACAAACCAATTATATGTTTAATTACCAATTAAGTATTTTGGAGCTTTGGCGAGAGGAAGACTTGAATGTATCTAGTGACTAAGACTTCGCTGGGTCGGCAGAGGGGCCATGAATGCCCGTCACTCAAAAGGTTTACGGCACCGCAGAAAACAGTTGAAGGATGTGAGGAAAAGGAAGAATTGAGAGAAAGGCAAATGGGAGAACATGATGAGAGGAGATGCGGGAGGAACATCATACGGCACGGTATCAACAGATTTCATAATATTACACCGAAGATGAGACCTCGTCACACAGCCCAGAAGTGAGTCGTGCTGCGAATGTCATACGTAATACTGGTCAATTATGTGTAATTCTTTCATAAAATTACCTACGCATGAGGAGCCCATGAAAAATGGCATGAACTGAAACCCAAAAACTTGTGAAATTGATCGAAAATCAGACTTAAATTTAAATTATTGATATTTGCATCATTTTTTACAGCTTATATAACAGCAGAAAGTGAACGACATACCATCATATGAAAAGGTTAGTGCCTCCGTCAAAACTGACGATAGTAAAAATAGATTAAGAGACTACTAGGACCGGTTGAGGGGGAAGCGGCCTCGTGGAGAAGATGGAACGGAATTAAGAGGGTTGGTAGAGGAAGGAGAGAGGGAGGAGATTGGGGGAAGGGAGGAAATGGAGTAGAAAAGAGAGGGGAGAGAGAGGACGATTGAGGAAAATGAAGTTTGATTCCGGGAAGTTGAGAGGCAGACGGGGAGGAAAATCTCTGGAGTGGGGTAACCACGGAGGAGGAGAGAGGGGTTGGGCACTGAGTCGAGGGACGAGGTGGGGATGGGTAGAAAGGGGTGGGGAGGTGGAAGAGATAGGGAAAGAGAGAGAGGGGGGGGGGAGGAAGAAATGAAGGAAGTGCGGGGTATTACGGGAATGGGCGGGAGGTTCGGGCGGAAGAGGGAGGAGGGAACGGGAAGGAAAACAAAAGATATCGAATTCACTCGTGTAATTGCCTCCATCGCATAACAGTCGCACCCGAAGAGTGAGGGGAGAGGGAGGAAATGAAAGACGTTCTTTCACCGCCGCGTGGAGGGAGGCCGATACGGATCGAGGGCGTGCGGGATTTGCTCGAGAGATAATGGCGGTATAATAGACAAAAGAGTAATGAATAACCCCGCGTGATAAACTGAGGGAGTGTATTTTCCCCCGACGTTCCGCGCAGAGAGAGATAAGACGCTGGACACGGCGAGGAACAAAGAGTAAACGCGCTCCCGTTGTTCGGGTGCGGTTGGAAACTCTTAAACAACCTCATTCGAATCGGAATATTTTCTCAGATTGTCGACGATGTAAGTAAAAAAAAACGTTCTAAATTACCCGAGATTAAAAAGCCATGTATACTTTTTAACACATCAGACATCGCACGAGATTCCGAGCTTAAAACGATAAGAAAGGATCGGATTCAAAAAAGAAGCACAATGGCTTTTTCAAACCATGAGAGACAAGCTGAATTCGATAGAAACCTAATCAGTGGAAAACAGACGGGATTACAATCGAAGGAATTCTAGGTAATAAAAAAATCGCATAGAGTACTTGAAGGAGGACAGGGATTGGTTATGAATTAACCAAAGGGGACTTTAAGGCGATTCAGGAATTAGCATGGATTTTAGGGAAAATGGAGAAATGTAGAAGAGAATCTTCGGATTGAATACTGATGATCATTTATTTGTTTTGGGTTTGCAACGATTTTATGTTAAATGTAAACGAATTCTCGCAATTGATGACAATGAGATGACTAATTAATATTTTCTATTTTATTAGCAAGCGCCGGCAAATATATTCCAATATTCGGTCAATGTACAATAAGTCCAACGAATAAAAAGAAAAAAAAGAGTACTACCTAACGATTTCCACATTTTTCGGGCTGCGTCCGCGTATGTCGTTTAAATGAACAACAGTCGCAACAGTGCGAACGAACAGTACTACCTAACGTTTACAAACACGAATAAATTCTATAAACATAGGTTTGGTGTGGGGTTTCATACATCTGGCGTTTAATGTTAATAAAATTTACCAAGACGCTTCGTAAAAATAATAAGTTTCTAGAATCATATAGCTATCTCTTTAATACGAGCATTAAAAAACAGTTCAATAGATTTTGACCGTAATCAACGAAAATATCTAAGCCATCTGGTGGTGTTTCTTGGGTAAACAGCATAATAAAACGGAGCCTTAAAAGAGCATTAAAAAGTTTGAGAATATGGTAATCATAAAAATGGGGCTTTAATCGATAACAGAATGTTCCGGAAACTAATTATTTCTTACCCCACGAGGATTCACGAATTTTTTATTAGGTCTTCAGCATTCTTATCATAGTGCCTTGAAGTCTACAGTCTGGAACTAATGACAGTCCTTTAATCTATTGCCTTATCCTATTTCTTAAGCAAGTGATGTGCCTCAAACACAGTGAAAAAATTTCGCAAGTTTCGGCACACAGTTGATGGAATAAAGGAATTAAGACCATTGAATCACAAAGCAAATTATACTTGGGCATGATGAATATGACAACTGCTTACTGTGAGACTGGTGGAACTAAGTGAGTAATCACTTACACTACAGTGAAAACGTAACGACAATACCTCGAAGAGTACCCGCTTGAAATCATAAAAATATAAAGTATGAATTAAAAAAAAGGAAATTATATTCTTAGAAAATCATTGAAGTGATTTGGGATTCCTACCTCAGACCGTTAATATGTTTTCTTAATGAATTGCCCTTATCTTCCAGGTTCCAAACTTAGATCTAAATCCATTTCGATGGAGTAAAACCTACCCTTTGGGGCATAAAGAGAGTTAAGAGAGTTAAATATACTCTCTCGAACTGAAAAGAAATTAACTGTTCCGAGGTCTCATGGGACTAATACGAGAGCCGCGATACAATATTGCTCTGGTTTGACAGCAATGAACGTGAAGTTCGAGAAGCCGATACCATACTTATTCACAACTACGACACTATCTCTCCCAGATCATAAGGAGTACCAAGAGTCAACGTCTCAACGCGGTGAGATACATAGTTATTTTCTCGGATAAGAAAAACTTCATTGACAACCATGATTTCGCTGAAATTTGAGAAAAAAATTAAATTTAAGACAATATCAGGGGTTATACAATATTTCAAAATTACCATCTGCAACCTATCATTTTCCAAGAGTAAATACAAGTCCACCTGAAAAATTAATAGTCACAACAATCAGCATTTTAAGCCTTTGAATCTTGGTCATCGTCACTTCCCTACGCCCAAATGCATAGTACATAAGGTTGGGCATGAGTCATTAAACAAATTGCTGGAGCATGTCAGTTCAATAAAAATCCCAGACGAATTATACATGACCATCATGCGGTCACTTCACCTTTTACTAAACCTCTGAATTTAAATGCAGTATCTTATTCATTAAATTAAGTATTTTAAAAATAATAATGGAATCAAAATTTTGTTTAAAATTCTCGAGAAATGATTATTAACCAGCCTAAAGAAGTGGCCACGTTGATGATGATTTTGGGGTCATGACCTGTGAAGCTAGCGTATTCAGTGCGATGCTGCGAATTACTTTTGACTCAACCCTCCATCAAGTTTGCAAACTATGTAAAAAGTACCAAAAAATAAATTATTATTTAGTCAAATTACTGCCCATGACGTGCAATGCGTTAAGAGTCCTATCGTGAGGCAAAAGACCACAAACTGATGGTCAAAGAGTAATGAAGAGTCGATGTGCAAATGAGCATAACAACTAAACGGGACCGGCTCGAGGATTGATGGTGCCCTCGATGAGATAACCTTAGTGTGACCCTTATCACACAGAATTTTCCACAAAACGGGAAAAACTTCCATTTTAGCGGCCCAAATCCAGGAAAAACTCATTCTGAATTCTTGTATCTCATCCCAATGTTCACCTACATGTCTCCTCGTGTGTATTATGGGACCCTGAGGGACTACTCGCTTCACTCTGGCGGTAGAACAGGCCCTAAAAGTACATTTATATCTGCATTAAACTCTGCGAACCAGGGCGAGTGGCCCTGGGTGATAAGATACCAGCCTTAAATAATGTACCACGTAAATTCCGGTGGATGTGCTGCGGTCGTTATAGAAACGTCAGATTACAATTTAAGTACTTTGATTGCTGGGTAACGAACCTTGGTTTTGTTGGAAACTAGAATTTTGCAGAGGAAGAAAAGAACAAACTATCTCCCACCCAGGATTTATGTTTTTTTCTTTATTTCATCCGGGTTGCAAATATGGCGATAAACCGTGGCGCTTATGTGTTGTACCATTTCAAAAGTATTAGTTTGTCTCCTTCGTTACCATACCAGTCATCTTCTACATAGTTACACCTAGTCGTAGCTTTCTTCTCGTAACTGTTGTAACACAAATCCTACGGACATCCCTTTAATTTTTCTCATTCCTCAGTTGACACTTCTATCTCCGGGGCATCCCCTGTAAAAGAATAGGCGAACCAAGTAGGCTACCAAGAGCATGAGGAAGGAGGCAGACGAGGAGTAGGCGTGTTCCCGAGAATCGCGAGCAAGGGAAACTCGAGAGAGCAGCTCCACCGCAAAGAATCCCGCAGTAAATACCTTCGGGGGATGGGCTGGTGGGTAGATAGGGCGGAGAGGGGCGGAGGGGCGAGGAGGAAGGAAAGACATGAGGTGGTGGAATGCTGAGTGAGAGTGAAGACCTCGTAATCGCTGCCTCTATGGCGAGCTCGTCATGAAGACGGGAAGTCGTCGCGACCAGTGGCGCAGTCATATTTTTAGCTAGCATACCCCCGTGTCAATACAATGCAATGAAAATTAACCTCTGACTTGAAAGAAAAAAATTCTCGAAAACATTTGCAATTAGTGTGATGGAGGGGAGGGGATTCAGTGTCATTTACCACTACCCCCAACCTTGCCGCCCTCTTCCCCTTGGTCAGGTCATTTCTTCCGCTATGCGGTTTGGAAAAAAATAGAAGAACAGGGAGAACACTCGAAAATACCAGAGGTAATGAGTCGTGCGAATATTACGCAAGACTTCTAGGACCGCATTTTTTACGCCATCCCCATGTAAGATTTTTTGCAGATTTTGCAGATTTGCAGTTTGAAAATTTGTAAACGTGTGTAAGCCCACGTATTACAAACGATTAATAATTTTCTCTCAACCTTAGAGTAAGAATTTTGAATTTTACAAAGCGCGCTTATGAGTTTAAGATTAATTGGATGGATCGAATAGAAGACGAAAGAATTATGTAAAGACTGGATTGAGGGGAAGGGGAGGAAGATTACTGAAGGAAACTCTGTCAAGGAGAAGGGGGATGGACTTAAGGACACATTTCGGGACGAGATGACATGATGAGGACAGTCGTCGAGAGAAAAGTGAACGGAGAGGACTCAATTACAAAGACTCCTGATGAGATGATGAAACAAATAGTGAAAGACGCAAAAGAAAAGAAATACGTAGACATGAAAATGTTATCCGATTAGAGCTAACTGAGTGGAGGGCTTATTTATATCAATCTCAGAATTGATGGTCAGTGATTATGATGGCGTATTAATTAAACCTTCGAGAGACGCTGCTTTTGCTCAATATTTTCCGCGTCCCCATTCTGGAGCCACAGATCACACGCGGAATTTATTTATTTATTTTGTATTAATCTAAAAACAGCACTTCAGCCTTTACGTCGGACTTCAAACAATGTTATAACAATATTAGAATTCCATATACTCAAGCCCTAGGTGGAGGAAAAACCACCAAGGCGGGAATCGAACCTGCGACCTCTGGGTTGGCACGTTACGCCGCCACCACAGGGGTCGGCAATTTGTGTGTAGCAAGCATCAAACAAGATGTCACGCTCTTAGGTCAATTATACTTTCTTTCAGCGGAATTCTTATCATTTACTGCAACTAAAAATAGGTAGAATGGAATAAGTTTCATAACTTTCAGTGTTTTCCACGGCGTCGCAGACTAATGTGAGTGAATACTATGATCAGATTCTCCCTTGGATTATCAACTTACCAGTCTTTGATAAACTCGATTGAAGAAATTGTAAGTAAAAAATTGTACAAAAATTGATAATTAAAACAAAAGTGAGTTTTTTCCCTTGAGCAACTATTGCCAGTCATAATTATTTATGAAAATAACGAAAAAACACATCCTGTATAACAAGAGTCAAAAACTGTGCTTTGTTACTGTAGTTAAAATATGCGATTGGAACATACATTTTTAATTCATACTTTGAACACTTTTAGCACCAATAAATTGTGCGCAAAATACTGGAAAAAATAAGCACTCATATTTTTTTGAAATTTCCGCTCCACTATTTTAAAATTCAAGAGCTTATTTGAAAAAAATAACCCTTTCCGCGCATTCCCTTCTCTTCCCACGGGTCACAATTAATGGCATGAATGAGTGAACAATGGTTGAAAAAATTCTCGAGCTTAGAGCTCTGCCTAAGTACCTACTACACCGAGGTAGAACGACGAGAGATCCTCCAGAACGCGAAATCTAGAGCAGCTCGAATGGCAAAGAGAATAAGGAACAGGATCAGGGAGGCTGAAGACGAGAGGAAAGAGATGGATGGAGGAATCAAGCACAGGGAGGTGAGTGGGGAGGTAGAGAGGTGTTTGATGAGGAAGAGGAGGGCGGAAAATGGTTGGAGGGAAGGTTGACACGGAAGGGCTCAATAAGCGAGGCAAGTAGAGTGGAAGGGTATAAAAGTCAGCGAGTAGAAGAGACGGAGAATAAGAGAGACACACGCAAGTACATATATACGTATATATATATACAATATATACATATATATGTAGATACTATATATGTGTAATGTATATATACATATATATATATACGTGGGTCGTGGTAGTCCAGGGGTGGAGCGTTGACAGGGGTTCGACTAATGACCGGAGGGCCCGAATTCGATTTCCGGGCAGGCCTCTCTGGGCACCTGCAGCTCCACCCAGGCTTCTACCATCACCTACCAAACCAATCTTCGGGATGATTACTGTGTTTGTGGTTTTAAATATATATATGTATATATATATATATATATATATATATATATATATGTACAGTATTTATATCTATATATATATATATATATATATATATATATATATATATATATATATGTATATATATATATATATATATGTACAGTATTTATATCTATATATATATATATATATATATCTATATATATATATATATATATATATATATATATATATATATATATATATATATATATATATGAGATTGATTGGGTCTCTTTTGAGTGATCGCTCTTTTTTATAGCGTAAACTTTTCTCCGATGAAATCCTCTCAAACTCAGTAAAGTCAAAAATAATGAAAGATCGAGGGTTTTTCGGGCCGAATTGCGAGCAATAAACTCACGGCGATCAGCCTAAATGGATCTAGGAAAGGGAGAAAGGAACCCCTATAACCCTCGCATCTAATTTCAATCAGGGACGGAGTGCAAGGGGATATGTCCACAGTAGAAGATCAACTTCCTCCTTTAATAATGGCTAAATCATGTGAATGCATAGCGGGATCCCATTCATTGCACTGCTAAATTATAGCACCAAAATGTCAACCTTCGAAAATTAATTATCTGGATGCAAACGATGATTGGGAGAGTGTGAATTTGCCCCTTTATGCTAATATAAATTTAATTTTGATAAATATATAACCATGTGGAATAAATATATAATCGTCAGGAATAGCCTTACGATGGAGAGATTAACTTCGTCGTAGCATTGATGTAAACAATTGACAAATACAGTCAATATATTTTGTAAAATATTACTTTTATGACACAATATCAACCCACTTTCTACCATGAAAAATAATTCTTTTCAGATTTTCATCGCAATAATATAAACCTATTGCTCTATAACTAAGGAAATAACATTCTGTCGACACCCACCATACATGATCATTACATGTATGTCACTATGTACGCAATCAATAAAAAAAATAAAATAATTTAAAAATTCACAAATTCAAATCTTGTTTTGGTGATTCGAAAAATCGGTTATATCTCCCCATATTCCAATAACCCACCGAAATGACTTACGATTGAACGGCACCCAATTTGAAAAAAAAACACCCGTGAATTCCCATCAATTTTTAGTTCCAAGCGCATCGTTCTTCAAAAATGTGTAAATAATAAATGTGTGCAAGTAATCTGTATGATAAATATGTAAAATATGTACGGAAATCTATTTAAAATTTCAAAAAAACTGAAAAAATAAACGTCAAAGTAATACAAGAATCGGTTTTTTATATCACCCCTTCCATCCACAGGAAAGCCCAAAGATTGGTTTTAATATATGACGGTAGAGTTCACCTTAAAATGAGCATATCACTAACTTCTGACCCTAGTTGTCATTATTAGCAGTAGTCTGCCGGTATAAATAAGTTCTTAATTAATCCAGGAACTGATAACTTAGCCTTGCTGCATGTCCAAGCCCGTCTAACATGAAATTAAATGAATGGTCATATAATAGCGCTTTCTTAATAGTTAAAAACGTATTACCGACAGGGTTTCGATGTATTACATTATCCTCAAGTCCTGAAGATGTCATCAAGGTCAAACCTTGCCTTTAATACATTTTTACCAGTGGACAAGTGCTAATATTTTCCATTAACATGCTCCTATTCCCATACCATATGACGTCTGAAATTAGGCCATCGTATGAAAACAATAGCCCTTAAAACCCTTAATACAAAAAACCATTTTTTTGCTCCACATTCTAACTCCCTTAAATGCGGACAGAATAATTATTGTTCGGCTTCCTCTTACCTCACCCACCCATAATTCTTTCTAAAACCACAATCTACAACGTACAAACTGCCTCTCATTATCACTTTCATTCACTTCCCCTACCTTTTCGAATTTCTCCCAGCAACCCCTTCTCCTTCATAACGAAAGTCGCGTGAAACTCACACAGGTCAAGTTCCTTTCCCTGTGTCACCATTCGGTGCCTCACAAAGATCTAGTAACCATTAAATCACACCACCTAGGATTGTAATATTATTTACTAGGAGAGGCAATCGACGGTAGTGCACCTTTGCGCAATTAGTGAAAGGTGGGTGACAAACTTTCAGGGAATGGGGGAAAGAGGGTGTAGAGAAACCCGGCGTCGAAATTAACCTACTCTTAAAGAATGACGTCAAGGAGTTCATCATTTACCTTCCCATTCTACGGATGGAGTACTCCATTTGAAAGAGCCCAGTTCGGTGAGCATTTTGAATTGAAATCTTTCGTATCCCATACAATGAGAAATTTTGCGTCAAATGACAACCTAATTCATACGGGTATCACTCTCAGTAATTGCATGAAATCGGTTTTGATTAACAACCACAAAATTCATTTTCAATCCTAAAAATAAACAACTTTAATTAATTTTTTCACTCAAAATGCTATGATCGAAGCATTAATGTAAAACGACTTTTTGGGATATTTTTGCCCGGCAGAAAAGCTAATCGGTCAACTGCAATAGGAGATCCCTGTCACACAACCTTCCCAGCGTGCTTGCGTACTCGCTACATCCTGGAGGACGCGCAAACCCGATTCTTAAACACCCGTTGCGACGATCGAACCCTAGTGGTCACCGGTGGAGGCCGCCATATGCGACGGGCAATAACTGCATTGGAGGACACTCTGAACTTCACCTTCAACGGCGTCATCAAATGATCCATTGCAACTCATCCGTCACCCGCAGCAGTACGCACAGGGTCCATCCACAGACTAAGGTCTCGCACAGGGTTCATCCACAGACTAAGGTCTCCCGTTCACCGCGATTTCATTCACACGTTGAATTTTCATCCTTCCCTGTCGCAACTGCTGAACAGAATCACTCTCAATGCCGCCAATCAATAACATACATATGGTAACGTAACCATGGAGTTCCTTGAATTATTTCACAACCAACCCATTTTAGGCCGTTACTAGCAACACACATCGGTAAATGTAATCCTCCGTCCGTCATTATGCCTTGTCACTGGATGAAGGAGATATTGAACAGTACGGAGTGCTGAGGGCTATAATAGATGGGGAAATTTTAATAACGTGGGTAAGAAGAAGGAAGTTTTACGGCACTTTGGATGGCATGAAGGATGGTGGAGAGTAGAAAGAAATAATTCAGGGCAAACGAAATAGAAGACTGAGCGGAATTATCAGAAGTCCATGAGGAATTGCAATGGTAGTTTGGGATCGTCCCAGACCTACCACCACTGGGTACATCATCTACAATGATGAACGCCTCAGTTCGTCGCACGAATATACATATTCATGCCTTTATACCATCAATACTACGGAGACATTCTGCTTAAATTTTCAGCGTTTACAGACCGAAGTTAGTCAAAATCTCACAAAAGTAAGTTGCACCTTGCACCAATATTCAAACCCTCTGTCTTACGCATACCATTGACAGCGGTGACGAATCCAAAAACCTTCCTCAGGAAAATAAATATCAGACACACCGGGACAAAATTTTCAGGATCCAGAGAACATTCAAAATGTATCAACACGTCGATGGAGTACCTGAATTCGATGGAAAAAATCCAAATCTTAGTTATTTGATTGCAATTGTTTTCCGTAGAGTCAGAAAAACCATTGGAGATTTGAAAGAATTAGGCAAGCCTTATCTGCTACCCAGTCGGTCAAAAAAAAATCTCGAAAAGGTTCGACAAAACAAAAATAAATTTTTCATTCCTCGACAAAACAAAATGAAATCTCCGCGGTGATAAACAATAATGATTCATTTTCACAATCTATCCGTCAAATATAAACAAAATGAATAATTCACCATTCACCGTTACAGTTGGCGAATTAAGTGACGAGAAAAGATTTACTCGAGATATCAATTATTGTTGCACCACGAGGATCGAAACGTAGTTCCCGTTAACCGCACACAAAAAGGTAAGCAGTAATCAGCTTTCGGTTTCCGTAATATCTAACATTCGTGAAGCTAGTATTTGCAGTTTGTTGATAAAATTCTTGTCAAATGCAAGGGAACATACACAATTACCATAAGCTTACTATACCTTAACGTGCACTGCATGTGGTCCTCAGATGATTTTCTTCTTCTGCCATACAGAGTTCTAAATTTTCTCTTCCTTTGTGATACATTGAGCACCTTACATAAATATATGTTTTTCGGTATTGAGGGATGACATTGGGTCACTCGATGTTTTTTTATAAATAATATTTTTTAAATGAAATATAACTACATCACTCACCGAGGTTCTTTATTGCTACTCTTGTTCCGTCGTAAGTTAATATGAGAAACGTAGAAAATGTGGATTGGTATGTACACAGTCATGCTAAGGATATAGGTACGCGGAAAGTTTTCGCAATTAGATATTATACTAGGGGGGTTAGGAGTCAACTCCACGTATAACGGAGGCTAATTTAATTTTATTCTTTAAATGTTCCACCTTTTCCAACATCTACTGTCAAAAAATATGAAATAAACATCGCTGATGTATATCACGCGGTGATAATTATCGGTTATAAAGGGGCATGCCAAACAATGCGCAGAATATCGCCATCAGGTATACCTATATTATATGATATAGACATAATATAGAAATAGTATCTCGTAGGAATAAAGACCATATCGGGCAGACCTGGAGAAACATTGACAATTCCATCCATATCGCTAATGTTGCATATTAACCATTTATAGATCTAATATACTGAAAATAAACTCCGCAATATCGCTCATATAAATAAAACCACCACATCTAAGCTCGATATACCGATTCCACAAAATTAACCAAATTAAAATGAAGCCGATGCATCATTTTTCATGTTAAAAGGATCTCTACTTTTGGCTACAAGAGAATGTGATTACTTATTACTTGAAAGGCTTTTTAAATCAATTGCCGATCATTGGCCATCGAGACCCATTCCAAGAAATATAGCATCGTCATATGTAAAATATCGTCCACTTAAAAAATTATAGATAACGATGATAACTACCGGCCATCGGTGTGTCAGTTCCTCAGGATTAAACATATCAACATTACGTCGATGCATCGTTTTATCGAAAATATCGGCCTTCGATACATTGAATTTTCAAAATAAATTATAATGACGTTTTTCCGACACATGGTCATTCGAGTAGCTCAAGCAGCGGGTGCTCTGGAGCTGTTTCAGTGCGAAGTGGAACTCCACATTTCTTGTTCAAGAGAACATCCAAAAGCTGCAGGGCGTAGTGGTAATTATCACAGCAGAAGCGGGGAATAATTTCACAGCGTCGACGTCGGCAGGAGAGATAAAAGCAAAAAAATAAATTAAAGGTATTTCTTGCCTTGACGTGCGCCTTGGCCAGGATGTCCCGTAGTTCTTCTGCATCGGCCTCGGGGCAGAGTCCAAGGGAGGTGGTGGAGTGGGCGAGGAGCGTGGCGGAGTGGTCGTCGGCGGCTGGCCGGTGGAGGGCCGCGCGAGTCCTCGATCGGGGAGCAGTCGTGGACCTGCGGGACGCCGCCGCCGAGGCCAGGAGGTCTCGCAGGGCGTCCAAGGCGTCGCGGCGCCGTGGCACGGCGTCCGGTGGAGGAGGTGGCGGGGGCGGGTCGGGCGGGGGCGGAGTGGCGGGCGGTAGGGGGTGGTGCCTCGGCGAAGGCAGGAGTAGGGGGGCCACCACACCTCGGCTTGGGCTCCCCACCGCCGTGACCGCCCGGGTTGAGATGCGGTCGTACAACTGCGGAAAGGAGGATAAGTTTTACAGGATTATATTATATAATAACAAAACATTAACAGGGGTATTTTATTTCCATTTCCACAAGATCAAATATTATATGAGTACAAGTGTATTCTGCCTTTTTTTTAATTGTTCACCTTGTCTTCAATGAAAAGAAAAACTTACGTGGAAAATATTGTGCGTGACACATAGTCATACGTGTAATTTTTACCGCATCGGAACTGTAGAAATCTACATCCAATGAAGCGCTACTGCCATGAAGAACGACGATAGTCAATTGCAAAACCACCCCATTTTTTAAGTTTTTAATACGTTTTAAATAATTTATAATTTTTAGATGAAAAATTACGCACTTTCTCTTTGGCGCAAAAATAATCCAAATAATTTGGATTGAATGTACCTAACGCGATAACTCTTACTTTACTTGCATCTATTGCTTTCGAATACAAACTTTTTAAAAACTCGAATTGTTTTATTATTTAACTCTCAATGCCAAATCGACATTAAAGTTTCCCAACTGAATATATGCTAATCACATTGTTATGCAAATGTCCTCTGCTAATTTACCCCGCAGATTTCCGCGATTTCCAAAATACCATATTTTGGAAAGTACCACAAAAAACTACGAAACTGCACGTTTCGAGTACATGAAAATTCTTATTCAATAGCTTTCTGTTACACCTTACTAAGTGATCCGCTTGTAATACCTTTACGATAAATGCAATATAAATGTAGCAAACGCTACAACATTTCCAAACTCCTCAAAAGTAAGTTCCTTGATTTACGTACCTATGCTTTTTATTCGAAAGATGAAAGACAATAGGCATTGTAAGAAGATGTGCGGATGTCAGGAACTCTTACCCATGATTCGGGTATATTTTCCAGGCGGAAATCTCATCTGTTTTTTTATGATGGGGTTAAAGGTCATACTGCCAAGAGTTTACCAGCCAAAGATGAGTGCTCCGAATTTTTGCTTGCACTGCAAATAAAGCTGTTTACGCTCTCGGAAAAATTCGCCCTTCCGAATCTCCAGCATTTCAGTCTAGGGAAGCCAAGGAATGAAGCCTTGGCCGGAATACGCATGAATTGGCTTAAGACTTAGCTTCGTATTTTGTCTCATGACCAAAGCATTTACTAAGTTTCTCAGCCAAAAAGTGTAATAATAATGTAGTAATTTGTCAATGACTATTATTTTACGCTGACCTCATATCACTCTTAGTAGTACATTTTAAAGAGATTTTTGAAAACATTTTTTGGATCTTCGCCATAGTTAATCAATGTGCAATCAGTCAAACTGATTAGATACCTTGACTTGGTGTATTGATAGCAGGTCGGGGGAAATAAATTGGGCATTGTTCTCACCTATCCGTAGGTGAGATTATTTAAAATTATTCGTACGAAAATTACTCAAGTTCTGGGTGAGTCAAGTCAGCATACATCTATATTCAATTTGCCACGGCAATGAATTTCGTCGTCTCGCCAATTATACTGACTACGACGGAGTGTATTGTACAAAAATACTCTCCAGATGGCGTTAACGAAAGAGTAGTTCACTGTCATCTCGCACTAACAAGGTCAATTATGGGGAAAAAAGGTAAGACCGCAGGGATATAATTTCGTATTTTCCTGGCTTAGATGAGATAATCATATTTCACAACATAAAACTGACTCGTTTCATGGTCCATTAAGATTTAATTACAGCTAGATAATAACGATTTCAAGGTATAATGGCTATGTTTATAGGATCATTTCAGCTTTTTGCAATATCTTTGCAATTCCTCTCAGTGTTACCAATTCCAATCTGGGCCCACTTGCAATTCTTCTAACATTTACTTAAGTTACTCCATTTGCTTCTTTTGACATTTACATACAAATCCATTTTCCCCCTCCAGAAACTATAGGTTTGACTCGTCAGAAGTTCTTGCTAAGTGTTTTATTTGAACCACAAAAAATAAATTAATTGAAGCAATATTGACATTTGAAAAAATGGCATAAACAAATGGTCCAAAGAAACATTGCCTTTTCAGCAACTTTTAATGACATATTGGGTCAAAAATAACAGACTAATTTTAAATGCTTTTTGTATGTCGCATAAAAAAAGACTCTGTACCCTGAATCTTTGTTAAATCATTGATGTCTTTGAATTTGTACATAAATCTGAAAAAGTATTGTTTCCCTTGGTGCATTACTGTAGAATTAATGTTTTATTGTTGTAGGATCACTAGAGAGATAAAAGATTTAACTTTTTTCTCCAATTTTCTATTTCATTGAACATTTTTGTTCAATTGAATTCACTAAAAATGTTGAATGATTGATTAAAATTTTCTCATTGGAAACAAAACAAACTCCATGATTACACATTCTGTCTTTTGAATAGAAATCAGCACTGAAACATAATGGATATATTTCTCTGATTTTGCTCAACTATTTGCAATGTTATAAAAAATTAAGTTCAAGGTTGCAGAAACACCACTCTCTTCAGCAACACCAGCATAAAACTTCATCACTATGGCAGTACACTCTTTTCACAAAATTCACAAATATGCTACCCCAGTGGATGGCATTTAACAAAACTCATTTCCCCGAGTGTAAGTTCTTTGCCAGGATATAGACATTTATAAACCTAACCTATCACAGCACAGCATGACACCCTAGTTTACACTGAACTCTTCTTCAATTCCGCATACTTTCTACCACCCTTCATTTTATAAAACAGTGCATATACAAATCAGAATATAGTCAATGTGGGTGATTGACATTCAGTATATTTAGACTTTAAAAAGATGCATGGACGTAAGTTCCATCCTAAGCTGCCATCCCCTAAATTAAGATAAATATGAAAATGATACTAAAGGCTCTCTCCATCAGGATTTCTCCATGTAACTTGACATTTCAACTTACATGGAGAAACCAGAAGAAGGGTGCTTTCATCAAAGTTAACCTAAAAATCCAGCAGAACAATGAAAATAACATTGATGCCCTTCAAAAATTCATGGTTTTAGGTTTCAATTTGTGGAAGATTTGTATATCCATGACATCAGAAGAAAAAACATACTTTTCCACGGAATCATATCATTTGGAAAAACATGTATCGCCGTGATTTGGTCTAATATAGACCTTGAGGATGCCCTATCCTTGTGGAATGCATTATATCAAATACTTAAATTCAGTGGAAAAGTATGTTGTTCCTTCTCTGCTATGGACTGATGCTCTTTTTTAGTGAATGCATCCAATTTCTGAGATAAGCATCCCTGCATCCCAGCACCTCCATGTATTTTATATTTGGTATCTTAAATTTCATCAATCACAGAGAGACAGTACTAGATGTGAAATCATAGGTTTAGAATATTAAACATGCAAAAGTTGAAATGGCATAGAAATAAAATTAAATTTGGCATTGTACATTTTGGGAAAAGTCAGCCAAGAAATTGGCATTCCATCTAATGGCATTTAAGTTTTTTTTCCTTTTCAATAGGCAACATTAAAACCATAATCACCATTACACTTTTAAAATGTTTACTACAGGCTAATCTGCCCTTTTTGAGGTGAGGAAGGATGGTATATTTTACCAAAGCTGTGATGCCAATAGGCAAAAAACAAAAAAGAAGTTATAGAGTGACTAATTCCTTGTAGCATATGCTGTATTTTTATGACTTGAACACTTTAATTTTGGGAGCAAACTCTAGTAGAAAATGTAACTTATTAATTAGCTTTTTGCTAAAGGAAGATGCTTGAATAGTTAGTTAGGAAAAGTTGCTATAATTATGAAATACAAGGTATTATAGATAAAATGAATATGATATTTATGATTTAATGTTTGGGTCAGTTACCAAAAGACAAATGGCACAAAAAAGATAAGAAATTGACTCACATTAAGGAGGGCATGCAGCTGCTTATCTTCCAAAACTTCCTGGAGGAAATGGTTTTCTCGAGAGCTTGCCGCACATGCTGAGTTGGTGGCTGGTGCTGGAATAGCTCCTTCCTGAAGACAGTGAATGTCATCCAAGCTGTCAAGGATCATGTTGACAGCTACATTAAAGAGAAAGCAGAGAAGAAGAAATCAAAATTTATCCTGCACTCACAGAGATTTACACTCAATCAAGTCTGCATGGAATAGTCCTGATATATGAACTTTTATGTACAGTAGGCACCTACTAACCTAGATACAAGTTAAAGTATGTAAAATACATATGCGATAAGATATATGTCATACCACAACTAAAAATATATACTTTCACTTTTCTGACCAAATATTAAGAAATGCTAAGAGAATACAAATATGTATATTTTTTTGCATTTATAGTAAGGAAATAACATTTGAAATGACACATACATATATCTAAACAACATAGAAGCTTCCCCATTCTTAAAAACAAAGTACACAGTTTATTAAAGTACTTTACAAGGAAAAAAAATTTTTATAATATCTTCAGAACAGTTACTAAACAACAAAAATTTTCAGCACAATGGACCTACCAAGCCTAAATGCCAAGAGTTTTACATTTAGAAGGCAGGAACTATGCTCACGTGAATCAATAAAGACAAAGACTGGGCTGGCAATTAGTTGATTTTGGCTCTACTAGCAATTTTAATGCGATGTAAAACATCTAATTTTAGGATGAAATGAAAACTACATCCTAGTAATCAAATCAACATAATGAAAAAAGTAAGGTGATAGAAGAGTGCATGATGGTATGCAGAAAAAGGATACCAAAAGACAGTAACAGGACCAAGTTAAAAAGGTTTACTAAATCTAGTAGATAGCCACATGATAAAGACAAAGCTTAATAAGTTGCATTTAAACATAATTATAAAAATCTTAAAGAACAATAGTCGAAGGATTAAAGAGAAGGCTAACTGTAAGAATAAATGTTTGTAGAAAAAGCACTAGTAGGTAAAGAGAAACACTAACCATCACCTAACATCCATTTTATAGTACATATATTCCTGGGAAACCAAATACTCCATAGAACACTTCACCAGACCAACTTTTTCGGCTGACTTTTATGCCAAAAAATCCAAATATAAGTCGTAAAAAAGCAGTCATGTTAACATGTATGAAGTTGCACTTCATACATGTTAACATGTTGAAGCTGTGTATGAAAGCCAGTGGTGGTTGAATAGCAAACAAATAAAAAATAATTGCCACTGATATGAAGAAGCATGTAAGAACACTGGGCTACTAACCAGATGGCCAGGGTTTGATTCCAGGGATTAATCTGAACACTCTCAGCTTCACTCAAGCTGTGTCATTTTTTGGGTACCAGATCTTTCTGGGAAATCACAGGCAGCACAGGGAACTAACTGGCTCCCCATTACACTAATGTATGATTTCTACACTATACTATATAAGACTTAGTACATAGTATATTACTTGATCTCCGATAATTGGGAAGACTGGGCTTTTGTTTCAGGGTAATAGCCATAGACACATAACTCATCTCCAGTTATGACCTTTCTTAGAAAACCTGGGTCATCATTTGTGGCTTCAAACAAGTCCCCTCCAACTACAGCATGCAATTCTTGGCATTGACAAGATAAAAGCTAATGCGATGAGTAAGCCGATGACCATTCCAAAAAAGGACTTAGCTGATTGTTTTGAAAAGTAGAAGATCTGCTGGGATGAGTGTGTGAGGTCCCAAGGGGGTACTTCGAATGGGACTAAGGCCTCACTGTTCTAGGTAAGCTATATATTGCATAGCTGGATCCTTTCCAGACTGAGCTCAAACTTCAATTTGCATAGGAATATTTTAGGAAACCTGTCAATAATATATCAAAGCTTTCTTGCTTATCACTGGCTCAAAACAACGTAATTATCATAATGTGTAATAAAGATAACCTTGTCCTATACATGAGGAGGGAAAAAATACTTAATAGCAAGAATTTTTCTTAGTGAATCAGCTTATGACTTATAGGACAAAGTCATACCCGTAGATCCTCGGCTCATAAGATGTAGGCCGATTTTTCAGCAGATATTTGGAGTAAAAAGTGTATCTTACGTGCCAGGAAATACAATATTTGTACATTGTCCATCTGGATCATTTAAATTCCAAATGGAGAATAGAAGAAAAAAAGAAAAGTATAAATGATGGCAGTAGTAATAGCAGAGTGAATGACATTTTTCAATATAAAATAATTAATATTAATTTGCTGAACATTTTTATAATGGAGCTACTTGAGGCCACATCTCAAACTGATATCTAAGGCCAAAGATAATGCCTTCTTCACTGTAGGCTAATGATAAATAGCCCAGGTTATTAGTGTATATAATAATTATAACAATGTTATATGGCAAAAAATTGGCTTTTCAACAAAGGAATGGAACAAGTTATTCCAAAGTGTTATTAAAATACTCTCAATTAATATGCACATAAGATCAAATGAAAACTCAAACTGAAATATTTGAGAGAAAAGTTAATAGTAAAAGGAATGCAGCAAAAGAGCATGTGACGGTACAAAATACAATTATTGATTGGTTTACAAAAAAATTACAGATGTCATATACAGTTGTGTATAATTACAAATATTTCTCATCCTCATTTTTCCTCATTTTTTTCGGAGGGTTTACCATTTTGTAACTAGATATAACAACCAATTTCTAATTCCCTTAAGGAAAAAGTCATAAAAGTATTGTACTGAATAAGGTTCCATTAGTTCCAATGGGACTTAATTCACTAGCCACTAGTCATAATCATGAAAGTCATATTTCCAGGGATACTGAAACTCACGATGTTTTTCAATATCTATCAATTTAGAGTCTACTGGATTATTTGTCTTTACCAGTAGGCAAACATCAATTTTCGCTCCATGATCCATAAAAACTGACAAAAAGCATTTGCAGTAATTTCCTACTCTTTCATGAATGTGTTCACTCCAAATTAACAGTTGCCAACACAGTTTTCCATGAATTTGTCCAAATTCTCAAATTTGAGTCCAAATTTACACTTGTACATTATCTTGCAGTTAGGCTTACCGAAAAAATTAGAGACAAAGATTTTGGAGAGACTGGTTGGCAAAGTGACATTCATTGAATAGCATTTCCTGTACGTTAAATCACAGGTTATAAAAATCAATAGGTCCTACAGCATGCACTCCATAAGCAAAGAACACTGAGAGAGACATCTCTGTTTCTACTAAAATGATTGCTAAACTGAACAGTTGCCTCTAAGGCAGCACTTTTTAGAACTAACATTGAAGTATCAAACATGTAATATAAAGGACCCAAAAGGCAAAAACCAGATTCCATATTTATGTCCAATGTCATTGAAAATTTTAATGTTTTATAAATATTAAAATTTTCGACAGGAGAAATTGCTCAACTTCCACTTTCTCAAGGTGCAAATTGCACTTTTGAAGAACTATCACCTCCAACATCAAGATGCATATATATTAGAATATAACACCATTAAATAATGACACAAGAGCATGTAATGTGCCCCACATGCCATAAAATGGGACACTGATTACGAAGAACCAAGCCAATCACTTGGACTCATATAGGTAGAAATCAATGAAATCTCAACATGAAGGTGCCGCACATTTCAGAAGAAACATATTTTAATCGAATACCAGTAAGGGGGTTAAAATGTTATGCCTCAACAGATGTTTACTAAAACCCACGAAAGATCTATTAAATGGTAGGAACACAAAAAAGGGAGATCTAAAATTGAAAAACTGTCAAACTTATGGTCTTGGGCGTTCTAAGGTCGAAAGGAAAATATGTAACGGACTTTCCGACAATCGTTACTCTCGCCCAGTGTCATCGATAGTATATGACACAAATGTGGTAGATAAATGTACCAAATGTGGTATACAAGTGTGCAAATGATAGTATATAACATAAAGACAAATAATCGACAGCATATGAGATAAACTGTGGATGCGACACAAATGTATATGGATCTGCGCAAAACCTGTTCTCACAGCTGGAAATCGATAACACGCAACTAAATTACAGCCGGCGTTAATTTTTACGAGTGCCGTTCATGCTTCAGGAAGGGGAGTTACTTTAAATCCTCATGGGTCATAAAACTCTTGTTAATTGAAACCCAAAACGAAAACAAATCTTTCGAGATATTCCCACGGAATCTCTCCACGGGACAACTCCCCTCAATAATTTCCGTCGAGTAATTTTCAGCACGAACCACTCTTCGTAAAAACGGCTGCGGGAACTTCACCCTCTGGGTAGCAACGGCAACGATTAATGTCCTCGTTAGAGACGAATAATTGTCCGCTCTCTCGACATTATTCAATTAGCGAGGATTCAAAAATTCGCAAGACTTGACGACCCCAGCCATTTCGAGCCGGAGTGAAAGTGGGCTTCGCCGCGCGTCAGATTTTTAAGGAGCGGCGAAGCACTCGCGAACGGGGGTTTATAATCTCTTCGGGGAAATTCTCCGGTCGAACAGTCGTGAGACGCATGGAAATGAAACAAAAATCCGAAATACAAATTACGCCGCTCCACCTCTAAATTTTGTTAAATGGTTTTAAACTGGAATACAAATTTGCAGTTGTTTATTAGGGTCTACCTTGCCGTCGTTAAAAGTTCCATTTCTCGTTTGAACCCGTTGTCTGCAACCGAACAGACGAACGTTGCAAATAAATTGACACAGTTGTAATCATAAGATGTGAGGACTCAAACGTTTAGTCCAATGCCAAGCCCTGATGGACAGCCAGTTAACTCGCAATTCGCAGGTTCGAGTACCTTCTAAGGAATAAGTACTTAATAAAATTCACAACATCTAATGGAAAACATTGCGTTCCCAATTTCGTGAAAAAACTAGTCAAATATATCATTATTTTTGTGCACTTTCTGTGAAAGAAGAGAGAATATTATGCAAGATATGCAGGAAAAGAACAGGCATGATTTGAGGAATGAAGTGAGGTAGAAACTCTGTGGAATTAAAGAAGGGTTTATCGAAAACCAGAGGGACGCGCATCGTTTTAGGTAAGACTTGGAAAAGTAGCGGTAGTTACTTTGTGTACCCATACGTACAAAATCTACAGGGTAGTTTGAAACGTCCTCGAAATTACCACTCGTTGCGCACTAGCGCAACGAGTTCCCGGCGTAGTAATAAGTAAACCTTTGTGAGAAACGCCTCAGTGCCCTGAGAAGAGATCTGAGGTGCGGACGCATTCCTCTTGTTGTTCTAATCTAGTGACTTGTGAAGATGGAAAAAATTGAAATTCGGTCAGAGATTTAGCAAGGATAGGTATCGAGCCAAAGGAAATTCATGCCGACTTTCAAACCCTCGGGGGGACTCTTCTTCTTCCTATGCAACTGTTGCCAAGTGGGCAAACAAGCTTGGTCGGGACAGCTTAGATTATTATCCGCGTAGTGGTCGGCCAAAATGAGCCACTATCACGGATGTTATTGCAAAAGTGCATAAAATGGTCAAATGGAAAATGTAGGATCGCCGACTGAAAGTGCGAGATATCTACAGGAATCTGTAGGGATGCCGCTGTCATTAAAAGATGAATATTGAAGAGAAAATAATGGCATAACTTCACCGATTTAACGACTGAGTTTTCAAACAGAGATCGTCATCATTAGATAAGGCCATCGCCGTCATACACATGACGGAGGTCTGCATACTCCGCGTTCGCCATTTGTAGCAACAAAAAAAATCATTCGAATCTCGGTAGCAGCGGGACGGTCGGTCGTCTCAGGCCGAGGAGGTCACAAGTTTCCGGATCGCACCCCGAACTTAAATCCCCGTCTTTCGAGGGAGGGAAAAAAGAGTACGGATTTCGGGGACCCGAAGTCACTCGGGCTCTATGGAATCCGAAAGCCAGAAAGTCGCCGTTGACGTGAAAAAAAATACGCCGAAGATTTGGGTTAATACCCCGAGTCGAGAATTTTATACCGTCCCTTTTCCGCGGCATTACGCCCGCTCCGTCTTCACGCGGGGGAGCTCTATAGGAGGGTGGAAGCCGCTGGGGCCAAAAGGCTGCGTCCCCGCCATTCATTCCCCCGGTATCTCCGGCATGCCCCAAATTCAGGATCCGCTACAGCACGTCCGATTCCCAGCTCGAGTCTGATGCGCCCAGGTCAAGACTTAATAAAGTGATGAATTCCCTCCTAGACATCGACCTGCTATACAAAAGTGCTCCATCACTCTACTTTTCCCCTCGGCTTTGAGAAGATTCTTTTTTTTTTAACCCCTTACGGAGGGTGAAAAAAAATCACCTTCCGCGAAATTCATCCTTTACGTTCTCGCCCCCTGGAGGATCATCTCCCGCCATGGACGAATTTTATTTCCGAGTTCTCTCCGTAGAAAGTCGCGGGAAAATCGAAGTAACACTGACTTGAGGACAACAATATGCACCTATTACATTACAGATAAGTACCCAACCAGATGATTAATGCTCGGCTGTAAATCTGAAGTCTGTAAATTAAAGCCTCGAAATCTACGACATTATTGCTTGGGCACAGCTTACAATTTTATCATCCTTACAAACCAAAGGGCCCAATTGTCACTTGAACCAGGACAGATAATTCTAGAAGTGTTGGTTGATTAAAATGTGTTGTACATAGTTAGCCAGTAACAGAGCAATTACTCACTAATTGACTTATCGATTAGCATGGAAATCAATTGATGATAGCAAGAAACGAACTCACATGCAAAACTAAAACCAATAAATCTAGATAGTGAGTAAAGTAGATGACGATCAAAAGGTAGCCAAGTAAGTACTCAATTGTTACTAGCAGATTAATATCCTGTGACTCCTATCTAGTCAACCATAAAAGTCAACTTTAGAAAGAAATTGAAATAGGCAATGAATAATAACTTGAAACATGTTAAGGACTTTTAAAAGTACCGTGGAATGATAGGAGCTTTATATCTAAAAGTTATTTAGAACAGAGCCAATCTAAAGTCATTTAGCTATCACAGATTTCACATTGTAACCTTCATCAAGTAAGAGAAGCATTGCAAAATGCAAGGATTTGCCATTTCTCAGATATATCAGACATAATTAATTATAAAGATGAAAAACGTTTTTTAAATTAACTTTTTTGCTCGCTGTCTCACTGAGAATAGCAATTTCTTCAATTGGGAATTGACTCTATGCAGTGGCTTGCAACTTGTTCTTAAACTTTTTGTAACAGAGATTATTTCACTTGCACAATTTTTTTGTTGCCAAAAAAATTTATGTCATTGAATAGTTTCTTGCCTTTCACTTTTTCCACCATTATTACTTTTGAGATTAAATACTAAATACTAGAAAAATATAAGTCAAACAGACATGAAATTGAGCCACAGATTAAAGTTTGAACACAAATCGGACATTAAATGGGCATTTTTCACTAACATATATCACGCCTTGTTTTTGAGTATCAGCTTCCTAATGCCTGTGAGGATTTAGCTATAGACCTTGGGGACTTAAAAAAGTTAACACAACCATATATTCCTCCAAAACAAGGTCAATTATCATAAAGGAAGAAAGAAATTTTGAAAGAAGAAATGAACATTTTCATCTTCACATTTTATATTCATTAATTTTCATCATTCTTATGCAAAATTAAATAAGATAGCTCAGATTAAGTGATCAGCTATCCAAATTTTGTAATATCACTTAAAAATGAAATCTGGTGGGAGATCAATATCATTGTGTGATTTGTACACACAGGGATTGTTCAATAAAGAGTTATCATACATTTTTTTTCACATAATTACTATGCAAAAATTTGATTTTACATCATGATTTAGCTTGCTCATCTAGATTGATTTATAATGCATATTTGCTAATCATTTCACTGATTTGATTCTATCATTCACCCAGCAACAGCCATTGCAAGTTGCAGCATGTTCAGTTCACCGAAGGCAATGATGGAAGTAACATGTGATGCTGCACTAAAATTTTGTTTTCACCTAAACTAATTGTCTGCAAAGACCTATTCAAAGCTCCAGGAGACATATTGACATCTTGTTCTTCTCTAGAGCACAACTAGAAGATGTTTTTTAATGTTTAAAGAGAGAAGACAATCAATTTCAAAGGAAGGATGGACCTGGAATTCCTGTCCCTGCTCTTACAGCAGTTAACAGGAATGCCACTCATGCCACGGTGAGAAGTTCCTTAAATAATGTTAAGAATCAGAATATTAACATTTCATTGGATGCCACTCATGCTTTGGAAACAGGAATATTGTACATGAGGCATTTTTTTACTCAGTAGGTTCTCAAACTGCTAATGCTTGAATAACATGACATTTGCATGAAGGTTTGTTTGCATTTTAAGTCGATAAGAACAGGAAGATGAGGAGTCTCTTTTGAAGGTTAAAATTGCATATAAAATTTGGCTAAATTTATTTTGATCCTGAGAGCAAGCAGTAAAGTAGTGTATGGAAATCAGCAACAACAAACAAAATGGTGTCTTTTACAGGACAAGCTATGGCCACATCATTTTACAAAATTTCCAAGGTCATATCAATTGCAAATTGCAATTGCAACTCTCAATTTTAAGAGGTAATAGTAGCTGTTTCTAGTGGAGGTGACCAATAGCTGAAGTCATTTGCACCATAAGGGATGGATGGGAAAGGAGTAAGGATGGAGAGAAACCCGACATCAGCATTAACCTACTCTTAACAAAAGACGTCTGCAGTTTAATATCCCATCCAATGTATGGCGTATTCACACAAAGTGCTCTCCACAAAGCACCTCGAGTAGGGATTGGGACACCACTGAAAAATATCTGTAAAATCCAGGATTCAAATCCAGGCCCTAAAGGTGGGAAGCCAGTACATTAGCCACCATCTTGATCCCTCAATTTTAGAAGTGAGAGAGCAAATGCTGCATCATAATAATGCACAGCAACACATTGCAATGCTGCTGCTGAATATCTCATGAAAATCAATGTTAAGTGTGTTCCTCGCCCTCTCTATAATCCAGAACTAGCCCCCATGAAAATTTTTCCCTTCCACAACATACATAAACATTTTTTGGAAAGCTTTTTTCATCATCAGAAGCATTGATGAAGGCTACTGATGTAATTTTGAAAAACCTATCAACTAACTGCTCCCAGAATGTCCTCAAAGATGAATAAAAGTTGAGGATGACATGGAATCCAATGGAAACTACTTTGTGAGAAACCATTAAAATTTAGAGAATAAGTAAAGGTATGTTGCTAAAAAAAATACAGTCATTCTTTCATGAACATTCATCTTGGGCAACATTCAATTAGTATCAGCTAGATAAGCAATTGCTACAAAATTTAATGCTATGAGGTTATAAAAAAACTTACATGGGAGCCAGTCTGATCGCTGAAAGAGCTACACCGACTCTTCATGCAAGTATATCAAGTGTACTTCTGACAAAAAGGGAAAAGCTGAGACCCATAAAGCTGGGATAAAATAAGGTCAACAAACTCCTGTTATTTTTCAATTATAGCTGTAAAATTGTTCAAGTACAAAGTAAACTTAACCTTCAATTTTATTTAAATGTGGATGAGAATGAAAATTCACATTGAGGAAGCAAAACATGGGCAATATCAATAGCTCCTAAACCTATCAAAAACTTATATTGTAGCAATAATAGCAGGTCTTTCCAAGCCAGCCATTATTTGGCATTAAATCATTAACCCCTTTCTCTGAATATCAAAGTATTCCACTTCAGTGCTTCACCTAGTTCAGTATCATTTCATTGTGATACTTGAAACCACTACGGGCAAACATTATTCTTCACCTGAAATTTCACTTGCCTTTTTGTCCCTAAACCTTTATTCACGTTTTTCTTCCATTCCAATCATTCATTTTCATTAACTGTCAAATTAATTAAACTATATATTTCCATATTTGAATATTTGTCAAGTTTCTTTAAGATTGATCTATCTTTTCCTCTTCCAAAACTCGAACCATGCGCTTCACATAAATATAATTTACTTTTGCCAATCCCAGTGGTGGTGGGGTACGTACCATCTCTAGAGATTGTACCTACCCCGCCACCTTCCCACCTATGTGGGTTTCTCTCCACCTAGGGCTTGGGTGCTAGTAATTGTCTACGTCATTATTTTCAAGTTTAAAAATGCAATGTAAATGCCAAAAATGGCTGTATCTGGATTAATAATAAATATATAAATACTTCGACAAAACCTCTTGAATTTGAATATTGTTATCAAGAAGAGCTAGAAAGTATATCTAATAGGAGTGTATGAATATAACCATAAATTTTTGTTAGTCCAGCGATACTTGTTTGCTTGACAGTAGTATGAACACAATCATGTTGCATGCCAGTCAAAAACAGATGAAATGGGTATTTAATGCATGATTCAGTTCTTCTTGTTGGAAAAGAAAATGGCAAAGTAAATCCATTAAATGATTACCCTTATATTGTATACTCATTTCCATTGCATGAACCAGTTTGACTTTGGGTCAACAAAGTGTATTGCAGGAGAATAAACATCGATGAGGAGGCTCAAAAACATCTGGCAACCCAGAAATCATCAATGAATGATATTTCTGGCCAATAGACAAATAAGAGTGCACCAGTTAGCAGAGGCCATGGGTACTTCAATTAAGCGAGCATCTTGCATGTTAAAGAGCTTTGTGCAACATGGGTGGCATGTTTTCTTATACCAGAGGAAAAGTAGACTGGAATGTGAACATCAATCGGCTGTTTGAAGGTGTTCATAAATAATCCAATGGAATTTTTGCAATTTTTCATAAAAGTAAATGAAATACGGATCCATGACCACAAGATCCAACAGCACAATATGAACTGGCTCTGAAAGAGGCAAAGATCATCCCATTTGCCAATAAGATGATGATGACCTCGGTGTTGTGTGATGCCAAAGGAATCCTTTTTATCAACGTAATCAAGAAAGGTAAAATAATTACTTTGGAATACTCTATGTCACTTTTGGTCAAAATTGAAGGCAGCAATAGGCGAAAAACATTCAGAAAATGCCATAAATAAGTTATTTTCTATCACAAAAAAGCAATAGTGCATTCAAGCTGTGTTACTCTCAAGATAAATTGGCTGAATTAAGGGTTGAACTAGATCCGCATCCACCTTATTCACCCCTATTATCTCTCTTGGACGTTCACCCATTTCCAACACTGAAAAATTTTCTGGTAGGTCAAAAATTTGGGTCACATATAGTATAGTAGTTTTAAAAGGGGGTTTAATAAACACATATTTTGAGGGCTTTGAAGAAACCAACTTCTGAAAAGAGATGGAATATTTGGAGAAAGGTTGGGAAAGGTGCACTGAACTTTAGGGAGCATAATTTGAAAAAATAATGTACTTCATATGCAAAAAATCTTATTTTTACCAACAAACAAAGCGATTACTCAAACCACCCTTGCACACCAGAAATTTTGCATTTGCTCAGTGAGTTAACTTGAATGTTGGGTAAAGATAACAGGAAAAGATTAAAAGGTTACAATATTCTTTGCAGCATAATTTGGAGTGTGAAAACTTAATCAATAAGATAAGATGATAGACTTATGAGATGTGAATGGGGAGAAGGATGGAAAAAGTATAACGTATGGTAAGGAAAACAAATGAAGAAGTGCTAGCAGGAGTATCATGGGGGAGTTGGAGGAAAGAATGTTGGGAGAAATTCAAAGAAGACAGGTAAGATAGATAAAGAAAATTTTGAATGGCTATAGAGTATTGAAGACTGTGTCAGATAGGAGATCATTAGGCAAACAAAGGAGTGGGAGAAAAAGAATAGGTATGTTGGATAGAATGAAGAGAGGTAGAAAAAGGTTGAAGAAGGGTTTATTGCAGTGTGGAATATCAGGTTGTACATTTTTGAAGAGGCTAAGAAAATAACAGTGGAACCTTGCTTAATTAGCACCTTGCATGGTGAGCAATGTGCATTATGAGCAAATATATTTTTTGAAACATGACTCACTTAACAAGCAATTTTTGGCTCAACATGTGCCAAGGAGAAGGGAATTCCCAGACTGATTGTGTGCTTGCAGCTTCAGTTTGTGTTTAGCTCTCATTTTGCTAACATCTTAGCGTCACCAGTGATCACACATTTTTCCAAAAATGCATTCAGATACATCGTTTGTGATTTCTTTGTGCAAAGTTTAATAACACTGGCAAAAATGTTCTCAAAGAAAAAGCAACAAGAAGGCAACCATTAGAGAATGAAAATAACCATAGAAATTAAAAGTAAAATCATTGAAAAGCAAGAATGAGGAGTCTGATCTAGCATGCACATACAATTGGTTGACATCAACTATTTGCACTATCCTCGAGAACAAGGATAAAATCAAGGATAAGAATGACTCATGGGGAGTGACAAGAATATAGTATATGCAGTGGTTTTGTATTCTCAACAGTGTTAAAAGGCTACTCCTCATATAGATAAATGAAAAGCAATTGCAAATTGATGCTATTGAATGAATTGATGAAGATTATCATTTGAGAGAAAGTGAAAATGATTTTCGTTCATGTTAAAATGATGCAATGATCATCAATTGCTGAAAGGTAGTATTTAAGGGGAGGTTGATTTAAGAAGCTTAAGAGAACTGGCATCCTTAATATTGCGAGGTATGGTGAAGCAGGAGCTGTAACCCTAATGCAGCATTGAACTTCATCTGTGACTTCATGAAGCTTGTAGATTCAGAGGTTACCTGCCACAACAGGTGTTTGATTGTAACAAGGAAAAATAGGCCAGAGCAAACCTATAAAATAGCAGAGGAGAATGCCTTGACTAGCTACAAGCCAATAAAAGACTGAACACAGCTATTTTGTGCCAATAGAGGCAATGATTTGAAAATTAAACCCCTGTTTGTTTACCGTTCAGACACCCCATGAGCCTTCAACAAGTTTTGAGTCCACAAGAGGGTTGAGCTAAATGTGATGTGAAGGCCATGGGAAACTGTTGCATCTTACATTGAAAAGTACCACCCCAACAAGACAGTGGCTATGCGCACTAGAAATTTATTTAATGGTAATGCTGAGTTGCATTTTCAAACAAATTTGAAGCATCAGCAAAAACAAATGTCTCTAGACAGCTTTCTTGTACAAAAAGAATCAAGATTGTATCATATATAATAAACTTATTATTTCCATTTGTTTTATACAAAATTAATTTGCCTTCCAGGTTGGTTCATTCTATGATAGGAGAGATGAAGATGGATGACGATCCTAAAACGTTTTTATATAATTTTATTTGAATAAAACTTGTACGTAATTCTTTTTTTCAGCATGGAATACATCACCATATCTTATCTAAATTTATATGGAAGAAATTGTTTTGCCTAACGAGCATTTCACTACACCAGAAAGATTCCGGAGCAAATTATGCTCACTGTGCAACGTCCCATTGAAGTCCACGGAAATAGAATTGGTGAATTTTTATGGCAACACCACTAGGGTGAATGAAATGAGGGTTGCTGTGTGTACAGGATATCACTCTGTCAATGAAACCTCTATTTTACAGTTTGGAAGGGGCCACCATAAATTATTGTAAAATCAAAGAGAAAATATGAGGAAATGAAAATCAATCAGAATGACAAAACTGTTATAAAATAGGTAATTTGTCTGCAGTCTGTGTATGTGTCACACCAATAATGCAAATGGATTTCGATGTTTAAAAAGTTTTAACCAAAACTTATGCATCATCATCATCAAAGGTAATCAACTCATTTAAGGTTTTGGAAAAACTTTAAATACTATTATGTACTTTGTCTCACATAAACTTCCTTTTTCTAATCCTCAATTACTCCCTCTTCAGTTCTTCTCAATTTCTACCTCCTTTCATGTCATCTAATCAGTCCATTATTTTCTTTTCTCTATACCAATTACCTAGCACCCTAACTTTTATTAATGACTTAAATCCCACTACCTTTCAATATTGATTTCACCCACTTCTTTTGCCTTCTTTTAATTTCAACATCTTCTTCTTCCCCACAATATTTAAAACTATGTGTTGTGTCTTCCTCTCAGGCCAACATACTTTCTCATTTATTTGGTCAAACACTTTCAACTATTTTCTAAATTGCTTTGAACTTTTTACTGTGAGCTGCTTTTTTAGCATCTGAACCTTGAGCAAAATTGCTGGGAAGAAAAATATGGAGTTAAATATATTTATACTAATATATAACATATATAATATATGATAAAAATATAAAAATATAAATATAAATAAATAATAATAAAATAATATACAAAATAATAAAATAATATACATAATTACAAAATAATATGTATAATAATAAAATAATATATATAATAATAAAATAATATATATAACAATAAAATAATATATATATATAATCAAATAATATACAATAAATATATAATATACATAGTTACATAAATATAGACAAAAAGACAAGTTTGTTATGATCATGAATTAAAGGTATCACTTATGATAATCAACAAAAGGTGGAGAGGAGGTAAAATGACCTTTTGGGGGATCATCTGTTTGAATTTAGGAAGGAGAAGTGTACAAATGACACTAGTCCATTAAACTGATCACTGGTAGAAATGAACACCTGTGGATGTATGTTTTAACTTAGTGGATTTCAAGGTTACTTACATAATGAATTGAGCCCATTTAATGAACATATTACAGAGGATGGTTGTTAGACTAGAGGATAGTTGACTCATCAAATCTTTGTGAATGTCTCAGGCTGCTTAAGTGCATATTATTTGGTAGTCTACTATTTAAGGTAGGTTTTGGTTGGACATACCCAGAATATGCCTGCATTTCTTAGAATGACCTAACAGACACAGCTTGACTCAGTACACCACAATATACTATTCTTCAATTTCATATGTATGCTACCACCCTTCATTCAGTTCAATATGCATATCTTTTTTCTCCCGCTACCTCACTTTCCCAACATTCTCTCCTCCATTACAGCTTTTAACTTACCATACCTAATCAAAATGCTCTGCATCCATCTTTTTACCATATTTCCTGCCTTCTTTAGATTCCTCCTGACAACCTCTTCTCCTCCCTCGCCATGCCTACTACTTCTTCATCTGTTTTCCTTTTCATCCATTGTATGTACTATTACATACATTTAATGCTAGTACAAAAGTAAATGAATAAAAACAGATACGTCCTCTGCATATAACTTATTTTGCCCCATATGAAATGTGGCAGTAAATTTCCTTAAGTTATCACCCTAAATCTTACATTTTCTACATCTGCCTAGAATCTGCCTACCTTTCCTACTACTCTTGATTGTATGTACACCCAGGAATGAAGGCTCAATCTGCTTGGAACTAATTCTAAGCTATTTAACCTCAATGCAGGAGTTGAAAATGCAGATGTTTCAGTTTTAGCACTGAGGAAACCAAATCACTCAATACATACATGGTCCTGGGTTGGAGATATATATATTCTGACTCATTGTCATAAGGCATAGATAATTTGTTTTAATGAGCATTTCATGGAAACTGCAAGGTAGAATCAAAATGTGGTATCATGCATACATATAAAAACAAACCACAGTTATCAACCTGAAGGTTGGTTTGATAGGTAAGGGTAGAGTTCACCTATTACTAAGCCCAACTACATGTTATACCTGTTTTCACATATCACAGGCAGGGTGGCCCAGTTCCTTTCCATGTGTTGTCTATGGTTTCCCAGGAAAATCTGGTACCCAAAAAACCACATGGCTCAGGTAAAGCTGAGGGTGCCTAAAGGCATTCCCAGTACTTAAAACTGGGACCTCAGGTCATTAGTCCAATGCTTTGCCAACAAACTATTCTACTACATACCTGAGATTTACATACTCAAGATTTTTTTATTTATTTGTGAGGATAATTTTTTTTCCCCAGGGACCATTACTAATGCTAAAATGGATAATTCAGTATTTTTTTTAAATTTCACATTGAACTATGCTAAACCTTTAAAGACTTTTAAATGAATAATATCACTGTGAGAAGATATTGTGTATCTTGGCACTGAATATTTTTTTATTGAAAACAAGCAGAAAATTCCAGTACCACACTTTCCACAGGAAAACCTCCTTACATCAATTCAAGTTCATGATGTTTTTTAAAACAAAGAGTAGTCTAACACCAAGCGCATGAAACTTTGCATGCTTTCAGTATCACAGGAAGAGCAAGCTGTGTGTCTGCCAAAAAGAATAACAAATATTGCATGTAATGTGAGAAGTCTTTAGTCACGGTTTTTGGTTTTTAGGGTACTTTAACTTTTAAAGGAATATTTTCCTTCACTAATTTCACAAAAAACAGTATGATTTCATCAAAACTTCCACATCTTAAGTGAGGTTCCAGCTGATCAACAATTTTCTGTGAAATACTTCTGAAAATCCAAGTTATATTAAGAATATAACTGAATCACCAAGTATGTCAGCAATGAAGGAATTTATTTTGTAAGACGTTATCATTCATTTATATTGCAAACAGAAAATGCCATTCCTGGAACATATCATCTCAGATTTTGAATTTATTGCTGTTATTTTTTGGTTTACATAAATGACATGAGATGATGTAAGCAAACATATTCGTAATGACCTCTCTATGCACATTTTGAGGAAAAGGATAGTGGTTACTGCTCTAATGCTAGCCAGTTAATTTCGTTTACTAGCATTATTTTGATTTTATAGATGACATACATGTTTTTTGTAATAGGTAGAGGAATGTGTTAAATAAATATAAATCAAGGGTATCCTCATGTAAATTCTACCTATCATTAAGTAAATTTTAACCCTAGATAAATGGTAGTTGGAAAATGATTTCCCACCTCCATTCCTGGCTAATATTCTTATTAGCTGAAAGAAGGAAGGAGTGGGATAGGTTACAATCTTGGATAGCACTGCTTAACTTTTTTCTCAAGCAGTTAATTACCTACTTTCATTTTGTAATGCAAGTAGCTCCATAATCCACTATATTATAGCCACCAAACAACATTAGAAAATTTCATTCTACCTACTGACAGTAAACCTCTCATACAAAACAAAATGCTTTACAACCCAATGAGCATTGGCAGTCACCTATGATAACCCTGTGCACTATATGGCATTGTCATAGAAAACGTCACTTTAAGAGCATTTAATTCCAACTCAGCAATCCATGCATAAGCTGGAATCAAGAGATAAGAAAACTATTAACAAAATGTACTATTACCAAAGTTCATTAGCAATGGAATGTTGAAATAATAAAAAGGATGGAGACTGGAAATAGATCTGAAACAAGGAGTGAAAATTACAGAAAAACACACCAGTCTCACCAAAAACATAAGTATGTCAAAGATCACTCAATTATTTATTGCATTCAATTCAATAAAATGGTGTACTAACACCTTGAAGCCTATTCAAGCCTATTAGATTGGGAAACCATTAATTTTATCAACAGATTAGAAAATGTATCAGTTAAAAAACTTCAATACCACTTTTGAAAATGTGCTTTATATATTGTCCGTTTACATCTTGGATGTGCATGACATTCATGTGGAGAAAAATAACTGAAAATTACTCAAAATTTACAGTGACCAAAAAATTGAACACTTGGGTACGTGCACCCACTATGCTTAGAGCCCATCAAGAAGTGAATTTTCCTTGGTTGAACAAGATTTCTTCAAATTTCAAGGGAATTAAGAAATACCCATATATGTACACCATCCCTACATCTTCTAGTTTCCAAGGAAGCTATACACATTGTACATCATGTACATGAAGAAGAATAATATCATATTTATATCATGTGCCCCCAAGTTTAAACTCCACTTGTAAGAAAACACCTTCAGCAATTTTAACATAATTCACATCAGCATTTACCTTGTTTCTATTCCTATTTGATGGTTCCAAGAAGAAGTTGTTTAGAATTCTACTAGTTTATGCTATTGTGGAGTGAATAGAAAATGTGCTAGTTTTCTCACTCCCACATGCCATGATACAACTTTAGGCCTTTGTTAATCTCAACACCTCATTGAAAGTACTAAGTTTTCAAATTACTTACATCGGAGGGATATATGCAAGGAAACATTTTTAAAGCATTAAGGTAAAGATAAAAAATTTTGAATTCAAAAAGTAAGCTAACTTTTTCTTCCCCCTGGGAGTCAGCACCAGAGTATTTTTTTTTGTTTTAGTACCTTTTAAGTGTAGTCAATAAAATGTTTCCCAGTAACATCTGTAGTTTCATTTATTGATAACATAAACCCCATTATAAATTTCCTTAACTCAGCAGAATACACATATATGAACGTATTTGCACTGACTAATTTCTCAAGTTATTAACTAATGTAGTCAAAGAACTAGTACTCACAAAAGGGAAGATGCAAATCTTCCACAATCAGCTCAAGGAAGACATATGTTGTGCACCACATGTTGCAATCCTAGATACTATGCAACTATTTACAATACACCACTCACCTTTAGAAGTTGCTTCATCCTCCCCGAAGTCCAGAAAACCATCATCACACATAACACCACCACCGATGCCTCCAGACACATCTCCAGGAACTGCTTGTGATGTAATCGGTGGTGGAGTGGAGGGGGGTCCAGATGACATGCCTTGCTGCCAACGAGGAGATGAAACTGCTGATAGAACTGCACCTTTTAGTCTCCGCCTTGCGTTGAATTTTCTCATTTCCTCAACTGTCTCTGAGAGATGAATTCTTGCTGTGCCTTTCTCACGGTCCTGGTAATGGAGGAAGTATCATTAATTACCTGCACCTCATTAGGGTGAATGATCAGCATTTCTAATCACACATCATATATATTATTAAATTGATATGCTTACATCATCAAAATATTTGTAAAATTCCACTACAGTAATTAGTTAGACCAAATAATTAAACCTTAGAAATTAATGATTTTTTAAATCTTTTGTGCGGGCTTTGACTTTCATCTCAATTTTATTATTTTTCAAATATCAACAAAAACCAATCTTCAATTCCTCACCTTTCATTATAAAAAATAAATGAACATAGAAAAAATATTTCTAAAAAAATACATCACCTTGTTCCAAAATTCTGGGTGTCATCTTTTTTACATCACAATATGTTGAGTGATTACTAATGCATAATTACCCAATAAAATAGCATTAGGGCCCTTCATTGATTAATGGATGAAAAGCTTTTCAGCAATTTTAATTCAATGACATTTTACTTTGATAGAAAAAATAAATCATTACCCAATAACATCTGACCATGGCGAGCATTATTAAAGCATATGTTGCACAGCATATGCATACATTGAATGGCACTGCAGCTTATGCAAAACCTTTCCATAAATCAGATTGAACACTTAAGTACATAAAATTAAAGTTTAAAATAGTGAACAGATTGTCTTAGAGTCAGGAAAGAGATTGTTGCTGAGGTGACCATTTACAAAAATTCATTTTATTTTACACTTCCACCGTGGAAATGGTACGGGAAGGAAGGGTTGGAGGTGTGAAGATGTTTGCAATGAATTCAGGTATTCAGATAAAAATCTGTGCCAAAACATTCAGTTATGGGCTTAGGTTATCATATGGCATAATACACAATAAAAGTAAAATGCAGAGGATGAAGATAATCAATAAGTGTCAAACTGGGCAAAACACGGAAAAGACTCATGAGATGCTCAAGGCAACTTATGATGATAGCACCATGGGTGTATCAGGTGTTTTTGAATGGTACAAGTTGTTTTGGGAGGAAGGAGGTGTTGAAGACGCCGGATGTTCAGGATGCCCTTTGACCTCAAAAGTGATGAAAATCCTGCAAGAGTGAAGGCTTTCTTGGACAGGGTTCGCAGATTAAGTGTTTGAATAATTTCTGATGAACTTGGCATTCCTAAAATTGATGTGCATCGACTAGTGACCAAAAACATGGGCATGAGAAAGGTGCGTGCAAAGTTGCCGCAAGCACTCTCTTGGCCGAACAAAAGGAAACTCAAAGGAGAATCTGCCAAGAGCTTCTCGGCCATAAGAGAGAGGATCCAAATTTTTAGACAATGCCCCACCAGACTTCATTTTCTTCCCCTGCTTGAAATCCATGTGGAAAGGATGTCACCACGGCTTGGTGGAAGCATTACAACAGGCTGTGACAAGGGAGAGTAGCAACATTCCAGGCACAGCCTTCCAGAAGGCATATGAGGCATGGAAAAACCACTGGCAGCAGTGTGTGGATGCACAAGGGTAATACTTCAAAGACTTTTACATTAATGTATTAATTCTGGCAATAACTTTTTTTAATCGACTCAGTCCTACTACTATTGGGATAGACCTTGTACATCACAGAACCATAACAAACAAATCAGGTTGTGGGTTAAATAGAGACCTGAGCTGTGATCTGTTGGCTGGACATTATTTAGGTGATTTGATCTGGAGACGTGATGCAAAATTGCATTCTTCCATACTTTAAAAGCTCCTGTAAAATGCCAGGAATATCATTTCATAAGTTTCCAATTGAAAAAAGAGTTATTTAAGCTGTCAACTAACTGAATAAAAATATTATCTTTTTGATCCATCATTTACAAGTTTTACATGAGTACATTTTCAACACATCGTAGCCATAGTCCATTATGTCAAATCAAATAATTCATTAAACAGATTTTTTATCTTCTAACAACCCACACCACATTTTTCTTTTCCCCTTATTAACTAAATAATGATAGAATTGGAGTACCTCTATTAAAATTAAGTTCAAATTCCTGCAGTACTAAAAATTATTTCTTACTACCTTACTTTACATGGAACAATACAATGTATAAATTTCAAAATTTTCTTTTTTAAGAGTCCTTTAAAATAGCACATGAGCTGGCTTATTTTTCCTCTGGCATAAGGAGCAATATGCTTCCACAATAATATTACCATATTTAGTTCTTCTGGCACATTGTAGTTAAATAATATAAGCAAATTACAGCCTTCCTAGGACTACTGCAAATCCCACCTAACTTTATGTCACAACTTATGCCAAACTTTTGAGCAATTTCAGATGACTTACTCAAAGAAAATTCATTATCTTTAATTCCTCCATTTCAAGGTCAAAATCACTTCACTGAAAAACTTACTATCCTAAGGTCCATGCTCTTATGAACCTAATACAACTCTACTACCCCACCAAAGAACATATTCCTCTAAAAAGGATCTCTCTAAGCACTATATGTATCCCCGAACAAGACAAACTAATCCTGAAGCAGTCAGAATTCCAATCTTAGCTCCACCCATTCTTGAGTTATTCCTAGATGACTACCGAAATATTTAGATTTAAATGAGAATATTGGTTAAAAATGAATGATATGAAATGCATTTTTAAGGTAAAAATGAATTCAAACTCACTTTCCTTACACCAGCAATTCCATACACTACAATATAATCAAATTAAAAAAATATAAAAACTCAAATTAACAAATAAGGATGCTCATCTGTAAGCCCAATGACCATTTTGGCAGTGTTTGCATGTCTTCAATAAATTTATAATATCTATTTTGTCATGAATCGGGAAATAAAAGACCAATGTTTCCAATTTTTTTGACTGCCAGAGTTTTCCTGCTAGACTCATCCATTGCAGCTGAAATTGTTACCTACTTGTTAAGTCTATAAACAGCACAGGGCTCTTTCATCAGGAATATACAAAATAAATATAAATAACAACTGTAACAAATTACAAACAAAATGGCATCACATTACAATAAATTTCAATTTAAATAGAAAAGAGTTAATGAATTCAAGTAGCCAATGACTGAGATTGAGGCAAGGAGAGATGGACAAGAACAGAATTAGGAGGGAGAAATGAGACTGACATGGAGTTGTGTGAAAAGGATCGAAGATGGGGATACATTTCAAAATTGCATCACAAGCTGATGGAAGCTTGAAAAGAAATGAGAGCTTAGTGACTGAAATGCAAATGGTGATACAATGAAATAGTTCATCGAAATATTTTGTGCAATATTTTAATATAGTGATATCAATAATATTAGTTATTCTCTGTAGCTTATGAGTCTTAGTTGTACATCCAGTGGAATATAAAACTAGCTAATTTCAAACAGTCCACTCTGAAAAATGAAATCCAACAACCATAATATAACAAATAAATGGTTACATGTATCAATTAACACAAAATATGATAAAAGTGATCAAACCAATTATAGAGTTAAATAAAAGTATATACTAAAAGCATCTTACCCTGAGCCACGGGTGAGACAATACGCCTTGAATGGTTATTCTTTGGTTTGGGTCAAGAGTGAGCATTCTTCGCACCAGATCTTTTCCAGATTCACTGATACATTGCCATCTTGGGTGATCTAACTGCTTGAAAAAAAGAATGGAAAGGAAGATTAGCAATTACATCACCACCAATAAGGAATAGAGTACCAACCCAGGATGCCAGTAGGTTCAAGTACTTGAACCAAAAGTTATCCAAGTGCTAAGGTAGGTAAAAACCAGATAGCATATCCCTTACAGTGGTATTCATGAAAGGTTTACTTTCATAATTCATATTCTTGATACAATTTAACTCCTTTCAGTGACCCAATACTAATAAAATACTCTCTACAATAATCTATGAGGTCAAGAAAGAACAAAGATTACGTGGCAATATCCAGAAGCTATGGACATACTTCCAGTATTCATAGTTTGAAATACAAATCAAATATTTTATGTCAAAGTAAAATGCAGGCTTTGCATTATCTGTTAAAATAAAAGAATTTGGGAGAAATATTGACTGTTTGAAAATAAAAGAGATAATTCAGCAGGGCTTCCTACATTATGTGGTGAACCATAGGCATTAAATCTTTATTGCAGAAGTGTAAAGTTTCTTTTTTTACCCTCATAATTAGGTATACCATTCATTGACCCTAGTACTGGATTCTGCATATTGTCAATCTGTCACTATCCACAGCAGAGGAAAATTTGAGTTGTCATCAGTGCATGAGCTCACATTATACAAAATAAACAGCTACAAACTAAAAGTCACGTTACAGATGTTAGAGAGGAAGAAAGGGATTAAAACTTCAAGAGTCAAGATTTGTTTGAAAATATACCTTTTTACCATTCATTGATACTTTCTATTATAATTGATTCTTATAGTTCAATGAAAAAAGTAACTGTAAGTTTTTTGTCATCAGTGTGTCAGTTCTGATGGATGATTCTGCACGTGAAGTAATACATCTGGGTAGTTTGACATGAAAAACTTCAAAAATTGGTTTTTCAATACATGTTTGTCTAATGAAACACCTTCCCAGCCCTAAAGTATTGGTTGGAGACAATTTGTCAAGCCATTTGTCTGAGGATACTATAAAATTTTTGGTGTAGTTTATTATTTGGTTCTTTACTATTTCCCCCAAACTTGACTCATCTTTACCAATCATTAGATGTGGCATTTTGCAGAAGCCTTAGGCTGCCTAGAGAGCTGAAAAATAAGCAATGTTGTAATTCTACCAAAATGTGGCTTCCCGAGAATGCTAAAATCCCAATACTAACACCAAAGGCTATATTAAACCTTGCCTTAAGGATAGCATGCATTTACACATTCACATCTAAGAGCTACAGGTTGAGTGTCTTTGAATTCGAGAAGCGTTCATGACAAAATTCCAAATTTTGAAGAGTATACTTAGTGCCAATAAATGGATCAATCTTGGATAAATGCATTTGTTCATTTCTACCAGATGCTAAGCTAATGAACATTTCTGAAAAAAAATAGTGAGGATATGGGGTCAAATAAAACAACCTATGGTGTGAGAAAATTTAGTGTTACCTTCAACATCTAGGGCAGGAGAGATATAACATGGAGAAGATACAGCTCTGAGTATTGGTAATTTTGTTTTAGCATGGTTCACCCTCAATAAAAGAGACAATGCAACAATTTCATAGTTTAAAAATCATTCGCCTTGGCTGGGATCCCGGTCAAGGCAAATGATTTTTAAACTCTGAAATTGTTGTATTGAAATGCATATTAGCGGAAAGCATTAAAAGTTACTGCTGCGGCATTTCCCGCAGTTTCTTTAAATTTGTCAAAAAACAATGTTTTCCTCCATGTCCATTTTACTTTTTCCATCCTTCTCCACATCCTGATCCTGAAAGTCTCCAGTCTACAACTATCCTGTTGCCTCAATCACCTAGTTTCCACAACATTCAAAACTATGTGCCAAATAAAACTTTTCACTCATCTTTTCTTAACATCCTCACTAAACAACCCAGTCATCAACTACCTCTTCCTTGTAAATCTCTTTTACCTAAAGTAATTCTTCCTCTTATGCCCCTACTACTTTGACCATCTTGGTCCAAAACACCTTCAAGACATATAAAATGTTCCACATATTCTGATTAATGCCCTTCATATAAGTTAACCTTCCTCTTCCTCAAAAACTTTATATCCTTAATTTTGTTTGTACTGATTCTCATCCCATATCTATCACACTGATTTCATGATGTAATCAGCAATGATTGGAATCCTTTGACTGACTCACTGACTAAAGCTTAACATTTACAAATCCGATTTTATGACTTCCATACCAAGTATCATTCCTATCTCAAGTTCTCCCCATGCCTATTCAACCATTTCCTCTCCAATATGTTGAGAAGCATGGGTGATAATAGACCCCTTATCTCTCTTCCTAACATTTCCCACCCCAAAACTCCATCAGCCACTCATGCCTCATGAGCGGTCTGGGGCACTTACATGTTGCAGATTAGTCTCCTTTCCTTCCAATCTACTCTATATCCTGCAATGCATTCATGGTTTCTGCTCAATTTACTCCATTAAACTCCTCAAAAGCTACAAAATAATTAAACACACCCTGGTTGTATTCTACATTTCTTTTTATCAGAGACCTAATTTTTGCTATGGCATCATGGTACATTAATCATATGATAACAAAAGCCAAGAAATGACTATTAATACAACTATTATTTTATATGATGCCCTTTTAGTGTTGTGGTACTTGTGTTGGTTCCTTAGATACCCTTGCTCATATATGATGGTGGCAATATTAAAGATTTTTCTTCTCCGACCTCTCCTCATATATAAATGAAATACAATATGTATTACACCTTTCACAGTCAAAATTCCCAAGTTTCAGCAATTTCTGCTTGAGTTAATTTGTTTTTTTGTGCAATGGTGCACAGATTTTTTAGGAATCTGATAACTTTTTAATACATAAAGTCTTGGTGCACTTGTTGCCAATTAGGAAGGAGGGTGACCATAGGACTTTTAACTTGAGTGTGAATTGGGAATCTATTTATTTTCATACAAATGCAGTTCATCAATGGAGTGATGTGTAGAAAAATTATGTGGGAGTGTTTACTGTTTTAAAATGATTTTATAACTCTTCCAATCTCTCCCTGAAAACAATCCTTTTCCTTATTTAGTGACGACTTGTTAAAATATAACATAAAATGGACTCTCATCAGGACACTCTTTGGTGACACATTTTCCTAATTAGGATGTCTATTCCTTCAGGTTCTGGTCTCATTCCATTCAAATAATTATGATTAGCATATATCTACCTCTTATATAAGTTCAATGAAATGCTAAACTTAAAATTTGTCCATATGTCAGCAGGAAACCCATTAACCCAATGCTGAAATTGTTTCTTTAATAATTCAAAAATTATAGCAGTATCATGCATATTTTTATTTGATTACTTATTTTCCAAGCAGCTGCAATTTCACATGGATAATTTAGTATTGCACACATATTGGGCTTAAGATAAATTACTTAATCGGTTATGAGTACCAATTCAACCACCACATGAAACTGTAAATTATATTACTGAACTTAGTTTACAATTAGTTAATGGAATTCATATGCACATGATATGTATTGAAAAGTTTTTAACTATTGATTCATAAATTATCAATGACATAGGTATTGAGGACGTATCTATTTCCTAAATAGATTTCATGCACGTTTCATAATACTGACTAATTGAAAATTTGTTTCCCCATAGATTTTCACTAGTGGCCTTTGAAATGAACAGCAGTGAGTTTTATCAGTCACTAATTATTACCCTTAAGTAATGCCACCCATTAAGATTGTAACTTGGCATAATTTAACCTCAATTTGCATGTTTTACTAATTAGTCTGTTCTAATCTCTGGGTGCCTTTAAAAATGTGCAAACAAGAATAATTACTTATTTTTGCTGAAAATTGTTGCTCGCATTAAACGCTATATTCTTGCTTGAAAGAGTAAGTGTGAGACATATATATTGTATGATAGAATGAAATGCCTGTGGTACAAATGCCGGTCCTGTGAATTTCCCAGATAATGAGTATCTATCGCATTGTTACAAAATATTTTTCCCCTGTTGACCTCTTGTATCTATAGCTGAAATAGTAAATAGCCCTTCTTGGATAAAACTTCGAGCACTCAGCTTTTCTAGGTATATTGGAAAACCTTTTCTGTGGCATTTTACAAGGTTATAATTTGTACTAGTCATCTACATAATGCTGAATGAATTTTCATGGTACTTTTCATAGATTCCCCAGTAAAAGGTACATTTTAATTTGGCTTCTACTTGTTTTATTCATAATGACAAACTTCATCGCAGAAAAATACCATTTTTGTGGGTTATTATCCAGTGTGCTCCCTCTTTCTTTAAAGCCCTATTCCTAACTTTTTCACAATTTGCCTAAGTAATATGCTGCCTTTTACCTGAGTTTTCTCTAAGTGTTTGTAAACTGATTAGGAATTCTTTTGAAGATCATTGTCTTATCACCTCAAGTGGCACTGGAATTATTGAAGTCAGTTCTACTACAATGTCAAATTTTTCCAGAGCCTGCACAAATAAGGGGGTGCTAAGTCACCAGCAATTGAGTGATTTTTGATCAATGGAATTCCAAATTACTTTAATTTTGGGAAGCATAAATTGTAATGCACGATGTTATTTACAACTGTGGTTACAAATTTTGTCAAGGAAAAGTATTTTATCTATTCATCTGTTCTCCACAGAATGATCCAATAAACATTGCATTTCCAATACTAAAATTCTATTATGAGGAGAATTTTTATGGCTTATAATGCAAAGGATCAATGCAACAAGAGGAGTAAGAGAACTTAATACATGCAAAATGCAACTAAGGACAATATTGACGTTTTCAGCAAGAAAAGTGTAAGGTGTATCAAGAAGCATGACGAGATGACCCATGGTATTTTTTTTTGTGCGGTAAACCTGGCAATAATTATTTTTCCATCGATAACAATGAAGTAAACAAAGGGGGTGTACTGCGTACATATAAATTCTTGCAAGAAATCATGAGAGAACTAACAAAGCCACTTATAAGGAGACAGTCAGTAAAAACAATGCGGCAAAAGTATATGAAAATAAAAATGGACGGTAGCAATTCACCATTCCATAAATATACTGTAATTAAATAGAACTCTTCCAGCATGCCCAATAGGGGATAACTTATTTCGTGAACTCTCATTCTCCACTTAAATTTAACCGAAAAACATGATACTATAAAAAATGTCTTTATTGACACACAGCAAATTCAAGCCTGTTCTCTTCACATGGAGACGTCACAGCAATAGTATGCATATTAGGAATAACTACCCCACAAAATGCCTACAAGGCATGATACCTGCTATGCAGATTAGGTTAACATCATGGATAATCATGACTCGATTGAACCTTGTTTGACTGGATAAAACTTTAGAGAATTTATCATCCTTCTTGTGCATCACCATTTATTTTTAAAGTCATGAGTTTAAATAATGATTTCATATCGCTTTTATAGTTGATACTATAACCCATTTTCCAACCACTAATTTCCTCCTTTCTTACCATTACATTTTACATGTTATCCTTAGCAATCCCTTAACACCTTTAACTCACAGGGGAATCATGAAATTTCGATCAAGATTTTTTCATTTGATCAAAATTCTTTCAGTACATCTCAGAGTATGGAGAAATTAAAGTTACACAAAAAAATATGGCTTGCCAACACATTAAAATAAGAATAATTGTTGCTTAGAAGATTTTTCAATAAGCCAGAGCCTCAATAGCAAGGCTATAAATTATTAAGTCACCAGATGTGCATAATTGCATTTCATTGGATATCCCATCATACCTTTACTGCACTACTCCTTGATTCATGGCCAGGCCAAAGGTGCTGCCAGACAAAGAATATAAAATTGAAACATACCAAGTGGGAAGTTAACATAAAAAGTAGAACATATGCCAAGAAACAATACAAAAATAAAAAAATTATATATCTGTTTAGCTCTTCTATCACTCTTATGACACCATAGGAATCACAGTTCTGTAAGGTGCAGCTTTCAGGTTAAACTTCAAATATTCTATTTGAATCAGCTAAGCCGTGCCTATTTCAGCTACCAGGGCTTATATAGTTAAAGGACACAACCTTTTCCTCTCAGTGTAAGTGCTCCTTCTCGTTATCTTAATGCAATGAAAGTGGAAGTGTATACTCACATTTAACTTCCCACGGCATATAGCAGCATAGAGTCGCTCCCTAGTTCCTAAAAATGGTAAAGTGCCAGACAGAAGTATGTGCAGGACAACTCCTGCTGACCAAACATCCACACCCTTCCCATACTCCCCACGCTGAACAATCTCAGGTGCCATGAAGTGTGGTGTTCCAATGCGCCCTGTGGAAAATTGCCAGACATACTGTTACAATGGAAACATAACTGCATTGCATGTAGTTCAACTAAAATTCTTCAATTGCAATTGTAAAGCAACATTCATAGAGATAGAACCTCAAAATATATGATATCAAGCAATCATTCGAAAGTAATACTGAATCAAAATAAGGACATATCTTCACATCCCAATAAAGCTCATAGTCATGCTCTTCAACTCTGCCATTGTTTAATCCACTTTCCACAGGCATTTAATAACTTAGCATAACTAATAGTTTAATTAATAATTTCACCAATACTATTTGTTGGTATTGCATTAAAATTAATATTGAGAATACTATAAAATGCAGGAGTAAAATACCAAGAATACTAATCAAACTAAGTTGTTAATGATGGAAAGAATAATAGCAAAAACATTTTTTAAAGATTCCCATGCCCAAAAGTCATGTTAGTTATCACATAAGCAAAGGAGGAACCAAGCCGCAAAGCACTACACCTCTACTGTACAACAAATACAAAAGACGTTGCAAAACTCCAATAAAGTTATCTATGAAAAAAATCAAATTATATTCACTAATATCCTTTACATTGGCAATGGCTAGTCATCTCTGGCAATCGAAAAAAATTAAGAATGAGGAAAAACAAGGGAGGATGGAGTGGATATGGAGAGGGAATTAGAGAGATAAAACACAAAGTGACTGCTTACTTCTTTGATGGTGATGTTGGTTGAGGCTATTTATGCATGGTGATGTAAAATGAATAGGGGTATCTTAAATGAGGTGGAAAGATATCCAGCATAAACACTCTACAGCAATTGAGTTACAATATCATTATCAAATGAAAATTGAAGGACAATAATGCAATCCTCAATGAATTGAAGAGGAGAAATGTTCTGCAGGAGGAATCAGATGTGGAAAGGGCACACAGGAATTCAGTTCTATAAAAATTCAACTTTGGGAGAAAGAGTTTAAAGGAAAATGAAGCAGATTGTATTTCCTTCCATCCAATCATGATTACACACAAGTCTGTTCACATCTGATTATGTTCCCACATGAAATCCACTCCTCTCGATGGGCAGCATTCAAATTTGGACTGTGTGTTACACCTAGCTCTCCTGTGCCCCTCAAATTTAGCCCCTCTCCTACACTACCCCCCTCTTTCAGATGCTTTTATCGACCAGGTTGTTGAGAACAGATCGTAAAATCATTTTAATAGCAATGGCAAAGTTTATAGAAAAATATCATTACCTATTAAAATAGATTTAGAGGGCCTCATAGGGTGGATAAAGGGTACAGGGAGGGAGTTGAGGGGCAGAAGAAGCAGGCAGTTGATGGTTTGTATGCAAGGAAAAAGGAATGAAAGGGTAAGGGTCTAGGATCAGCAAATCTCCTTCTGAGATTGTATTAACTGGTTGTAGATGCATTAAAGAAGAGGACAATAATTCACCCTTGACCAAAATTTAACCTATTGGTGAATTTACAGATCACTTGATCACACAAGAGGAGGCTCATGACTTGTCAGGAGAGCGCTAAACAAGATTCTATTATTTTAATGTGTTTAGGGGAGTTTGACAGTAGTTATGGTGTGACTTGATTCCTTGGGGTATTTGTCAATGGTGAATTTATAGATAGGCCATAGCTGCCTAGTGTTAAGTGCTGCTTGAATCTGTAAGGCAAGGAACGTTTTGCAAGGAATATGCTCCTCTCACCCAGGCTTACACATATTTTATTGACTTTACATTTAAAATAATCTGCATCAATAACTGTCTTCCATAAATCATTGCCATCACAATGTAAAAACCTTCTCTAGACATATTTTTATCTCCTTAACAATATACAAGCACATTTAAATAACCAAATACTGCAACAGAAACAAAATCATCCATTCAACATCACCAATAAAACTGCAGTGACTACTTTGTTTTTCAACTCCCCCACAGCCGCTTTCCCTATGGTTTTCTCTCATACATAATTCTTTCTTAAGAGGCCAAAGAGAACGAATAACCATCACTAATGCATTCGCCCACTGGTCTTACCCCTGTATTAACTACTACTATCATAAAGATGTATCAGATGAAATAAATAGGAACCAAGAAAAACTACTTCTTGACTTTTATGGATTCTAAATCTTAATATCAATTCTGAATTATGTAATAGATGATGAGTATGATATTATTACAATGTATCAATAAAAGGGGTATTTCTAGATTGATTTTGGTTTTTTATTAATTAACTAGGTACTTTGCCGTGCACTAGCTTCAAAATAATTTTATAATGTTCCATATCATTCTGTCCAAAAATAATGTCAAAATACAAATCTAGTAAATGCCAGATCAGATATTGCCAGCAAGTTAAAAGATTGTGAGTTCCAAGGGAAACATTCATCGTCTTCCATCATTGTTACAGAGATAGAAGTATGGAAATGCACAAAACTGCTATTCTAAAATTTCATTCCATACATAGCCAACAACTGTAACACCGAGCACTTCAAATGATGCAATAACATTTCAATCAAAACATAAAGTACAAGGTATCTCCTTAATGCCATGATTTTAAACTATATATTACTTATGCAGCACCTCTTCTTCTAACTCAGGTCAAAATTGAATTATGCATGCAGTACAAACACAGCATATATATTGTTTACACTCTCATGAAAATGGATAAGAACATCACATGATAGTTAAATAAAAGAACTTTATGCAACATATCTTTAATTGTAAACAAAAAAACTTCTGTAAACTTAAGGAGAACATGAAGTATGATACTACAAAATCATATGAATTGATTTCCCTACACTTTGTAAGTTGAGATATCCATGACAATAATACCTATCAAATTATTAGGATTTTGCTACACAGCTGTACTCCTTCATACATGTTTGGGATAAGAATGCCATCAAATGCAATGACTATTTCAAACACACTTAGAGCTGAATGGTGGCTAAATATCAGATCACTGTATTCTTCATAAAACTGAAGATATTAAAATTTTACTCCAATTATATGCTTAATTAACATATATTAAGAAGTGTCCAAAAAAAGCACCCATTCAATACCAAAGTCACACAAATATTTGCAGGATTTAATGAGTAAATTAGGGTTTAAGTATTTTTAATTATAAATTCTCTTTCTTTTCTTGACAGTTTGCAGTTTGGTAATCACCAGGATAACTAAACAATGAATCAATCCATGTATCAATTCATTCCACCGAATGTAAATCCTAGGATAGATATAATGTTGTTCCTCATATTTAGTCAATAATTACCAAATGCCATAAATATTATTAAAATTGTCATGGGTAAATTAAATATTAAGGCTAATGGAATGCAGAGGAAGAAAATTTTAGCAAGACCACTCCTACAATGAAACCTTTTATTCTTGAATTGCCATTCAATTGTGACAGTACGTACTGATATCTTTACTGTCCGTCCTGACAGGCCCAAAATGTTATGCAATATGATAGGTATGTCCACAATGTGGTCAACTGCCCATAATTCTCACCTGGTTATGTCACCCTTTATTAAAACAATGATCATGAAACTTATATTTCAATATGAAGCTGAAGTGATTTTGTTTCTTTCCTACTTATGCGGTAGGAATAATTTGAGATCAATATGTTTGGGATTGAATGACAATCATGAAAACTACACACTAAAATGATTCTAGAAAATGAAATCAGTCACTGAGTCTTGGGTAACACTAAGAATTTAAAAGATGGAATAAAAAATTTAATGCTGCCATTTTACGACAAAATATTTCAGTGGAAAATAAAAGAGGCGAATGAGATGTAAAACACATAATGGTGACCTAGAAAAAAAAACTAGATTTCATAAGTACTAAAGTCTCTCATTTGTTTCATTGCATAAAATACTTTATCTGCATTTTATATTATTGGGGTTAACTTCACATTGATTTAAGCTGTCATGGGTAGACTTCTAACCATATTTTAAGGCACTTTTTGATAGAGGAAGATCTGAAATTTGGCATCAAGTTAGACCGCCACACAACAAAATTTCATTTTGTAAGAAATGCATAACTGGAAGATTTTTAGACCTAATTATTTCAGAACATTAATTCATTCTAAGGAATTTAATTCCAAATATTATATAGATAGTTCTCATTTTAAATATATATCTTTGAAATATGCTACATAACTAACTATTAATATGCACCAACTCAAAGAAAGGTATCAAGTAATAGAGACCCTATTGACTATACCCGTATATTTTACTTATATGCCAAAGAGAAATATCATAGCAAACATGACAAGCCAGGATGAATAGATTTATCAACAATAAAAACACTTCATTAAACACCAAAACTCCAAATTTAATTAAGGAACATTAAATATACCATAAATATCTTTAACCCTATACCTTCTAGCTATTTTAAAACCAAAGCCATTACCAAATTATACAGAAACCTATAATTTTTTAAAGTGCTTACATAATAAGCTAAAAGTGACTGTAAATAAATGGCAGTTTGTGTATCTATAATTTAAAATTGCATTTTTTACAAGACATACATCTAAGCTGAATTGAAACAAAATGAGATTTTATATTCATCCTTTAATAATAGAAATTTCAACCTACTTGCAATATAATGAGAATGTAAACCCTATAACCTAAGTACCATTACTCGGGTGAATTGATCAATATGTGTAGTTCTGTTCATAACACAAATATTAGCTGCTAATTTCCTTTCATTTCCCCAAATGTAGTGGGCCTTAGATGAGTATATTATTGGACCATCACTTATACATGCCCAATGAACAAAAAGACCTTGATTATGTGACCTCAAATCAACTGAATACTCAAAACTACAGTTTCCATAATCAATACTCATTCCATACAGATTTTACCTCTCTATATATTCACGTGATTATTTTTCTATACAACTCATATTTTAATAGACATATGTATAAAATATTTTTGAGATGATGATATTCATGATTATACATATTTCAAGTTTTTGCCATTGTTCATGATAAATTTTCGAAGTGTTCAATGCCTGATTATTTTAAAGTTAATGAGGAATTGGTCATAAAATTAATGGTTTGAAGGTCAGGTAATCAAGTGTTCCACTTGAACGAACTATTATAATATAGTATATTAAATGTTCACAGAAAGCATGTGCCTACTTCTCCTAGAAATCAGGACTGGCTTAAGAAAGGTATCTAGAGTGCTCAGCACCCTAGCAAAGCTTAGGAACTATGACACAAAAATATAGAAATTAAGTAAGTATACACTTAATAAAAGGGAAAAATTCCTTTTTGCTTTTAACCTTTCACATTTTCACTAGGGTAAATTACTTTCACGCATTTGGGGTCACATTGTTGTCATGCCCTCCTTCAGAAAGATGACCATGGATGAATCACATTATTTCCTGAGCTCAATAATAGCAAATCAAAAGCAATAATAAAAGCCTCGTGCACATGTATTTAATTTTATCCTGTCCACCCTCAATGTAAAAGTTAATAAAAACAGTACCTACACAAGGTAACAATCAATGGAGCACCTCAGAGAATAAGTCAATGATTTGAAAAATCATAAACAAATATCAGTTTTGCAACTTTCATGAAATCTGATAGAGACAAAAATTTGTCATTTAAAATGCTACAGATCATTTTCTATATGATATTACATGAAAAAAGTATGTAGTATCATGTAGGAGAAAGCAAGTTTACATGCATACTCATGAAACAAGTATGTGTACTCATACATTGAAAAAACACATATTTTATATTCCCTATGCTATGCTGAAGATAAGAAAGTGAAATATTCATGCTGTTTAGAAAGAGAGTATTAATTAGATTATGGTAATTACAATCAGGTGAATGTAAGCCATTGAATGCTTTTTAATTCCAGCTTCTCCTAAAGCAGAACATAGTGATTTAGTTTATTTTTACTCAATTATTATTTATACATACATAAGTGAAATCTAAAACACCTTACATGGCTACATAGCATGTTCACATTCTAAAGACTGATTCAAGCATAAATGAGGCATATCTCACTGGTTAATCACTCAGAATTATACACACTTAATGCAAACGGAGTCACAATAATTCACTGTTTACTAAAACTCATTGGATAACATTAGAACTAGAGCAAACATTATAAGTTACTGGATATCATTGATGTTCAAATAAGAAATTATGACATGTTTTAAGGAAATCAAGGTGATAAACGATTTACTATATTCATACGTAGCCTACAAAGGAAGACAAGTACAAAATTTTGATAAATCATTCAATAAATGTGAGTTTCTGAGTACATTTAATAAAAACATGATTAGGATGAATTAATGGAAGTATCAATGATAAATCAAGTTTCTATTAGGCAAAAATATTTCAAAATACTCTACTCAGGAGTGAAAATAGATACTTTTGAAAAAATTCAAACTTTTATTGATTGAAAAAGTACTTTCAGATACATAAAAAGGAACAATTATTACGAACATTGTAGGGCAAGCAGTAAAAGTCATATATTGTGAAATTATTCAGATAGAAGAAGTTCTTATGAGAAATTTGTAAGTGAAAGGTGATATCACTAATATGCTTTCCTGCACTAATTCTTTACTACTGGTATATAAAAACTTTAAACATATATGCATCTAAGATTTATTGATATTGTAATGATAGGTTGATAATGACTATTTGACAAATATATGGCAATTTTAACGTTTTTTTTTTACAACCAGATATTACAAATGAGGACTGGGAATATGTAATAAATAGGAAATATGTAGTGTGTGTGTGTTTATATTGTGTATATATATATATATATATATATATATATATATATATATATATATATATATATATATATATATATATATATATATATATATACACACACATATATGCTTTACAAAAAAAATAATCCGCATAGGAGAGTTTTTCACGCATTCAAAAATTCTTAAAATCGTCATCAAAACTTATTTTATTTGCAATATAATAAGTTAAAATATTGTAGATGAAATCATAATAGAAATTGACACCATTAAAAGCTTCTAAATGATCTAGGGCTTCAAAAAATTTGCAAATAAAACCATCCAAGGTTGAAAATCCAAGAAGAAATTTAATGCAAAGTTGTTCCTCACAAAATTTTCTTGGTGAACATTAACTGTGGAAAATTGAAATTGTGTGCTTAGAATTTACAGTGGTACTGACTTGCCCATTGGTAAACTACAACACCAAAATTCTGCTCTTGCTAAAATTCATTGTCAGAACACTGACAAGCAGGCTATGTCAAACAGAGACATTGTAAATTCAGGGAGTTAAAATGTTAGTGGTAAGCTTAAGCTGGTTTTCATTCACAGTGGATCCCTTGTCCTGATAAGGTGACCCTGCTGAAAAGCTTTTGCATATTGGCCGCAAATAAAGCAGTGGGTGCATATTTATTGCATCTTGGTTACTTACTCTAGTAACTAGGGAGAAAGGCTTAAAAAAAACTGAATAAATTTATGACTCTTCCAATAAAGGGTAATGCTAAGATGAGAGTGTTGTAGCAACAGAAATTAAAAAAAGATGGCAGTAATTATTAAACATGAAGCAGCAACACAAAAAATTTGCTCTAAACAATAGAATCAAAGATTGCCATGAAGGTATACAAGGTTACAGCTCAACAAGCATTCACTTTTCCTTAAATGATGCTGCAAGACCAAGAAAACTTTTACCAGTGTTTTCCACAGTTATCTGAACCCAAGAAGACTTTTTGTACAATGATTTCAATATTAATTCTATTTTCATGCTATCCCCAATAAAAATTGATGTGGCAAAAGTGCCGAATTCTTAAAGAGGTGATGGGATGAGAACTCTGAGATGTTCAGCCATCAAGTATATGTATCACAACAGTTCGACTATGGGACAATCAAGAAATCCTGATTTGGCAACTAAACCATGACAGCTTCAATACATTAATATTAACCCATGCACGTACATGATAAAACTGCTTATAACATTATTCATGAACAAGATAGCATGGCAATGGCTAATTAATCAGTGCAGCATCTGCTCTCATTTGTCAAGGTGTGAATCAGCCTTCAACTTATCAAAAAGCAAATACTTGCACAGAAGAGTGAACATAAAGTGGAAGTATACTGATTAATTACAGCTCGTTAATATACAAACAAAAGACAAAGCCAAAGAAGATGTAGACACACATAGAAGTCAACAGTAGCATTCATCCCAGCCACAAGGAGTTGAGTGAAAAGTAGTTAATGCATGTTGTCAGCACCACCACACTCTTACCCTCATGATCTGCCTTCAAATACAGCCTCCCACTGTGACTCAGGTTCGGTCGATACTCTGATATTAAGATGTCTGCACATCCACAGCCAATGTCATTGGGGCACGTGATGGAGTATGGATTGAAGTGCAGTTTGGGGGATGGATATGGAGGTATAGTAAAGGATAGTTATATTTAAATATCTGCATAATGGTAAGAGTCAGATTCAGGGAAATGGCTCCATTTGTGAAGAATAAAAGAGCCAAACATGGAGTTCCAATATAAGAATGATTTTTATCTCAAGATTTATAAAAGTTCCTGATTTTCAAAATAAAACTGTAGTAAAACTAAAAGCATTGACTTTTACATTAAATCAGTGACACAGGACACTGAGTTCACCACAGTTTCCAATGAGATACAGAAAAAAATTTTAGACATAGAATTGAAACATGCAATTTGCCAATATTTGAAAAATCAACAAAAGCAATGGTTTGTAAGTCTATTGACCCATTAAAATACACTAAGTGTGTGTATTGTGGGTTTGTTGTACAATGCAGTCATAGATGACAAACTTAATTCCATATTTAAATATGTCATGAGTTTTTTCCAACTACTTCTGTAGTCTATTTCAAGCATGTACTGGCATAATAATTTCACATCTGCATATCTTCACTAACTGATACTTAACTCCAAACCCAAAATTCTACATAGGTGTGTATCTTAAACATGAAAGGGCCAGGAATAAGAACAGATTATGCAGCACTTTCATACTCCGGCCTAATATTATCAAAAATTAAATTCCTCATTCAATTTACATTTCATTGCAAAGTAGAGACAGATTTTCAGTATTGGTATCAGATATCTAATATTTCTGAAAAGAAAAAGGATCAAATGAAAGCATTAATACTGAATAATAGGTATTAGCTCAAAAGCTATCATTTGCATTTTTACAGTAAAATAGAAATGATACTGAATCACAGCATAAAAATAAAAAGATAAATAGAGATAGATATTGAAGTTCATACTTCAGAAAATTTGACTAGTGGTTTAAATATCCTGAAAAAAGAGCTAATGTGTGAAGCAGATTGCATTTTCAACTGTGAGAGTCAAATTGTATTTTAACCTTGTGCTAGATGAATGTATATGGTTGAACTTAAAGATACCTGCACCATTTTGGTTGGTATTTTTTGGCCAATTATCAATTAACCACAGATGGCAATCTGAAGGTTCATTGTGCCTACAGTTTTAAACTAATGTGATATGAGCTCACCCATATGCAATGTCTTGTAAATGTCACAAATTAAAGGTAGAGGTTAATTTCTTTCAACCATACCATTGGTTAGTTTCCGAGGAAAATATTTAGTACCCAGAACATGGATTTAGCTAAGATTTAAGGTATCCTTGGATATCATCTGGATTTAACCCAAGTAGCTCTACCCTGACAATATCAGCTGTCCCATCCTTATGAAATATACTATTAGAACTTCAGCACTACAATTTTCAAGTGGAATTTTTACAATCAGATCACAGTAATGAACCTTTAGGTTGGTCTAATAGGTTGAGGTAGAGTTCACTTAATAATAGATCCAATGGTAAATGAAATGCATACATTATGGTAAGAAGGCCAGTTCTTTTCCCTTTGCCTGAGGTTTCCCAGGAACACCTCATACTCAAAACATCACAAAGTTTGTGCGAAGCTGAGAGTGCCCAGGGCCATCACCCTGAATCAAACCCAGGCCCTCCAGTCAGTAGCCCAAAGCTCTACCAATTGGATTACCCTCTGATACTTTTTTGAAGTATACATCCACTTCTTGATAGAAAAAACTCTAATATTTTTCTTTTCAAGAATAAAAATATGAAATGATCAGCAGGCAGCAGGGTATCTAGAAGAACTCCCACAAAAAAAGCAGATTCATAAAACCATCATCTATATCCCAGATGACTTTCTGATTGATTACCAAATGATAGGTTACTCATTTTAAGCATATATTTCCATTACACAATATGATATAGTGTGCAGCGATGCAATAACAGCTGAGATAAAGGGCATCTATCAGCTCTATCCTTAGTTAACTGCCCAGTCAAAATGTGAATGTGAATCTTTAGGTGATAAAATGAGCATTACCTACAAGCTTATTTGTCTGAAATACATGTTTCGGATCTGGTCTTTAAAAATCAAAGTTACCTTATTACCTCTGTACCACAGGTACATAATTTTACTAATTTTACTTCAAGAGACACTTGATTATGAAATAAAATTCACAAATAAGCATATTTAATTCATTTATTAAAATTATTATAATGGAATTTCTGTTTCTCATTGGATTCAAATGATGAATTCTTGTATTATTTTCTCATTTCATGATCTTTTTTCAATGGAATATTTTTATATCAGGCAAATATTATTTTTCCACCGAGGACAAAATTTAAATTTCACGGTGAGCAATTCCACTGGATTTGGCATCAATTAAAAAAAATGTAAAGGTATGAAAATGCCTTCATAAAACCTGAATCTGACTCTGTTAATGACTATACTCAAAAAGGGGAAAGAAAGAAGACAGAGAAGAGGAAGAGAAAAATAAAGTAAGGGCATGCAAGTGGTATAATTTTTTAGATCCTGTCACCAAAAAACACCTGAATTACTCATATACCACCACCAGCATGGTAAAATTTAATACCATATAAGAAATTTACTCATTAAAATTAACCCAAGAGGCCCATCTACCAGCTTGAGATTCATTAGGTCTTAACAAAAAACAAAAATAGAATCCATAATTTCACATGTTAGCCTAAATTATTCATTACTATGCAGAAATATATTTAACGATTTCATATTTGAACTGCATTCCGCTGAAATCATTAAAATGGCTTTCTATAGTTGATCAGGACAAAATTTTTGTTATTACCGAGAGAAGCTAAACAAAAATTTTTCAACAGGGAGCAATTTTGTAAACCTATAGCATGCAGATAGGCACAGGTGACCAACAGTATTCACTGCTTACATATTCTGGACAATAATGAAATTAGCAACAACTGACTTCATTTTTTAATATCAACAGCTACATCATGTTCCATCATTTACTCAACTAATTTTCTCTAAGATCTTGGATCTAGAACAAACTACTTCCCAGAGCATACCACAAGGCGTTAATGTGGAATGCTCAGTCATCATATTATACTTCCTTACCAGATCATATTTCCTTTTTCTTCATTGACAAGTAATTTTTCATTTTCAACTGTACTATCATTATTATTTCAACAAACCAAGAACAACTTCAGAAAATATTAAATAAATACTTGAAGAGTGAAACTCTGGTCACAAGATAAAGTAATTCACACCATCTGATACCAGTTCATTACAAAACTAAGATATGCAAGCTAGTCTAAATGCAGATATGTCAAAATATATCTTATTTCTAATCTGTGACTCTCAGTTAGAAATGTCAATGATAAATTCCATTAAAATGTTATGGAAGGGCTCTCCATTGGATATTTTTGGAACATTACTTCAGGCCGAAATATAAAAGAATTAAGATTTTATAAAATATCATCCTTAAAAATGAATTAATTGCAGTAACAAATGCTAGTACTAATACAGCCATACAAATGAGGTGAGGTTTTATCAGGTTTTACACTACCTGGAGCTAAGTAGTCACAAGTAGGTTAAAAAAAAGCATTCAATAAATAATATTTCTTTCCCAATTTCCACATGGTTACAATGAACACCACATCCAGGCACTAATTAAAGGTGCATAAATGGACATGATATTTATAAGTGTAGTCTCTTATAGAGTGAGAAAATAACCATATTGTAATATATTGGCGAATGTTTGAAATTTGGCTACAGCCCTGTCCTGCACCAAGGAGTTATTTGATGAGTTGAACTAAGCACAGATGAAGTAAAAGTAATGTTAAAGATGACAGTAAAAGATAACTGCATGAGAAGAGGGAAAAAATAACAGATGTGGCATGGAAGAGTTGGTATTAGAAAACAAAGAAAAGATAGGAAGTAGGCAATCAAAGACCCGAAATCAGAAGAGGCAGAAAGAATACAGGCAGATGTCGTCATCAAAGATACCAAGTAAATGAAACTTTGGCCCATCAACTACGAACCTAAAATTTAGCAGTAGTATATATAAGTGACCATCTTCTGAACCACTCTGATGAGCATTTCCCTTCCAGTGAAAACAAATTTAACACATTACCACATATTTTGTTTTCATTTATATGGACCACATTATCAAAATGGAACCCTGGTTCACTGATTACATTGATGTATAAATGACTAAAAGTTGAGCCAAAAAGGGTGGTTTGACAATGCTTGATTGGCTGTTTATTTGAATATGTACTCCAGTAGAAAACTTACGAAAATTTTGATTCATTTGACAGTAAATGTGGGAATTTAGTTTGACTAACTCAAACTAAAAAGAACCAAGGCATGAGAAAATCCAGACACAAGTTCAAATTGTCCTTTTAAAACCATGAAAATCAACATCAGCTATCAGTGAATTCGTCCTTTTTTTACTTATCCCAGTAATATCGGGTTTTTGGTGCTGAAATGTCCTTCTTAGTAATCTGAAAGAATAATTTTTATGTAAAGTGGGGACAATGCAGGTCACATTCTGTCACTGTCCTCAAGCAATCATCGAAAAGTGAAAAGGTAGGGAAACCCCTCAATTTTACTTCCGTAGGAAGAGCAATGAAAACAGTGGAAGCCACGGGGGAAAATTGGGGAAATTAGTGAACTGGAGGTAATAAAAGCCAACTATCTAATAAAATGATTTAGAAGGCTATTTTTTCACCTTTAGTAAGGTTCCAAAGTATGAATCATTTTGAAGGAGCAAATTTCTGCTTAAAGCTATAAACATTATTCTCTCATTGTTGTCATTTATGAAACTTTGGAATGAATATCAGCCGGAGAGCTAAAAATAAGTGAATTTACTCTTCAGTTTCATAATATTTTGAGTCTGCATTTACACTAGGTTTAAAATATGTAAAAATAGAATAAATTACTATTTATTTAAGAGTATGTACTTAGAAACGAAACATTCTTATAAAATCATTTTTAAAAAATAAGCAGCTTAAATGGATCAATAAACCTATAGAGGCAAAAAACAGCTTTTAAATATATGATATTACTACTTCCATCAGTTTTTTCAAACCTTTTTGCCTCAGTTTGTAACATATGATGATTTTGAAAAACTTTTCAAATTGGTCTAAAAAGAGTACCAGACAAAAATTATTATTAGTAATAATAAAATTAATTGATACAAAACCTTGACGTGTATATTTCTTCAAAATTTATCTTACTGTTTAATCAAACAAACCAGCAAAATTTGAATTTCTTATATTTACACCACTTACAATCATTTTAACCTTCAATATGACTCTCCAAATGTTGGTTGATGTACTGATACAGTAAAAGATTCAAAATATTTCAATACCCATCTCCAAATAGGGGTCACCAATAGAGGTCATGCAAATCATAAGTTGATTATTGTTAAAACACAAAGAGGAATTCAAACTATATTCACTAAAGAGGAAAATGAAGGTTAAAAAAGCATCATCTTTGTTCATCATTAACCTTAAATTTGGGCTACATGTTTCAAAACACTGTTTATGTAATATGTGACACTCAACAGCAAGAGATTTGTCACTTCAGGCCTGCATTGCTAAACTGCAATATATTAGCAATATAAATGCCCAACAGATAATATTCTTGAGTGTTTGAGATGATAAACATATTCTTTAAAGGTAATGACTAAGAATGAGAAGGTTAAAACACTAATAAATATAGATATTGATGAAGGAGCACAAAGAATGCGCTGACAATAATTCTCCAAAAAGTGATTTTCCTACAAAATTACAAGAAGCCACTAATAATGTTGCTAATGATAAAATATACCTTATATTTATACCTAACATATCTCTTATTAATACCAGTGGAATTGCACAAGTTTCAGTTACATTTTACTCCGAAGCTATTCATTGTTTCAAATTCATTAACGACAGGAAGCCTGCCTTGTGGTTCAACTCTTATAACTCTTTAAGACTGACACTGGTAAAGTATTATGAATCTAAATGGGATCTCAAGGGCATTATGTAAAATCATAGTGCGTCTGGGTCAAATTTATCTAGGTTTGCATTAATTCTTAAAATGATAATCTGCCAATGAAATGGCACCACGACCTTCGGAGATAAGGAATGGCCATGGAAGCAATACTTCTGGCATTAGTAGTTGAAGCTCGCTATCCTTTTCTCTTGCATAAATTTTTCAACTTTCAAGAATCATGTATTCACATGCAAGGTACAAATTTTCTCATGAAATTTTCTCCCCCAACAATCTTGCTACCTAACTGGGTGAGTTAGAAACTTATACCATTTTAAATCATTACTTTTGTCATCCAATAATAGTGTTGTAACTAGATCACATGGGTACGCGGGATACATTTATACACAAAAAATAAAATATTATTAATAGTAACTGCAATGCAAATCAATTAATGCATCACCATGTACCTAGGCACATGGGTGAGATATGTAACAGGTTTGAAAAATGCTTCTAAGTGCATTAGCTTCACCACTGATTGATAAAATCAGTATATCTTAAAATTGCAAGGAATAAGAATATTTAAAGTAGGTAAGAATCACTAAAATATACTTTTTAAAACATAAAAAGAGTAAAAAATTGGTATATTATTATGTATTTTAAATACAACATGAGATTTATTTAATAATATGAATTAATAAAGAAAGTGGGACCCAACGATGTTAGTTGGTAGTAAATATTACTGGAAAAACAACAAGGATGCATAGACGCGAAAATTTAAATGAAGTAGTATTTAAACATTTTAGGCATTTTATGAAATATGACAAAAAGTCCATCTTTAATTTAGAGATGCATTCATTTAAAATTTAAATTCGAAGATCGCTGGCGTGTTTGTTGAAGTGAACAATAAAGGCTATTGAGAGACCTAAAGTCGATAAGGCAATGCAGTACGGGGAAGAAATTCGGAACATTCAATGGTTTCTCCCAATATGAATGTTAATTAGATTATGATTGAAGATGAAAAATAAAACAAAATGCACGAAGAAGAAAGCGTTTTGCTTGAAAACATTGTGAATGCTAACTGAGTACAAATAAAAAGTTTCAATTTTTAAAAGAAGTTGTACCTAAAAGAAAAACATAAAATCTATGATTTTTCATTAGACAAAATTTTAAGGATAACCCAAAAAAAGTATACATTTGTAAGTATGGCAATTAAAAAAGGTAAAAAAAAATTACACAAATAACACACAGAAATAAACCGCTGGAAACAATGTTGCCAACTTACCATCTCCTGTGGGTTGAGGTCTCCCGTCCATTAGCTGAACTGCAACACCAAAACCTCCAAGCTTCACTGGTGCTGAATTTTCCTTGTTTGCCAGAAGTATGCAATGCGGCTTAACATCTCGGTGGACAATGTCATTCTCATGGCAATACCTTAGAGCCTCAAGCACCTGTCTCATGTAATGGCTAAAAAAATTTAAACATAACTTCAATTAACTCATCTCTGGATAGAAAAACCACTATAATTTCTAATTTCAAAATAGCTTGTAATCCTATCCATCATTAAAAGCAATTCTGAGTTTTTCCAAAAGTTGTTCTCAATTTGTCAGCTTCACAATTTCATTTGGTCTACGGCATAAGTTTTAGGGGAATGGGTATGCTTAGACATCAAAGTTTCTCAATGAAATAGGGGCAAAATCCTTCCCAAATATGCTGTTAATGCTTTCTGTGTACTTATTCACATTCTAAAATTATTCTAGATAAAGTTCTCTTAGGGTCCCTGAGTCCCCAATAAAATGGAAACCTGACACAAAGGTGAATTCAGATTGCCTGGAAGTGAGGAAAAGAGGAAAGCATAAAAGAAAAATATAATGCATAGAGGATACAAACTTGCCTTTTTTGACGCTATATTGGCTTTACAGAGATTTTCATCAATCAAAGGAAAGCCTGAGGGAGTTAATACCTACCACTGATGCTGCCTTAGGAGGTTAAACTTTATTTTAAAGGAGCAAAGTGCACAATTTCAAGAAAGTTTTTTCTTCACAGAAAAGTTAGCAACCCTCCTGGTAGGTAAGCTTATGAGAATAGACATGGGACTGAATCGAAGACAAAAATATACAACATTAAATGGAGCTTGCTTATTCTTCAAGGGAAATGGACAACTAAAAAATTCCAGCAAAAGATATCTTTACTGAATTAACTTGTGCACAATATCAATTACACCAATGCTTTGAGAATGTATAATTTTCCAAAATTCATTAAGATGATACCACACTTTTGGATCAGGTCAGTTTAGTCCAAATTCCATCAAAATATCATGTAACTAATTAAGATTCATCTAAGTATCTGGACTACCATTTCCATTAAATATTGCAGGATGTTATGTTCTAAAACATTGTGTTTCCTTTACCTACAAGCTTTTTAAATTTAACTTCATTTCAATGAATTGATGAAACAATGGTAACTAAAATAGTAGAAAATTAGTTCATTCAAATAAAATACCAATCAAATGCTTTCTTTTCAGATGGGAAAATTTCTAACATAACACAAACTGATTCACGGAAAACATTAGCATTTATATTTCCACTAGATTTAGTAGTAGATGAGTCTGCTCATTCAGCATAACCTAACCTCTAAAAGTGCATATGGAATAGCTCAGATATATCATTAATAGTTTTATCCTCAAATGGTAAATCTTCTCTCACAGGTACCCAGGCAAAACTACTCGCACACGTATTGCCCGTACACAAAAATCAGCCAGGAACAGTAGAATTTGTTCTTTGACTGAGAGGGGCTAAATGCAGGTCATTCAGGAATTTAATTCGATCATGTTCCTTGTTTATACAACAAATTTGATTTTAGAAGCATAGAAGAATTAAAGAGCACCTTCCTTCAGCACCTAGGCCACTATGACCTTTGACTCTTAATGTTCATGAACAGCATTAAAATTACACCAAGGTGTTATTGATCGTTTTTCTTGTTCCATGAAAATACACCAAAGAAACATTTAATTTGGGATATCAATTTGAGAATTCTTTGCAATGATACAAAGCGAAATATGTTATAAGATGAAATGAAAATAAATAGGTACATCTACAAGTAAAATTCTCATCATTTTGTAATTCACACAAGGACTCCAGATGTATTCATTCATCCGTTCCCATGATTTCCTTCATATTTGGGTGGCTTTTGTTCTGATGTACTCCATCTTTAAAATTAGAAAATTAAGTTTAGGCTGGCCCAAAAGGGCCACACAAAAAGACTGATTCACTCTCTGCATCTCTGTTTATAACAATGTATGACAAAGACTTTAAAATTATTCTAAAATTACAGAATACAAGTACTAGCCCTTGAATATGATTAAATAAATATAAACTATGCATGTAAATGCATTTAATAAACAATATAATCTCATAATACCCTTACTTATAGTTTATCAACTGAAATTATTTAAGTGGTTGACAGAAGATCTACATTCTCTGACATTTATTAATTTTTATCTTGTCTTTCAGTTATTTTGCAGCCATAGAGGTTTGAAAAATAAGAAGAGTGTAAAATATATTATCCAAGGGATGAATAAAATATTTTTTTAAATAATAATCACACAAAGCTGTTTAATACCTTGCAACTGCCTCACTGTACACAAAACCAGCCATGGCACGCCGAACAATCTCAAAGCACAGGTCTGATCCATCCATACTGAAAATATAAAAATGTATTATGAGAAGACCGGCCAGAGCATATAAACAACATAACAAATTGATAAAAGAAATTTCAATAGGAATCCTTGATTTAATTCCACAGATAACATAACATACAGTGAGCAATCCTTTAAGATAGAACACAATTACATTATTTCTTTCAGATGGAATTCCAGAATGACTTGGATAACAAATAATAACTGGCCTACAGTGGATATTTCAAAAGAAATGTTAAAACTATCTTAACACTAAAAGAGTATTCTAGAATGAGGCTACTGAAGGCAAATGAGAATATTTAAAACACAATTAATTTCTCAACAGGGAAATATTAACATTCAAAAGATGAGCAACTTTCTTATTTTCAACTAAATAATTAGTTTAATCAAATTAAAACATATTCTTCATTTTAATCATACAAAACATACTACTTTATTTTTATCGGGATTTATCAATAGTAGTTAACAGCAGAAACGTCGAAAAACTAAAATGTAGAGAATTTAAAAGCAGCGGTGTAAACTAAATTAAATATTAAAACATTTGTGCAGATTTCAAAGCCTCAATGAATATTAGCAATGTACTACATGTACTATTGACTTAATTAGTTTTACAGTGGAATCAAATCAAAACCTGTTGAGTTACAAGGAAAGAGTAAACATCATGAAGTGATTAAAATTCTAGTATCATATGAATACACCAAAATATTTATATCTTTCGCAAAATGAATCATAACTAGATACCCACCTGTTTGAACTGCCGCGTCCATGGCCAACGGTAATTACTTTCGCTCTCGTAATTGTAAATCGGTTATTTCAACACAAGCATGCACTCATCCCAGAATACTAATAATTAAAATTATCATTCTATTTACTTTGTAGAATGTAAAACATCGATGTCGCAAGATTGGACGATGGAAAAAAAAGTTATGTGATCTTTCTCAAATAAGGGAGTAACGCCAATCCATTGAATTCACAAATCCACTGACTTAATATTTTGATGCAAAACGATCTAAAAATTCCAAAAGGGATTTATCACTTCTATAACGAACATTTATGACAATAAAAATATATATTGTTGATATATAATGTTGTCAACTTCTTTTAACGCTTCTAACGAATTTCAACGGTACCGCGCTACTTGATAGGACACCCGGTAGATGTCTGTACTATTCCACGCAGCACGAAATTCAAATATGATTATAAGAGGCTGCAGCAAAATCGTTTTATTTTGGAATTCATATGAAATAATACATGCAGTAGTGAATACTGAGGAATTTTTAATGCATTGAATTTTAACCAAACAGATAAATCGTCTTCATATTTAGATATAATTTAATATGATTTTACAAATGAAGATAACCTTATCGTTTATCACTACCCGTTAAAAAAGTACTTTCCTTTGGAATTCACACAAACTTAACGCACATATAAAGGTAACAAAATCTATTTCATTTTCATTGTCTTCTGTCATGTACTTTTCTTTTCTAATGAGAACTATCCTCTTAAATGGCATTGTCCACTTCGAGGTTTACGATTACATTGGGGTATATTACATATAATTATTAAATAGAGAATGAAATAGTTACTCACTACTCAAAAACCATATACAGCATCCCTTCTGAGCTGTAAGTTTCTAGCAGCTCAGCTATGTGCGGATGTTTTAACATGTGACATATTGTGGCTTCGCGCTTCAAATCTGTAAGAAAAAGTAAAATATCAATAATAATTTAATTTGGTAAATATGAAGCACAAATGCCAGAGTACACATTTGATAAAAACTTTTCCTTAATCTTAAGTTATATTTTAACTACGATAATTGAGTATGGGTAGAAATTTAAAACTTTTTTTTCACGTAAACGACTAATAAATTTATTAATTAGGACATTCCTTAATTGGGGGCCATGGAAACCCTCCATAGAGGTACATACAAGAATTTTATTAAGAAACAAAACTCTTTTCCAGGTAATTCAAACGCCATGTACATAACGCTGCATCAATGTGTTCAATGAAAGCTCATAGTTTCGTTTTTCCGATAGGAAAATTCTCCCAAAGCTTTAACTACATACGAGTTACTACTAGTTTGTAGTAAAATTAATACAACTACATACGAGCAGTATATCTTCATACGAGTTGCTAATCGTTCATAGTTATACCACTCGTACATGGATTAATTAATACTCTCACCACGCTTTCCTTTTCCAAATGGTTAGTCACTTAAAACGACACTCTTAACGTCCTTTAATGTTCCTATCATCAATTCCCTCCTGGTTATGAAAGCTTCTTTGCCTAACGTAATTCTCCATAAGTCCTTACCACTTTGACTATCTTGATCCAAAAAACTTTCGAGATACTTAAACTGTTCTACGCGCTCAATTTTACGAGCTCCAATTTTAATAGTTAACTTAGCTTTCCTCTTTCTCGAAAACCGCATAAATTTGGTTCTGCTTACATTTATTCTCATTTCATGTCTCTCGCAATGACTTTCCAGGACGATCAGCAATTCTGCCAAACCCTTATCAGACTGGCAAACTAAATCTTGATCATCCGCAAACCTAAGTTATTAGTTATTGTCAAATATTATTAGTTCTTGTCAAATATTATTAGTTCTTGTCAAATATTATTCGTTATTGCCAAATATTATTAGTTATTGTCACATATTATTAGTTCTCGTCAAATATTATTAATATTTTGATGCAAAACGATCTAAAAATTCCAAAAGGGATTTATCACTTCTATAACGAACATTTATGACAATAAAAATATATATTTTTGATATATAATGTTGTCAACTTCTTTTAACGCTTCTAACGAATTTCAACGGTACCGCGCTAATATATTGTTTTATGAATTTACCTGCGACTTTCATTCCTATCTCCAGTACTTCCCATTTCTTTTTTAGCCATTTTATCCATGCATACGTAATTTTAACGCGTGCGTGGAGGAATTAATATGTTAAAAATCCTTGAATAACTGAAATCAAAACAATAAACAAGCCTCATTTTAAACAATTCACCCACCGCGCAATGTCAGTGAAGTTGCCTTATGAGCTCAGCTTGAGATCAATTTATCTATGGGAATGAAAATTTATTAAAAATATCGCAAAAACTCCAACTATTTTTTATTATTTAACCGCATATTTGACAATCAATAATTATTTTTTTACGTCTAGCTGCTAGTTATTTCATTCAATCCATACATTCCATTATTATCGATTATGATTTTTTTAAATACGACACTACGATACGATGCCAAAGAAGATGTGAAAATATAATTTGATATTACTCTTCCTCTAACAAAATGCGCCAGATATAGGACTCGCACAAACTATCAAAATATTTAAGAAAAAGTTCCTGCATTAAATGTGGCTCCATTCAACCATTCGAAAAAATAAAAGAAACAGAAATCATCCAATTGTTTTTTTCAAAAATACGATTGTGCCATTATAGCAAGACGTCCGACACCTCAAAGAATGTACACGTTCCCTTGAGGCCATTTTGCTGGAGCAACGATCACTGCTCTAACTATGGAGGAAAACTGGGCGCCCATTTTTTGGGTTATATACGTATATTTTTGACCTTTTTAATCCCCACCCATTGACGAACTTAGTCACGAAAACCCAAATTCTTCCCGCCCATCAATGCGAAATCACGCCCGTCTCAACCCTTACTGCAATTTTCATTCCCGAAGAAATACTATATTGCTTAAATGTATTGAATTGAGTAGAGTCAGTGCAGAAAAATTCTTTTTGCAAAAGAAATATTCCATCAACATGTAAGAGGGAACATTAATTGCGAGTCTGTTAGTATTTCTGTGGAAAAGAAAAATCGTACCAATTTAAAACTCAATAAGATTAGCTTGTAAACCAGATAATATGGTAACCGAAGGAAGAGAACGGAAGGCCAATTGGAATATTTTCAAAGGTGGGAATGGAGATAAATGACGAAAGCACGTGTAAGTTAAGAAGTAAGAAAGCAAAAAAATATGTTAGGGGAGGAGAGGAAGTTGTGTGTGTGTGTGGGGGGGGGAGCCCCGAAGAAAACAGGAAAAGTGGATGACAAATTGAGAGGTAATGGGAGCATGAAAGTTAAGTGGAGAAGAGAGTGGAAAACAATAGGCTTTCTGGAAAGCATTACGGAATTAAGAAAGTATGCGGTGTAAAGAGATCGAGTTAATTTTAATGAGGGACATAAGGGTATTTAGTATCTCGTTAGGTGGGTCTCAGAAATACAGAAGTGCTATTTTTGACGTACCTATGGTTACGCCAAAAATATACTTTAACTGATGGTAGAATATTGCTTATTATAATTGTTTCTCAATGGGAATAAAATAATTCCGAAGATAAAACTGATAAACTAACAAATAAAAAAAGTAATTTGAAGAGAGAGTGGTGAGATAAGCAAGCAAAATGGAAGCCATCACAAGAAGAGGAGGGATGTTGGTCGGAATGAGACATGATACGTTCAGTTTATTGACGACCGCAATTGAGGGACAGACATACGGGAATAATTATAAGTAAGGCCTAAGATGAACCGCAAACATTAAGCAATGGAAAATGTCGCTGCAAGTAGCTATGAGGGAATGAATAGATTGACAGGAAGCAGGATAGTCTTGAGAGGTTCAACAAACCAATTCTCGGATTGAAAACCCTTGGTGACGAGGACCTTTCCTGAATTATAGCAGAGAAGCACGTATAGGTATCGTATAGTGGTTATCCACCAAGTAATATACATTAAACTCACTCGGTAAATTTCCTCACTTCATTAATTTCACCGGCCATGGTTTTCGTATTGGAGTGCCATTAACTACCTAATCAACCGACTGATTTCAATTTCACACAATGAGCGCAAAACATTTCCGAGCCATAACACCTGATACCGCTTCTTCTACTGGCACACTTAAAAGTTGATTTCGCAAACTTTGAGAGTTTAATGTGTGAAGTCACACGGCCTGGAAACTCCAACAACGTAGTTTTGGCAGTTCCCCCAGTTTTGAGTTCCGCGTTATAAATGGACTTCCGTAAGGGCATAACTTGGGTCGGAGAAGAAGTTACGCGCTGAAATGAAGGAAGGCTGTCAAATAAGGATTTATCTTTCACGCTGCGCCAATTTTGAAGTTTCACCATGCTTCAAAAAGCTCTTTCGCAATAAATTTCGCCACAAAATTTGAAGTTTTTCTCTGGCCTCATCACTCGAATACATAGGAGCGGACACTCATGGGATGTTGATTTTTATTAACACTATCCTAATAATAATAATTAATAATCATTACACGTCTTTATTGGGATGAGATTGAGACAAGATAGTCTCTTCTTCCACTTAACCCTTCGTCGTTTACATGCATGAATTACATCAACAATCATTACAATAAAGAGTGTAAGAAATTTAAATAGATTATAGGAAAATACAATAGGAAATATTAAAAAAAATAACAATAATAAATTAAATCAACGCTACACTGGGGAAAAGTTAGGTAGACTGTGAAAAGATATATCAATTTGTGGGAAAAGCGTATCCCTAACGAAAAAATCCACAGCAGAAAAACAACCACACAGGGAGAGGTGCGTGAAAAAGTCTGCGAAACCTACTGAAAAATAACGGAGTACTCAGGGATTTTCGATCGACGTCTCACTATCGTTTTAGGGAGACAAGAGACTAATTTTTTTAAAAGTAGAGAATTATGAAAACGAAATTATTCTAATGTTATCTTTTTTTATTTAGTAAATGTAGTTAATGTTGAAAATGCCATGAGTGAATAGAATCACCAACGAAGATATACTTCGGAAGATTGAAGAGAGAGGTCATGTCTGCTCAGAATGTTATGAAGAAGCGGAGAAGTACGAATCACGCGGATTGGCCATACAAAACTTGCATAAAAAGTATCGGTAGCAATTTTTTTCCTCAAGTGTGCTTGAAGTACTGAATTCTGACCGTCCGTTAAGTGGGCGCATTATCGCAGATCGTATATTGCCATTGATAAGATGACAGTGCACACCACTGTCAATGAAAATTCGGCGATGCGAAAGATCTGCGCTAAACTGTCTTGACGGACGACCAAGAGCAGAATCGACTGTCTGCTTGCGATGACCTTCTGCAACGCAATCGCGACGATTCCCCAACCCCCTTACAGTCCCGACTTGTCACCAGCAGACTATTTCCTATCTCCAAAAGTGAAATCCTCCCTCAAATGACGCCACAATTGGACCCCTAAGTGGTGTGAAAGAAGCTTGAACGCGTACCCTTGAGGGCCTTCCAGAATCCGCCTATCGGAGGACCATCGAGTCGCGGAAAAGCCGCTGGCAAAAGTGTTTCGACGCTCAAGGGGTGTACTTATAAGAATGTTGAGATATTGTGGCATTACCCAAAATAAATTTATTTTCCGTAAATTTTTCCGATACTTTTTATACAAATCATACATATTCAGCCACATAAGATTTGATGGCACCACATTGGCGGCAAGTGGCGGCGGGGTAACGCCTCGCCTGCCAAACCAGAGGTCGCAAATTCGAGGCCCGCCTCGGTGGGTTTTCCTCCACCTAGGGGCATGAATGTTTGACTTGTCTTCGTTGTAATGTATAAAGTTTAGGTAGAAGAAGGGACTATGAAGTCTCAACCAAATAAAATATAATTAGACGGCCCAGCGTGAGGAAGGCACCGTAAAGTTGATCCTAGGCCAAACAACATGGGACAGTTGGCGAAGAAGATAAGGTGCCCTCTTGTCCAGTCGTTAGAGATTATGAACAAAGATGTTCGTTCTCAGTACATTTATTTTCTTTTACTGACTCGAAATAATATGCACAGACATAATACCAATACGCGATCTATAATAAGATCCGTTTTAAAAGTTATAAACAAATTCAAATTTATGATGTAGTTTTTTAGATAATTCATCAAAATGCAAGACTTGAAGAAAATGTGTGCGACAAAGGTTTTATGCAATTAAATTTTCTCTAAAATGCACCTTTGCAAGTTTTTCTATAAATCATAGATATTTTTGTTAATTGCAACGTAGAACAAAATTAGCCCATTTTTTATCTTTCTGCACTTTTTATACATACCAAATATGAGTCATATTCAAGGCAAAAAATGTTTCCGACTTCCTTAAGCCGATCACCGTTGGTGTAAAAGTCTATTAAAATGAAATCGCCAACAACGTAAAAATATTCGAGGTCCTTTTTCGTAAGTCAATTATTAATTTATTGCTTTAAACATAAATACAGAACACAATACGTTATTTCCTAAAGACATCTTAGCTAATAGCCGTGTTGTGGCAACTACCATTATAAATAAATTAATTGCTAAAAATACTTAACATTTTCAGAGCTAAAAAACGTTAAAATTATGTAGAACAAGGATTAATTAAAAAGGTTTGTTATCTTAAAACAAATCTTCAGGCTTCAGCAAATATCCAATATTTTAGCTTGTTATAGAAAATTACCACTCAGTGCAGTCGGGTTTATTTCTTCAGGTAAATAAAAAAAACTCTCTGGGCCCAACCAAACAATAGGCCGTTTCAAATCAGTGATATTGGTATCAGTGGCATGGGTTTAATTAGCAGTACATGTCCTCTTCGGAAATCGCATGAACTTTCAGAAACAGAGAATACATTACCACTTCTAATAAAAAAAAGATTTTCGATACCTTAAACATACACGGGTATCGTGATGGGACAAAGCAAGTAAAATTAGTTATTCGAACCCTTTTTTTGCATACAAATCCCTTTCCCAGCATGAGAAATGTACTACCTCCAGGACCTTCCAGTTCTTTGGCTTTAAAGGTGATTTCCTAATAATATGTATCTAATATGTATTATTTTTTAAAAAGGACACTCCGGTTCCGTGTACTTTTTGGGGATTAGTAAAATTTAGCCTTCATAGAAAATATATTTATTTCGAGTGAGCCATCAGTGACTTAAATTCCTGCCCCTTCCTCTCCCCTCGGAAACCCAATGAATTCCCAACTTGGCTGAGAGCCCTGGTATGACATCATGGACGACCGAGCCTCTCCTTTCACCCTTCCAAAGTGCATTATTTTATTTACGGTCAGCGACCTTCCGCCTCTCTCTTGATGCTACGGGAAACATAGCTATCACAATGCCGAGCGGTGCTGGTCTTCTTGCTCATGGCTTCAGAGAATTTGTTAGGGGGAGAAAAAGGGGTAATAATTTCCGTCCACGAGATAAAATCACGAAATTGAGCATGCGATCTCATACACATTGCTACATCTAAACTTATTCCAAGAAATATTCCGGTCAATAGTGACGCATTCTTGTTTGACATGTCCTTTCTGTAAGAATTAACACGGACTAAAAGGTAGGCATAAGCGTGAGATACACTAAGGGTCATTATTTTTATTCATGCAGGTGATTGAATGAAGCGTTTTAACATGCGTTTTTGTACATGGATGGTAAACGTTCAATTTTACGATACATACAGGCATAAATTACCTTATTTTAAAATTAATAGTTACTTGTTCACAACGGTCACTGAGTTATCACGTGTTTCTATAGGATGTCCGAAAGATGAATATTATAGTATTAATATATATTATAGCATTAATATAGTCATTAGATGTACTAGAAATAGCCAATATTACAGCCGATAACTCAAAGAAGTTTATCCATAATTATAGGCGAAAAATAAACGAACAAAGAAAATTGCTCCACACTAAATACACCAAATAAAAATTTGATGAAAATACGAGATGGCCCAGAACGGTTCGTAGTCCTCCAGCCATCGTTCCGCTTTTATTCTTAAAAGCTCCTTCTGACAATCGCTACATTCGCGAAGCAAACGCTTTGGCGATAAATCACGATCAATCGAAATGCCCGATACACCGCAGCACCTTTTTCCAGCGGGTTGAGTCAGATATCTAATCCACTACGAAATTCACCACAGGGACAATAAAAAAAACTACTTTGCTCGCGAAGCAATTTATCCATCAGTACACTGTAGGTAGTAGGTACTTCGCCCTCGGTCGCTCGTAATTCATGAGATTGTGTTTTGTTTACGACAATATTTCCCCTTCGGCTCAGAGGAGGTCCCTCCGGCCTACGATGACGTCAGAGAGAAAGGGGAGGAGTTGGATGGAGGGGGGGGGGGGGGTGATGGAAGCGTGGGAGGACGAACATTAGTGACCAGTACGTGATGAGGAGTGAGCCCGGAAAATCCCGAGAAAATTATTCCTCTCCTATACGATCTAATATACAAGAATTCAAATTTTATTAGAGCTTCGCGGCAAAGCGAATGGTGAGATAAGGTCTGGCATCTCTACTATAAGGAGTACGATTAAATGCAACGTACCTAATGGCTTAGTTCAAGGTGAACTCCACGTTCAAATCCAAACTTCGTGTTGATTACCTAAGAAGGCAGGTGGACATTTTTTTGTTTGCTGTAGTTCCGTACAAGGGGTTCCCTGTTTCTCTAAGGGACCTTGTAAAGGGCACTCACATTCTACGCATGGCATAACGTTGCGGGAGTTTAGTAAGGGACCGCCGTATTAATTGCCAAAGTCCATTTTCGGATATTTTCAATTTCCCTTCCCCTTTTTGAGTATCCACAAGAAAAGAACTCATCTTATATAATTATCGGGACTATAATTAATACATCAAAAAGAATCTTTCTCTGAAACAAAAAATGAAGCGTATTTAAGTTTGACGACAGCGTTTTTCACCACGATCATGGGCTTATCACTTTAACAATGTGTTTGTACTGATAATAGTATACCAACATGAATGATATTTTTTTTTATTCAGTATTGGCTGCAAAAACTTTGTACATTAAAATATAAAAAAAACATTTCAAAACTCCTTTAAACTGGGTGATATTTGCTTAAATAATTCTGAAAATACAGTTTTACCAGCAAGCATCCGCTCAATGTGCTCTTTGGTGATCGTGGAAAATCACAATTTTTTTACGTGATAAATGACAAAAAATGTAATGATAAACAGTACGTCAAATATCGTCGGACCCCTCACCCATCACCCACCCCAACCAACCCTAAACGTAATTGAATGGCACTACCCCGCTTCCTTCTTCCCTAAAGCCCTACGTAATTTAAATCAGCCCTTAATATGTTAGCGGTAAGACTTGAAGCTTTCCGTTGCGATTTTCAAGTGCGTTGATATTTTTGAGATCGCTGAGATTTCATGTCCGCGAGGGTTGAAATTCGCCACGAAGGCTACGCGTTAACTCTTCCACCAGTGGTCAGGGGAGTCACCCTCGACGAGGAACTTTCAAATCCAGAAACGAAAGCTGAAAATGTGTCAATTGGACAATATCCAGCGGATTGAAACATCCTCATCGGTACGGTTGTTAAAACCCGCGACCAGGAGCGGGGGGTGGGAGGGGTTCCCCTGGACTCGCGCCACGAGGAACGGCATAAATTCCGCGGATTCCAGCCGTTTTGCCGGTTTCGCCGCGACAGAAGGAACGGCAGACGACGAGTCCCACGGGGGTAATAAAGATGAGAGAGAGAGAGCAGGGGGACCATCAATTATCGCCCGGGAGTTCACGCGGACGACGCCGGCGAAAGGGGCCGTAGGTATCTCAAACGCCGGTAGCTTTGAAGTCTCGTTCATTGCTCTCACGGTTCGTTTCACTGCTGACTCTGCTTTCCCCATCGAAAACGTTTTTATCGCTCGTTAGATTCCGTCCGGGGTTTTTGAGGCAAGAAAGGATGATCATCACGTCAAGCGCTAGGTGATATTTGAGAGAGAGGACGTCCCCGCAAAAAATATTCTCAAAAAAATAAGAAGAAAAATTTATTTTATCACGGCAGCTTTTGTCGAAGTTCAGTGGCATTCGGAGCACAACTATAAATGGCTTTCCGAAAATTTCGCCCGCTTTCCTCAACCTGAAATCTCCTTTCCGAAGCATCACTTAGGAGAGCAAGCAAGCTTACTTTAATGAGGCATTTTGAAAATTGCGTGTGCCTAAAAAAGTATAAGTTCATTTGGAAAGACACAGACGGTAAGATGTTAGCAAGGATATTTGCGAAAATAATATATAGGAGTACCTTATATGCTATATATTCGATCTCACGTAACTTCGGGCTTTTACGTAAGTAACTCGTAGTAAAATAAATACAATAACACCATGAATGTGCAATGTGAGAACCCTAGACGATATTTGCGAGGGGATCTCCCCATAAAAAATATTCTCAAAAAATACGAGAGCAAATTTATTTTTCCAAGGTGGTTTTTGTGTGGATACAGTAATATATAGAGTATATTTAAAAAGAAGGTTTCCAAAAGTTCTTTGCAGCGCTTCTTCAGCCTAAATTTATTTTCGAAGAAACACATTAGTAGAAAAATTAAGCCTACGTAATGAAATGATGGATTTTAAAAATAAATGTCTAAAATGCACACTCATTTTGCCACACAGCAGGCAAGATGTTAGTATGACTAAATAAATATCATACGAGGTAAGCAATTTAAAGCAACTATTTAAGGAAATAAACAAGCAAGAAATTTCAATGTAGGTCATATACGCTGGTCATAATTGAATTTTCTCAAGGCATAATATTCGGATTTTCCCCGCACATGTTCTATTTCTTGAAGTATCTTAGTATCTTTCTGGAGGAGTGGCAAATCACAGTCAGGAAATCATTGTACAATAGTATTTCAGATTAAAAACCACCCTTGCCAACGTGGAAAATTGAATACATCAATAATATTAACTGTAGGATCCTTGCTAAGACAGATGATGTGTGCATGGCATATGCGCCAATTCAGAACATTGCGCAAGGTGTGGCATTATCTCAACCACAAAAAAACCATAAGAAATGAGTGGTTTAAGGGAACCAAATATAGGATGCCTTATAACTTCTTTGTTGGCTACTTTGGCTGCTTTAACATTTGTCTCGAAAATATGGAATCTATGGAATCTTAGGCATGGCAAAGAAAAGGATATACACGTAAGTATAATTAATATACAAATTAAAATTATGAAATAAATTATAGCTGATTTTAAACATTTTTAAAGAGTATTTTAGTTGCCTTTAATATCCCTTGCTCGGTAAATGGAGTTCCTAACATTTGGTCGTGTTTACTTTGTAATATTAAGATATGTTTATGAAACGCATATTTTTTAGGGCATGCGTAAATTGGAAAAAAACTTTCATTTCAAAAAGTAACGGACTAATGGATACATCTGAATTAAAAATTAATCTAAGGTCATATGCAGGATTGAAATATATTTAAAGACCCCAGTACGGAGAAATTTTATGAAACTTGGTCGGACTTAATGCGAAATGGTCCAAAGTTTAAAATAATTTTAGGATATTACAAAGAAATGAAGTTACAATTATTACATTTACGCAGGTATTTACACGCAAGTAAAATTTGAAAATATTTTTCTACATAATGGGACAAAACGATACAAAAATTGGAAAGACAGCGATTTCATAATATCCGCTACAGCATCTTACGACTCTTTTCTCATCAAAGTTCGAAAAATATAATTTTTCAAGTCACTGGCAGGTAAATTCAGAGTAGCGCTCGGAATAAGCCATTATTTTACGCATTTGGCACTGTTTTACATTTCTAAAATAGAAAGGAAATGAGAAGCTTTAAAGTATTTTTGCAAGCCTCTTTTTTGCTTACTTGAAACCAGGGCATAATGTGCTAATCTACAAGAAGAAAACTAAAATCCAAGTATGCTCTCAGTACTATAACTCATTATTATATTTCATTATATTTTATTAGAATTAGATTTAAATATGAAGGTTTTGAATTTGCAGGCTAGTACGAATGTGTGTAAGACTACTCATTGCGATCACTTACAGGTATTATTTTTCTTCTTAATTTTAGGAACATGTTTTCTTTGATATGGAGCGTAGCTATGTAAGTTGCGGAAACGTGGTCATTGAAGCAGAAGGATAGACGTAGATTGGAGGCTTTTGAAATGTGGGTGTGGAGAAGAATGGAGAAGGTGAAATGGACAGAGAAGAAAACAAATGAGGAAGTATTTGGCATGGTGGACGAAGAGAGGGGTGTGTTGGGAGAAATCCTATGGAGGCAGGAAAAGTGGATGAAGGGGGTGTTGACCGGCAGTGGGATGTTGAAGACTGTAATAGAGGGGAGAATGTTAGGCAAACGAGGAAAGGGAAGGAACAGGATAGGGATGTTGGACGGGATGAAGGGAGGAAGGAAGTACTCAGAGATGAAGAGGGACCTGATGTAGAGTAGGTTGCTAGATTTTGTGTTTTGTTAGGAATTACAAAATATCTATTTTGCAGTTGTGTCCATCCATAAACCTACCTTAATTGGTAGATTACCTAATAATAATATGTTTTCCACTCATATATCCGATAAATTTATTGACCGAAAACTCGTGGAAATACAGGGAATAAACAAAGCAGTATATTGCATCTATAAAGTAAAGACAAAACGGAATCAATCACCAATATCCGAATCAGTTTAATGAAAAACCGAAGAAGTCCATCATAAATTAAGAAGGTGAGCGGAAGATCGCTCAGAGTATACACTACGAGGGTTTAGATAATAATTCTCAGCTAAAACGCTTTCAAAAGACATAATGACTAACAACGAAGAAGTTTGTGCTGCTCAATAGTTAATAAATATGAGCCGATAGAAAATTGAACCAGAGATGCATACGCCTCTTGGAATCCTGTTGCTGGCTGGAGACGTACGCTTAAGATGAAAAGGAAATATGCACCGATAGGGAAACCAGAGAGGAAAACAGAAGAGAAGAAGAAGAAAAGCCAACGTGCAACAGTATTGTGGAAATAGGAATCGAGAGGAAAAAAAGAAATCAGATAGATTGGACACATTTTGAGGCACCATGGACTTTTTTAGGAACTTAATATAAGGATACTCGTAGATCCCACAAATGGAAGATCGAGAGATATATACGCAGATAAAATAAACAGGAATGAAAGAAGAGCCACGGGGTCGAAAAAGAATTTGCATTGAATGGGGAAGAATTATTCGACAATGGGGAAGAACGATTGAATGGATAAGAACGATTCGACAACATGTTCATCAGAGTTGCTCCAGTTCTGGATGTATCAATTTCCTTCACTTTACCATGTACACCAGGTGGACATTTCATTTCAGAAGCATTGGACTTAAGTCCTCCACATCTCTTCATTTAATACAGCAATGAGAGTTTCCCAGATATTCTACGCCTAAACAGAGTAACACGACTATGCAAATTCTATGTAATTTATTAAAAACATGCTCAAGATCTCTCACATAAATTGATTTCAATCCAGCGTTCCAATCACTGGCAACTCGTCTCTTTATTCAACTAATTTATTTCTTTATAATAGTACTCTTAATTTTTACTTTAAAGTTTCGCATGTGTTTGATTAGATTTTCTTTTACCGGATCCAAGTTCATCATCGTTTGAAGACGCTGGATTTACCTTCCCCTTTTTCAACACCCAGTATTACAATCAGTTCAACTTAATATAAACTAAACTTTCGGTCACCTTCAATCATCTGCGCCTCAGATTATCCTCTGCCCAAACTTCCAAAGAATAACAGATATTGAAAGGATTAATTGATACACTTAACCGTTGCGGGAGATTACTTTGGAGATCTTTTAATTAAATTTTTCATTAAACAGCTAAATTAGCTGCCGGAGCCTATTGATCAAATAAAACACCTTTAGTCCCATTGATTTCCATACACTCATTATTTTCATGGGTCTAATGATTTAATCCCTTGGTACTCAAAGATAACATTTGACGATGACCTCATTTTCTGCGAAAGATCTACAGATAGAATGACGCGTTGTGAGCGATGTTTCCTGGCACCAAAACACATGGACGAAATTAATTATTTTTTTAAGCATTGATTTTAATTGGCATTGATTTTAATTATCTTTAAGCCATTTCTGTGATTATGGTGGCTTGGTACTTGATAATGCCTTAATGTTATTTATTTTAAGAGCACCAAATACAGACTAATATACTTTAAAGAGTAACTGATGAGGGTGATTCCAATAATTATTCACCTATGCTGAAATTGGTTAGGCGGGGATCACCATTAAAGTCTCCTATTCGATAACCTAACCATCATGGTTTTGTGCAACTTTGATTGCTCGTCCGCCATTAATTTTTTCATGAATGACACAAGCGACTGGAGGGTGCTTCATGATTTGAATCCCGTCAGTTAAATAGAATTTTGGAACAATTTTTTGTGTTACTTTTGAAGAACTGTCGCCGAAAAACTGAGAATTTCGTTGATACATTCAAAATATCACCCAGAATAAATATATAATAAAAAAATATAAGCCCGAATTTCCACGTTTTCCGTGACTAACATTCAATTTCATCCACATTTTTCTGTTTTTTCACATTTAACAGCAGTCTTGTGACAAACCAGTTGATCCTCATTTCACGCTCAACGGACAGTCAGTGAGTGAACGGGTAATGAAAATCAACTAAATACGACTCACCAGCTGACTATATATTACTTTAGAGGGGCTGACCTTTAAATACGTATGACTTTTGGAGAGAGAGGGTTTGCGTGCTATTCCATAAATTTTTTTGTTTAGGATGAGGGCGAGGGGTTCACAAGTGGAATCTTAGGTAAGGTTTAATATTGTACTATTAGAGCCATTGTGTTTTAAGTCAAAATGCTATTTAACCTTGAATATCTAAGATATCACTTAGATTCTCCAGAGTTATTTAATAATTTATAAACCTGATGAAAAAATTTCGATTTGTTTGCTTCATTTTACAGCACCTACTACGGTACCAATTAAAATAAATCAGGGAAACAAGTTTTCATTCAAGGTATCTCGCTTTTTTTCAGAAAAATATGCAACTGGAGTGATTACTTCTTAATCGTAATGAAAAACGCTTTCGAAATGACTGAATAATAGTAGTACTCATTAGGTGAGAGGCAACCGACAGCAGAGGTCAACAGCGATATGTACGACCGTCAGTGATAGGTGAGATCTGGACGGAACATTTTTAGGTAATAGCAAAACTACCTAATCTTATAAAAATAAACAGAAAAAAATCCTAGAGAAAATGTCTGAGGCTAGATCAAAAAATACAAATATTCTAAATGGAAGAAACATCTTTCAAAAAAAGGAATCCTGCCTGTAGACAGGCTGCATAGATATGTCATCATAATTGGAAACTATTTTTATGAGAAATATAAAATACCCGATTTAAATAGAAATGAATTACCATTAAGGGGCAATATGAAGCTTATAGCAGATAAATATCATGCAAATCAAGGTAGGAGAAAATTGGAGGTTACCATAGCTATAATTTTTAATAATACACCTAAACATTATAATTACAATCAGTAAATGCTGTGAAAAGGAAAATAAATGACTGGCTATTATACAGATTGGATTAGGGCTTGGAAAAAAACGTGACACAATATATGTAGCTTTATAATTACAACACATGAAGCTATCATTTTTGTTCCACATTTGCACCTACTGTCAAGCCAGAACTGGCTGGGTTAGCAGGACCAGAATGTGTATCCCACGCATACATTTTTAATGTACACTACGATTGTATATTATGAAGATCATATCACTATGGTATATGATAAAAATTCTCTGTCATTATATGTTGTATTGATTGTCTTAATTCTTTCTACATCATATATGATGAAGATAATGCTACAATTGTAAATTATACATGAGTATATTAGAAAAAATTAAAAAGCACCTTTATTTGCACTAGAGGAACATGAACTTTTAAGTAGAGAGTAGATCAATAGTTTATTCCAGTAGAGACATACATAGTTATACAACACTGCTATATGTTGATTGAGGGGATACCTGCTCACGCTTAAATTTCCCTTTCGTCTTCAATCGCCAAAGTTACCCGATATGAGATTTTTAAACAGTTATTTACATAAACTCTCAAGTATCCAAAACATACATAATAATACATTTGGAATTTATAGTGAAACAAAATCACTCGAGTTAGGGAGTAGCATTAGTATATTAGGCGGGAGACAACCGACCATTGAGGTCATTCATGCCCTATGCCAGTAGGTGGGTTATTTGGTAGGGGTTTGATTACCAGGGAACAGAGAAAAGTGGGGAGACACTCGGCGTCGGCAATGGCCTACTCTTAACGAAAGGCGATTATGAGTCCACAGCTTAAAATGGGGCATACTACACTCGTAGTGTTTACCACATGGATCAGCATATCTATGTTATATAGGATCGGGATGGCTATGAAATATTCTGTCACTGGCGGGAATCGAACCCAGACCCTACGGGTGGGGAGCCATAACGCTAGCCAACAAGCCAACTAGTTCTCCAAAAAGCCTGAATGAGTTTTCTTCTCTCTCCCTATTTTTCTTTGCTTTAGAAAAAGGTGACCGTTTGATGCATGAATGAAATCGCCGATAATTACACAGGATGAGGGAGGAGAGGGTTTAATTGAGGATTTAATGGCCTAAGGGTCTTTGATGAATCAAGGAGAAAGAAAGGATGTCTGAAGTGCATATACCAATCTTACATTGGTGATGCTGCATGAAAAGATATTTCAGAAAGGTTGGAAAAGCCCTATCATCTAGGGAGTGAAGACCCGCGACAGCCCCGAAGATATTTTTCTAGTACAGGAAAACATTTATTTTTTTAATCTCGGGATAGAAGATTGGAAAGCTATACCAAAGTAACGTTGGGACGCTTATGATTAGTCTGAAAAACAATTGATGTATTTTTGTAGAGTGTGTTCTTTATGCCTCGGTGAATATGTTTTGTTTCCTGTAATATTTGCATCAATTCATTTTTGCCACCTCATTTTATCACCCGACCAAATGGCCACCTTTTTACTATTGGATTGACTATTATTATTGGTAATCTACCGCTTAAGGTAGGTTTTGGATGAACACAAGCTACCAAACAACTCTCTTGTCTCTCCCAACAAAACAAAACCTAACATCCTACTCTAAAACAAGTCCGTTTTAATCTCCGTGTACTTCCTTCCTCTCTTTATTCCATTAAACATCCCTTTCCTATTCCGGCCCCTTCCTCGTTTGCCTAACATTCTCCCCTCTATCACAGTTTTCAACATCCCACTGTAAATTAAATAATAATTCATATTATTACTTCGAATCGTTATAAATTGAGGTGGGAGGAGTAAAAAAACCGATAGAGGGAAAACAATGAATAGGTAACTTAAAGAGAGGTCCAAGGGCCTGGGAGATGGCCGAAGTGAAACAAACAGGTATCGCGGGTTGGAGAAAGAGAAAGGGGCGGGGGTGGGGGGGGGGGTGGTGAGCGCTTCTCATTTGCCTTCCCTTGTGACCGGATGCGAACGTGAAAATAAAAAGTCGAGCTCTGGGGAAGCACTCCATCGGACGCTGCGTGCGGCCTCGCATGTCGAGATCAGCATAACGATATTGGACGGCGACAATACAGCGGCACTAGACATCACTCACCGGAAGTGCTGAGGCCGGGACTTGAGGTAAATTTGGCAACATCGACGATTTTCACCGCAAACTGCTGCGACGTCTGTCGGTGGATACACCTCCGCACCACGCTGAAGGGCCCCCTGTGCGGAAAGAGGAAGAAAAAAAAACGTTAAAAACATCATCGTGGACTCTCATCCCTCTCTCACGGGGCGAAACGAGAAGTGACTCACTTCCGATGCCCTCTGTCGTATGAGTCGAAAAAAGAAAGACCAGGGCACGGGGGTTTGATTCCCCAACTCCCAAGCCGTCATCTTCAAACTCCCTCATTGACATACTTAACACATGAAACTGTTTTAGCCGTCACTATGTGGAATTTGCGCGCCGAATAGACAGAATGAAAAACAGTAAAGCCAACGTTAATATTTATCCTCTCCAACCATCGTATAGATGCAGGTAAGTTCATCCAATTATTACTGATGATGGCTACACAGTTGTAAAACCATGGTCGCAGAGAATACACATTAATTATTGAAAAACTGTTTCATTTTTTCCACACCTATATCGACATTAAATCAATCTAAAGCAGATCTGACTGCTGTTGAAAAAAACCTCGCACGATCAAGGAACAGAACTTGGACGACACTATGAGATCTGGGCAAATGCGTGGTAGTCAATATGATTCCAGGTGTTTGCAAAATGTCAAGCCTTTCATTGTGGAAATGCAAACTAATTACCAAGAAATTAATTTTCTCGCGGGTAAAAATATTATTATGGGATAAATACTTATTCAACGGAATACATTTTAAAATTATTACGTGGGGAAAGACCGATTGGTATCGTTTATGTCTCCTCCGTCACATGAACTTACTCGATGAATAATACGCAATTTTCATTATTACGACCATTGATGATAAGAGACTTACTGGATACTTTTTTGTGGAAAATACGAAGAACAAACCTGGTCTCACGAATTTGGGAGAGACATATACACTACATATTTAACATATATACATTCACAGGAATAAAAATTTATCTCAGGGAATAAATACCACGGAGTCCTACAGAACCTTAAATCAGAGGATAACTTCATTTTTTGATTACTCAGAACTAAGTGCTAAACACTCTGCTCCGCGATCGATGAAGGATGAGTCACAGAGTATTTATACGAAGTCTGTCCAGAAACTATCCATCCATGCAATATTTTTAGAATAATAGCCTACCTAGAACAATGAGACCATAGTTCCCTTCGAAGTACTCCCCTTGGGACCCCACACACTTATCCCAGCGTCTCTTCTAAATTTTTAAACGATCAGTGAAGTCCTTTTTCGGAATGGTCATCAACTGCCTCAATGGATCCTTCTCAATCTCGTCAACAGACAATTGGGAAGACTGGGCTTTTGTTTAAGGGTCATAGCCCTACGAGCCCTCGTATATCCATGACTCATCTCCAGTTATGGCGTTTTTTAGAAAACCTGGGTCATCGTTTGCGGCTTGGAGCAAGTCCCATGCCTACAGCACGAAACTACTGGCGTTGACGAGATAAAAGGATTTTTTGGTCTAAGGTCTGAGGTTTTTTTGTGATGTTGGCTGGTGAGTACGGTATTGCATAGTCCTATGATCCAGTAGAAAGCTGGAATACTTAATACTTGTATATTTCTCTGCTTAAAGTTATACTCAATAATTCATAGTTCAGTAGTCATTTGGAAGTAAAAGATACAGAAACCAATGGAAATGACGGGTCTTTCTACGTTATATCATAAAATTAGTTTTCTAAAGCAGGTCAAGTTTTTGTTTTAGCTCTTGCTGCATTGATAAAATTAATTCTTTAGCACTGGTGCTAAGGTAGCAGTGATCGCAGGTTCCTTCTTCTTCAAGATGGGCTCTTTCTAATATTTACCTAATGTCTTACCATGCAACATTAAAAGATATTATGCCTTAAAATTGAGATCCAATTTCAATCAAAAAGTGCACATATTTGGCGAGCAATCTATCTCCCTCTCCGCCGAGAAATCTGGCTCGATCATGACGGCGATATGAAATACCTCCTTTCTATGCGGATACTGTATTCTAGATTAAACTCAGCGATAAGAGAGATTATGAGGTCCCTCAGGGTATTTGGAAGATTTTTCTAGCCCCCACCCCCTCACTTGCGGATGCCCCATCTCCCGTTTGAACCCTTTATCACGGCCGATGTTTTTGATTCAGGACGTTCAAGTAGGTCAAAACCCACCGTTATCACCAAAGATGCGGGTGATTTGATATAAATTGCATTTTACTGTTCGTCATTCACCTATTATGACGTGTTCGTGCATTCCGTGGCTGGGAACGGTGATCCATACATCATGATACACATTTGCGCACGCATACATTCATACACAAAAATAGCCCAGCGTGGCCGACATACTCTCGAATAGGTATTGAAGGAGATGGACTAGTGATACATATATAGTAACCAAAAGTGTTAATCGGGCCGATGGACAATAAAATCCGGAAAAATTATGGTAGACCATCTCAGACTAAGCCCACTGCAGCGTAATAACCTCACGCACCAGGTCAGGGAAGCCAGATACTTTCCCTCTGCCAACTTTGGATTCCCAATAATATCTGGTTATGGGAGAATCACACAGCTAGAGTCAAGTTAAAGTTCCCCCGAACGACCCGATTAATACCCGTACGTTCTATCTAATGATCTACCACACCCTATGTAGCTATATTATATTTTAGTTGTCAGTTTATCGTTTAAGGTATGTTTGGATGGACACAGACTGAACACTGCTACATACAGTACCTAGGCATCGCCTAACAAGGCACAACCTGACACTTCACACTACAATAAACTGTTTTTCAAAACCGAATACATTTTGTCTCCTTTCATTCCGTGCAACATGTATATCCTTTTACGACCCTTTGACTTAAGGCCTACGCCCTAATGCAGCTTTTTGCGTCTCATTCAGGTGATTCAAATGCTCGACATCCATCTTTGCGGCTCCCTTTGGATTACTCACAACGATCCCACCCCGTCCCTAACAATTCTTAGCACTTTCTCGTTAGTTTTACTTTCTGTCCATTTCACCTTTTCAATTCTTCCCCAAACCCGCATTTCAAAATCCTCCAATCTACGCCTATCATCATGCTTCAATAACCATGTTTTCACGCCATACAACACAACGCTCCATATCAGTGTTTAGGCGAGTGTTTTGTCAACATCCTCACTCAACGTCCCTGTCATCACTTCCCTCATCCTGGTGTGAGCTTTGGTGCCTAGAGCAATTCTTCATTTTGTTACGCGAACTCTCTGACCATATTGGTCCAGATCACTTACAAAATAGGCAAACTATTCTAGTTTAATATTTAATTTATCAATTCTCTTTCTCGAAAGCGTCATAACTTTCGTTTTCTTTGGTTACCATGCCAAACCTATCAAAGATTTCCTAAAGTGCCCAGCGATGCTTGTAAGGCCTTGACTGGCTTACCAACGCTCGATCATCCGCAAACCTAATTGTTTTAGGCTTGCGGATCAAAGACTTTCATTTCTATATCCAGTTGTTTCCACGCTACTAATATCATTTCCTTCACACATAGATTCAATACATGGGTGATTACGGACACTCCTACCCAAAAAAATCTTTACCACCAAACCTTCATGTTAATCAGGTTTCATATGCAAAGGTAATATACATAGGACATCATAATTTTGATAGGGAACGTGGAAAGATGTCGTTTCCGAAGAGATGTGCACTTTTTCTTAAAAATGGATCTTTGGTTTATCTTACCGATGCCCGTAACGTGCTTTATTGGGTAATCTAATGTTTTATACTCTAATTCGTTACCATTATACCTAATATTTTTTCTACGCCAATATTTTTTTTTACTCTTCAGGTGTGACGTATTGCATCCCTTACATTCCCATCAAAACCCTTAGAAGCGTACTAAATACCTTAATGAATGAACATAACAGTTTCAGGTTTAACTTTGTGGAATTCCATCATTATGAGGTTAAAAAGATAATTCAATATTTCACGACTATGGTTTCGTCGATGCTGCGCATCATCATCGGGTGATGCAGGTGATGATGATGCGCAGAATGGTCATGAAATAATAAATCTTTATTGTGGAAGTGGAAGTATATTTTTACCCTCGTAATGAATGAAAACAGTAACAATCAAAGTAAAAATATAATAATAAAATTTAAATTTTAAATATAGTACATCAGTGGTAAATTCTAATCAACTCACTGAGGATCCACATAAATTTGCACTTTTAATCAATTCCTTATTTATTTCCTATTATGAACTTACATACATAAGCACAAATCTCATTTCTTCCACTGAAATAGCATTTCATGTAACTTTAACATTATCAATTACCTTAATTAAGTAATTGGCGTCTCAATTGTCATTCGTTTCACCAAAAACGTCCCCTTTTTATCGCTATATCCCGAATTTTTTAACTTTAAAAACTATAAAATAATTTCTAAATTTTAAATATTATTTTATATTAAATTAAATAATATTCATTCATTTAAAACTATATCATGATATCTTTATATTTCCACTCACACATCTCCCGCGTCGGAAAATCATTATTTTCCATTTCATTCCCTTCCAACTTCACAATATTTCTTATATCTTATCAATTTTCTTTCCTCAGAATACTTGCTTTTCATATGAACCTACATATTATATTTAAAGAATATACAGCCATTTTTCCATGGGGTAAGTAAGATATGACATCACGGAAAACTATTGAAACCATCACCTTATCTTGCAAATTCTTGGCCCTTTCTCAACGGAGAATACGAACCAGACTTCGGAGGGTTGGGAATGTTCGATTTGCCATCTTTCCAAGGTCTCGCGGGACGCAAACGACCCAGCCCCAAGAACTCCGACACACCACGCCGCTGATGTTCATAGTAAATCAATATGGAATAAATTAAATTTCGAAGGCCGTATCATCAGAGGCATCACACTGACACCAACCCTGTTCGATAAATCTGGCAACGATGACAGTTTAACGAAGTTTAGCTCCAAGGGAACTTATAAATTATGTGACAAATTCCCTAGACAGATGCGTTAAATGAAGATCCCCCCCCCATTTCCAGTCGATATGACAATTTTAACGTCACGCAAGTTACGTGGGCATACCTAAGTTTTTTTATTTTTTTATTTTTTTTACACTGTTCAGAAAATTGGAAAACTTATCTATCAAAAATATCCATTTTTTCAGAAACCTATAATTTTGGTATGGCCGGAGGGAGTCACTTTCTTCTTAATTGAAAACTTGAAGTTACTTTTGATCAATAAAACCACTGTTAAAAATCAAATACAAAACCAAATGAAACTGGAAGATGAAAAGGTAATGCATAAAAAAAATTCCAGTCACGATCCTCAAGAATTGTGTTCAATAAATCACTCAAATGAAATATTTGTACAATATAGGCACATTTTATGAACAGCATTGTATAATGTATTATGGTACATTATCCATCTGGGAGACTATATATATATATATATATATATATATACATATATATTTTATTATATATATACACATATATACATATATATATGTATATGTGTGTGTATATATATATATATATATATATATATATATATATATATATATATATATATGTATATAAAGACGCGCAAAAACTCACTTTAGCTATCCATATTAGGCTTTGAGTGCTCGCGGTTAGCTCGGAATTTTTCCTCCTTTAATTTCCGAAAAGATCTTAGGTAAAAAAGAGCACAACAAAGACGGCTTAGCAATATTTTCCGTTAATATTAACAACCAGCAATAGTAATAGGTTACAGTTGACTGCCAAAAAACTTACCTTTTAATACTAATTTAGTAGTGTACTGTTTAAACAACAGAAAAATTAAATAAATAACTGCATTCCTAAGCCTTTTTTTGATGGTAGAGAAGTATGACTTCAATCGAGCAATAAAAGAACTTGTGGCAGTCCATTTTTTTGAATAATTACCAAGTAATTTTAGAGTGAAAACCCTAACTGTTAAATATCGTATTGCTTAGCAAAAACACACGTGAAAATATTTTCCACTTTGGACCCTTGAACAAATTGAGCTACCGACAGTTAAGATGCCACAAATATATATGCCATTTTGGCTCCCTCGAATACGAGTCTTACGAGAAATTACGAAGCGATGTCAAATTGAATTCACAGTAAAAAGTATTAATTTTGAACGGAGAACGTATTATGAAACAAGGACATTTTAGTTCAGGTTCATAAAAAATATTATTTTAAAAGTCTACACGTTTTTGAAAGATTGTTGAATTTAAAAAAAAACTACGTGCAATGTTGAACTGTTCGATAGAATATGATGCACGCCATAAGGTATTTCCAAAGACAATAGATATTGTGAATGATGATTCTACACGAAACAGAGCAATTTAAATGTTCTTTCGGAATGCAATTAGCGTGATTTTGAGTCTTGACTGCTTCGTAAATTTGAGAAAATACATTACCATTTCACCTGGAGGAAAAGAAGAGAGCTAGCAGAAAGTATGCAGCCATTGTAAGGCTATCCGAAGGGGAATATTCACATAATTAAGGTCTTAAAAGGCCACGTTGAGTTTCTAGAAGAAAGCCAGAATGTCGCATTTGAAAAGATAATTGGGTAAGTTTAACAGAGTCAATAGTTGCATTTCATTTCAAAATATTACTCTCTTTCTGCTGCACAGAGCACTCAGTCAGTGAATTAGCTATTTTTTTGTCGGGTCAAAACAAAACGCTGAAAAGAATATAATTTAACAGTGCGACATACGAAACAATGAGAACAAAAGGTATCGTGAGTCTGACCATACGAAGGTAGGAGTGGTTGCAAGCAATCCATGTCAGAACCGTTCCGAATAACACGAAAAAAAATACGTCACTCGAAGAACAGGGGTAGTCTCCATACACGAGTCTGAAGTGAATACTAAAACCAGAGATTTTCATCACCTAAGGGGAGGGGGAAAGGGGGGGGGGATGACGCGAGGCCAGGCCGGAAATTCGAATCAAAAATTCGAATTATCCAACGAAACGGATGTGGAGACGACGTGACCCCCACCCCCTCCCTCCTCAAGCTCCACAGCCCCACGGACTGCCCGCAGCGGTGACCGCCTGGACATAATTGGATGTGCATTCGTTGTTTGAGGCGGGAGACGAGTCACGCAGCGCGGCGAGGGAGCGAGGAGGGGGAGGGTAGAAAGAGAGGGCGGACAGTCGGTCGGATCTCATTCGAATCCATTCTGAGAGCGGGGATTGCATTAAGATTATGACGCCCCAGTTTACGACTGATCTCTTGAACATTTCCTCTCCCAGGAGAACACCCACAAAGCCGTCCGCTCCGCGCGGAGATGGTCAAAGGCGGGAACAAAGCACCCTTTTCACTCAACACTCACCAATTCCCCCCTAATCGACTTGCAAATCGAGAAAACAAAACCATCTCATGTTTCGAAAGGCGTAAAATCACACTCGTGCGGTATACCAAAAAAAACTAGAGCAAAACGTCAAATTATTTGCAGAAATGCAACGAATCGCATAATAAGAAAGGTTTTGCAATGAAGGAAGATAGAAAATGAAGGAAATCTTCCATCCATGATACTGCTCTTTAGATCTTCTCTCGCAATGTCGGCAGCAGATTAAATGATTACTTGTCTAAGACCATTGACCAGAACTTCGGGCCCACCTTCATTTGTAATTGATTGTCTCCCCTCTATAAAATTTTTAAACCATCTCCTAGCTGTGCTATATGGAAGAAAAAAACTATCCTTAAAACTCCTGCAAGATTAAATAAACCTCGGCTGGTTTGCTAAGGCAAAAGAAAAATTTCAGTACATCTCTGTCGCTTGCGATCTGAGCATTTTCAACTTGCAATGGCTGCTGCTGAATCAATATCGATGTCAAATTAATGAAATCTGTACCACTGATACATTACATGCTATGTTAACAATATAAAAAAAATTTTGCACAATAAAGTATGAGTATATTAAGTTTATGATGACCCTTTCTTGAACAGGCCTCGCATTTTTGCGGGATATTCTAGGTGAATTTGTACGTGGTCCCCGTGTATCGCGTAATTTCGACAAAACAAGGATCGAAAACGCTTCCGTAGGCACTGCCACTTTTTCAAGTCCATGTTTCAATATTCCATTGCGTTTTTGCTCTTTTCCCTGCAGAAAGGGTCTTAAAAAATCATGACTGCGATTAATTGTAAGGTCATCACATTTACTTCTGACAATCTGCTCACTGTTGAGAGATCACCGGCACGGAAAATAGCAAACATCAGGGGAAGAGAGAGAGATAGAGAGCATCTGGTACGCAGAAAACCGAGCAGTAATAATTCAACAAATGAAGAGCAAGTTAAGTTTATGCCGGAGGGACTTAAGGGGAAAGGAGAAGCATACGGAATGAGGCGAACACTAATTAAAATTTTAAGTTGTACGACTGCTGAAGCAGAAAAGGATAGGACACATGGGAGAACATTTCAAGGGAAAGTTCTCGCAGCACATCATATGTTTTTAATTAAATAAAACCAGGATCATCCCTAAAAAAATGAACGGAAACTAATTTTTATAACAATGCATATGTTCTTTACTTATTTTTAAAAAGAAGTATAATATTTTTCACCATTTTATGCTTTAAGAAATTCTTCATAATACATATCTAATTCTAAATTTTTCCAGAATGTCACTGCGAAAATTTATAAAATCCATATTCCGACAACCAGAGCACAAAACACGAAAGAATTTATAACCACCCATCCTCATACATATACTGCGCTAACATATCGAATATGGTTTCACCAATTTTATCACCAGCTATCCTTTAAGCGATTATATACGTCAATTTAAGTTTCAAATTAAAGTGTATAGAGTTATCAAGCTTACCAGTCGATTCTACATCTATTACAAAATTAATGTACATACTAAAAGTGACATTTTCTCAGCTCTTAAATATCTTGAATCTTCGACATCATAAAATAAATTTCACTCAAATGATTGGCCATAGTGCTTCACAATACGTACCTTTATTCACTACCATTTTTACGGAATTATTCGGAAAAGTGTACGAGTAAAGCTTCCTTCATCGCAGCCAGCTTTCAGAGGCACAGCCAAAAATTTGAAGTCATAGGTAATCAACGCCCAATCAAAATTCCTTTTCGATTCCTTCCTCAAACATTCTTATTCCATTCGTAAAAACAAACAAGAATCTGGAGTGAACTAAACTCGCTCTCGACGGGGACGAAGGGGGCTTCGTAATTGCGGCTCGCCCCAAATCACGTCGAAAGTCATTTTCAAGTTTCACGTCCACTTTCTGAGTGGAATTTCCCGTTGAATTGCCAATCACTTGCCATCATACGATGAATAATGCATGTGGCGAGCAGTTAACGGCTGCTACATAGATTCAATCACGCATCTTTTTTTTCAATATGCGTCGACGAATGCTACACCGTTTACCGTCACTATAAAGAAACATGGAAACATAGCACGACATCGGTAAGAGGTGATTTTCACCTACAACAACTCAACGGCGACCCTATTCCTTTTGTGAAAAGAAAAAAGTTTGAAAGAGAGAACGATAGTCAAGCTAATTTGTGGTCACGTGGTTATGACATGGATTTCGCAATAAAATCAAGAGTCGATGAACCTTGGTGGTAATAAATTAAAAATTAAGGGCAAGATACCAGACTTGAGCATAATAAAAAAAATATTATTTAAGTCAAGCGAATATGCAATGTCTGCCTGGGCAGCAAAAATTGCAGCGAAAAAGTATCCATCCCCAAACAATTCTGCGGAATCGTAACATGGGTGAATTGCGTAGTTACAGGCGTGATATGACGGAGTTAAAATATAAATATTAATAACCAAACAGTGACATGAAGGTTCTGATCTTCTCCCGGTTATTTAGCCCTGAATATGACGAAGTGGTGCGTTGAAACGTCTGTAGCAATTCAGAACATACCCCCGGAGGAAATCCTGCGAAGAATTCATCACAGACAGTGACACTTTTCCATCAGTATAAACTTTCAATTATCGACCAGTTTTCGATGTGCTAAGTACATTATCTTCCGGTACAGAATGAGCAGGTACGAGTGCCCTCCTACACGTAACGTATACTATATACTTTTATCCGGAAAAAAGGAATCAAGACGAAGGGGGTGAAGATTGTGGTAAGAAGTGATGGGCACCTTCCTGTTGTGAAGGGTTGGCATGGGAAATATTCAAAATCCAAGTTAACATAGTTTAAAAAAAATTAATTATGAATTGAGTCTGACAGTTCGTCGTCTCCCACAGGGCACAATTGTGTGTTTTCACTAGTGGAAAAAGTGCTACAATTAGGTCATTATTACGCAAATTGGGTATTCAAGGATAAGCATGAATTTTTACCACATACGAGTACATTCAGTATGGCATACTTGAAAGGTGCTCGTGGTACTAATAGGAGAGAGAGAGAGCGAGGAATGAGAGGGTGACGAAAGAATGGCTACTAGCTGTACCGACAATAGACGCATGAAAAGTAAGCTTCACGTGATGGGTCATAATAAGAGAATGTATAACAGCCAGATCATCAAGCAGACATAAGAGAAAATGCTTAATGTTGGAAGGGTTGACCGACGGTTCACATCTCGTGAACTGTCTCTGTTTTTATACGGCCCGCGACTGCTAGTGCTGATATATCCAAATTAAATGTATGTAATTTCTCAAATTAGTTCTTTTCTTTGAATTGAAATACAAATAATAAAAAACAATTTCGTTGATACAATATTTAACTTCCTTGGCAATTTCGTGAGAATGCTTAATTAATCAACGATTGAAATGCACCAAGTATTTATTTTCTCTCCTGTTTTCTAATGGACAAGGCTTATTTATCGATGGTGTAGGGAAGAAACTTATGGGCGGACGTGATAGATGAGATTGTGAGGCGTTTAAGCAGTATTGGATTTAACAAAAACAGAAGAACCTGGCTGAAACAACGTGTGAATAAAGGAAGTATGCGAGAGCTGTGGAGTATCAAAGAAATAACTCACATAATCTTTCGTAACCTGATTCAATACTTTACTTAGGAGTACCAACTCCGAAACAGAACAGTATTGAGGTTATGTATTGATACCGGTGCATGTTATGTTAGCATTTACATCTTAATGACAAAAACTCATTCAGTATGTTTTTATCAAGGCAATTTTAATCACAATAGTACAATACATTAAATAACTGTTCTGTTTGGAATATCACCAGAGAGAATTGTACACATTGACGTTCATTAAGGCTTCATGTTTTTGGAGACTAACCGAGAAGAACAAAAAATGATTTGACCGAGGCGCGAACCATATACACTCTATCGTATCGATACCAAAAATAATTTTTTTCACCAAGTGACATGACATTATCCTTTCGATTTTATTTGTTAAATAAAAAAACTCTCTAAATACTTTATCATACAACTATATATTGAATCAACATATACTGGAGTCTTGCCTACATACATCAACTTGTGAATACACTTAAAAAGAAAACCTTTTCCTAAGTAGCAACGGACTTAAAATATTAAAATGGATAACAGAGATATCAATACAACTTAACTATTGAGGGATGAGTGTTACGGTATTCATCAATAGAATATTTAGCAGCAATCAAGAAAAGGTTGGAATTTGAAGTCAAAGGGGAGATAATGAAAATCAAACAGGGTTTACTATGGAACGACCTTGCATGGATCATATTTGTATGTTTAGCGTCAGAAAAATAAGCGGGGAAGATATGCGCTAAAGGTCAGGAAGCTCATTTAATATTTTCGGATGTGAACGCATTAGCCAAAGTTGAAATGAATCTCAACTAACATCATTTATTAAACGTTTTTACGAAGCAAACTTCGTAATTTCAGGCTTGACTTTAAGAGCCTAAAGCTGCAGTTTAGTCAGGAAAGAAACTCTTTCCTCTGCTTCCTGAGCCTTTGCTTTGCTCCTAACACCTAAAGGACTTAAATAAGGTTTTCGCATGTCCTCCACCCTTTATAAAATGTGTGCGCAGAATGTATTGAAACAACGGAATCGATCCAGTGGAGTTAAAGGTATCCCCTTTAGGCATGAAACAAATACACTAATGTTTACAGATGACCAGGTATTGATTGCTAGAAGCCAGCACAATACTAAGTTTACGATAATAACGTCATCGGAAGCCTTTGAAGGAGGACTTAGAGTAAACATGAAGAAAACCAAATATCTAGTAGTAGGAGGAGATGCAAAACATTACTCAACCTCATAGAACCATCAAGTCTTTAAAACAGTTTAAACGTTTCGGTTCCATTATTTACGAATCTGCAAGGTGTGAATACAATGTACAAGTAGAATAAAGAGTATTTCGGGCTCGAGGACCAATTGAAAATAAATTCTAAGGAGCGGAAGCGCGTTTTAGTAGATAAAGAAAAGAATAATAGTAGAGAGCATTCTGACTTTTTGTGCTGAGAAATGGATTTTGGGTGAACGCTTGAAAAGTAAAATACAAGCTGTGGAGAGACTAATAAAATAAAGGCTGTGTAGAAGAGCCAGGATATCCAAATTAGAAAGGACAAACATTAATATATTAGGCAAGTAATGCTTATGAAAGAATCAGTGGTACAAAGAATTTAGAGAAGGATTCTCCGGTGGTGTGACCTTATTCGAAGAATGGACGAGAAAATATGCCCAAGAGCTTGATTAGAATGGTCACAATCAAGAGAGAAGAAACGTGGACAGCCTAGGAAAACATGGAGGGCAGAAATAGCCTTAATTAGGACGGATTGAGTCTTGGGAGAGGGAGATGTTAACGACCGAGAACACTAGAGAATGGGAAACCAGGGTAACCGCTTAAAATAAAAAAGCAACCCGTAAAAGTAAGTAAATCAATTATTTTCACCACCAACTTCCAATCAACGTGCATGGTTTGAATATTTACGATACGATCGACTTGAGAATTCATTCTAGGCCCAACGCGTATTGATTACCATAAGTTACGAAATTTTACTTTCTAACCTTTTAGTTCGATGGATGGGATTTCCCACTAACCCAAACGCTGTGGGCTCGAATGCTACTTTGTGTATGATACAACGTTGCCTTGTTCATGATTTGACATTTCAATAATAATAATAATATCCTGATGCATCGAATCAATGAGTTGAACATTAAAAATGTCGTCAAATTAAAACAGCACACGATTATAAAAAAATAATATCAAAAATAAACATCCTATTGTAGCCAATATACGTACAGTTAGTATGGAGCAGAGAAAATCAATAGCATTAAAATTGTATTTCATTTTTGCTCTTCTCCCAAAATTCTGCTATAGAGCATTGGCCTGTAAGCCTTGACTTCAGATCTATACTGAAATATTCAGTGAAGACTGACCTTGCTCCAGAAAGTAGTGTGTTGACTATTTTTATACCTATGCTCTCATGATACTGTACAGATTTGCTGGGCCATCAATATCGTCTTTCTTCCAGGTATCGTACAAATTCACATCAGATCTATAGGGGCATTTACAGAGGTTTTTCTTGACATACATGAGAATTTTATGTTTAAAGATGCTACGCACATCTGTTGGCAAATCTAACCTTAAAAGAGACTCATACACGGCTCGTTTGGGGGGGGGGGGGAGGGGGAGAGAAAGTAATAGCTCTAATATCCTTCTTCTGGAGAATAATGATTTTGTCGCAGTGATTCGGGCATTGCTCCTGAGCTGTATTCCATAGGTCATAGAATTATTATCAGTTGATCTACCGGTTGAGGTAAGTTTTGCATTGAAAAAAGCTAGAAAACGGAACAGCAAAAATTCCTTAGTCTTTCCGAACAAACCACAACCTGATATTTAATATTAAAATAAGTCCCTCTTCAATTCAGCATACTTTCTTCCTTCTTTCACTCCATCCAATATCTCTATCCATTTCCTACCCATTCCATGCTTGCCCAATATTCGCCCCTCTATCGCAGCCTTCACCAACCAATTGAAAATCAAAACGCTTTTAATTTATCTTTCCTGCCTCTTTTTGATTTCTCCTGCAATCCCCTTTCCTCTTCCATCATACTTATCACCGACCCATTCGTTTACCTTTCTAATAATTTCGCTTTTTCCAACATTCTCGACACCCACATTTCGAAAGCCTCCAATCTACTCATATCATCCTCCTTCAGTGACCATGTTTCATTACTGTACAACATAACATCCCATATCACAGTTTTGGCGAACCTTTAACATGATTACTTAACATCCCTGCCATCAATACCCTTCTCTCAATGAAACATTCATTGCCTAACGCAATTCTTCATCTTATGTTCCTACTACTTTGACTATTTTGATCCAAAATACTTCCGAGATACGTAAAATGTTCCATCTGCTCTAGTTTATGAAAAATTATTTTAATAGTTAACTTAACTTTCTCTTTTTCGAAAATCACATAACCTTTGTTTGGTTTATATTTATTCTTTCCCATACCTATCACATTGACTTCCCAAGAGGGCAATCCTTCCAAACTCTTGGCTGACTGGCAAACTAATCTACCAGTTGCTGTAGAACTGTGCACTATCCTCCATTTCACTATCATATTACCCGATGAGAAAAGCATGGCAAAGAAATAGAGCCTACTACATAGCAGTATAGTAACTGGTAGGCATCAGCATTAAAAGTTATAATAATCCACACATGGACTTAGAAAGTCTCTCTGATCTGCCAAGAACGGGTTGACCCCAGGTTACGCAATTGATCGTGGAAATAAAACGATTAATTGCCAAAAAACCTTAAAAGCTCAATTACTAACACTTATAACCCAGATGCTATCTTACAGAAGGAAGAGAACCTATCAAGCTTTAATTCTTAATATTTCTATGCCGGTACGCTGAGTGCGGTGTGACCTCATCCGTCGAAGCCACTCTGCAAACCGTAATTACTACTAAGTAGTTTTACTTCTTACATTGATCGCGTGCCTTAAGATTTAGAGGGGTTCTTCAACAGTAATAGCGTAGGCACACAGATAGCGAATACTTAGCGCCAGAAATCCCTCTAAGTACTCGAAGCTGTGCTGCAGATGAGGGGAACGGAATTTTTCTCTTATTATGTTTCAATTTGCATACCGGCATTAAAAATTAATCAAGACCACATTTTCGCCCTGCTCATTATCTCTATACGAATTCCCGTGTCCCTACTTTCCCATTCCATGTATGTCTCGACGAAATCGTTATGCTTAAAAGAAATCTTCTGATATCAGCAAAGGTGGAATTGAGGTCACGTGCACTCATTAGGGTGAACGGATCGTTAAGGTAAGGGATGAATTAGGGCACTGAGAAGGGGAATTGGATGGAAATCCTTCGTTTGATGAGCCAGCCAATTTCGAAGAAAGTCAACGCGCGAGCGCGAGATTTAGATTGTTATCCGAATGGATATCTGGCGGGATAAACTCAAAGCCAGAGAGTCGAATCCCGTCAAGGGAATGTTTAAAGCGTCCTCGATTAAAGTGACTCCAGCTCCACGTCGAATGACGCAAAGTTTTCTGCGAATTTCGCCAAAACATACCCAGAGAGAATTTTATCCATCGACAATTGCAACAATCCGCTCTCCACGCCTGTTTTATTTTTTTCTTAAGAAGTGTGCGCATAAAACAAGGTTCTCAATGGACCATTCTTAAATCATGAGCAAAAGGAACATTAATTTAAAATATAATTTAATTACTATAAAAATACCCTAGTTAAAAATAATCATATCAAAGTATTAATTTAATACTTTCTGACTGGTGAGAAAATATAAGTATACCTAAAACCTTCCGATGTTACCTTGGGAGATGCTCGCGCGGAAAATCATTCCTCCAATACTTTTCAAGTTCTCGTCGTTCTTCGGTTTGAATTGAAGTAATTTAATAAGGTTGTTGAATGTAAATATTTATCATTCATCAGTTTCTTAATCAGCAAATTAATAAGTTATATCATTATTATAGCTTAAGAATAGATCATATTGTTTATTCAAGGTAAAATGCTGGGCACAAAAAACGAATAAAAAAAATTTTCGTTTCTAAATAAAACAATTGTTGATTTGGAACACCTTACCTGCAAAACTATTCGAGCATTTTCCTAACAGAGCGCATACTTTTGAGAAAAGAAGTAAGAAATTTACGTAACAATTTGATTGATGCATGGTGTAAAATTATATGTAACAGCAAATTTTTTTTTTAATTTTTTTTTCTTGGTGATTGATTAATGCTAATGAGATGGGGATTTTCTTGTTTTGTGAAAGAGATTTGTGCTTGGAAGTTTCCTTTAAGAGTACTTTTTTTTACTGACTGATTTTATTTATTATCTTTTGTGATTACTTGGGACTTGTGTGCTACCTGACACTGTCTATCTGCACATGTAAATTTTAATAATAATAATATCCGCTCGCTGACTACTGATTGATACGATTTACATTCATCTAATAATATTTTACACTCATATCATCCAAATGACATGTACACGGGACGAATTAAGAAGAACGTGAACCCGAGAAGGTATCAGGGATTAAGGGTATTGACATTAAATAGAGTAGAATGGAGGGCTGCAGTAAACCAATCCTAGGATTGCAATACTGATGATGATCATAAAATTTTAAAATAAACTTCATAATTGCATTGGAAATATAACAAAATATAATAGCAAAAACAGGACGCGTCAAAAAGTATGGGCCCGATACTTGAAGGGTGTGGATTGGTGGAGGGGTGAGACATTACACCTCTACCGGTACCTCTGACATTATTAAGTACAATTACAAAACATAATAGGGCAACTTTAAGCAATTACATATCAGGTCATATCAACAATTACATGATCTACGTTAAACCAATAAAATGAGTATTACAATACCTCTAGATCCTCAAGAGGTCACGTTCAAAACATTTTAAATGCCAAAATATGGATGGCGCCGAGAATATTGCTCACGGTAATAACTGTCTAGGTCGTCAGTTTTCCAGCATTTTCCATTTTCGTCAGTTTTTCCATAATAACACACTAATTCGAGAGGCAAAAAGATTACATGGCTAAGTCTACTTCACCAAAACTCTAGATTTCATCGACATCATATGTCTCTCACTATTTGCTAACTCTTACGCAATATTACTCCATTCACTGTATTTATTTTATATCAAACCGGTTTCACGCGTATTTATCAGAAGGTGATTTTACAGAGACTGTATTAAAGATCAACAAACGTCCTTAATTGCGAGCATACGTGGTGTAACTGTGGGTAGAAGAAATTTCTCGTATTTATTATTTCTCATATTACCCTATGTATGCAATTCATTTGCTGTTCCTTTCATCGACGATTGTTGTTTTCGGTTTTGGAGATGTAATTTTCATTGCTGGCGCAGTAGGAGAAAGATTGGAGAGAAATAAATCGTTTTTACATCGGGAAAAACAATATTTGTGACTCGGTTAAACCTGCCCGTTCCTTTTGCCTTGATACGTGTATGAAGGAAAATAAACAGTACAATGCTCCTGATTTTCTTTTGCATGCATTGGGTTTTTTATTTTATGCTTTTTTCCGATTTTATATCTAAAGTTCTCATTTTTTTGTTCATCAGTATTTTGTTACAATCCTATTTTAATTAAAAGCATGTCTTTTAAGTGCATATAAGCTGATTTGGAATTAAATCTGTCGTATCTGTTGTTTTAAACACTTGTGCAATAGGTTTGTTTAAGTAAACAAGGCATGTGTGGTACTGGAAAAGACCATTGATTATTTGAAACTGACAATTATCCCTAGAGCATTAGTAGTTGTCAATTAACATGTATTTTAACCATTCATTCGTTTTTCAAGATAGCGCAAAATTCACTGCTTCATGGAAAACGTAAAAACAATAGCAAAAAATCTATTTATTACAAAATAAGGTAAATCGAAATACCTTCATCGCTCCACGACGGTTCTACCATGCTATTTCTAGTTAAGGGGGGATTCTCTCGGACATCAAAGGCTAGAGATAACTTTTATTGGTCGGCCGATGCAAACTTTGGGACAAAAATTGGCAAAATGCCTAAAAACATAAAGTATTAATGATCTGTCCGTAAAACCATCAAAATCATTTTATCTATATTTTACATTATTGTTACATTTATTTCTCTTCGTTGTTTTAGTTAGAGAGGAAACACTTGGGGACATAGGGAGAACCGAGTCACAAACGATAAGTAAACATTTGTTTCTTAGTGTTATTAATTCACATTCCTACTATTTTCAACGCCACCATTTCCAATTTTTTGGGTAATTTTCAGCAGTGTAGGTACCTCCTAAGTAAGCATTCATTTGAAAATTACGTTATGCGCCGAAAATACTTGCCATTCAAACATTATAAAGTTGATAACTGTCAAAATTTTCTTGTCACCACCCATCAGTTCCCTCACAATATACCTCACACCGTAAAACAATTTCGTTTCACTTTACTCGGTCAAATCCCGGAATCGATTGATCAATGGGCATAAACATTACGCACCCGGGGAGTACACTATGAGTTTACGCGCTCTACGGCCAATTCCTAGCCCAAGGGTTTGAATACAGACTAGGGATATAAAAATTGCGGCATCACGCGATGGATCCACCGTCCTTTTCCGTACTTACGGCGTTTATTGTCTGACCTCAAGGGTCGAATCACTTAACCACTCAGTAATACAAAAAAAAACTTACTGTGCAGTATTAAGTGTTCCAGACCAGTGTCATTCATCCAACGTTTGTGGCTTAAGAACACGAAATGAACATACCCATGGAAAAAAGGTTTAAAATTACTTTCGAACAATTAAAATTTTCTCAAAATTCCTCCAAAAGATTTTTTTTACGAGTAACGGCAACCATTTAAACTTGAAAAGACACCGCATTAGCTAATTTTCCGTTACGAAACGTTTCCTAAATTGTAAATCTAGGTCTTGGATCGACTCGATCGCTTCAGTTACCATCCCTGTTCACCAACTAAATGGAAAATTTCTTGAATGTACAAAATTTATTATCATTATTATTTATTAGTTTACTGTTTAACGCAATCTTTAAATGGGCACATACAACACGCCTGCATTTCTTAGTTTTGTCTAACAACACAAAATCTGACCCCTCACACTACAATAACCTTCTTCAATTGGTCAAAAATTTGATCTCCTTTCATTTCATCCATCATACCGATCATTTTCCTCCCCTAGCTCGCTTGCCTGACGTCCTTCCCTCTAACACAGTCTCCAATATCCCACTACTAATCGCAATGCTCCGTATTCATCTTCCCTGCCTTCTTTGTATTTCTCCCAAGAAGCCTCTCTCCACCCCAACCATACCTAGAACTCATTCGCTTAAAAACTTTCTGCCCATTTCACGTTTTCCATTCTTCTCTACGCCCGATTTAAAAAAAAATCCAATCGATACCTACCATCTTAACGACTAACTTTCCGAGGGATATAAAATCCGGTCCTAAACGAAGGTTTTAACTGATATTTTACTAATCTCCGGACGATATGTCGCTGTTATCAATACCCTCCCCCTCGTGAAAGCTTCTGGGCCTAATACAATCCTTTTTCTTATATCCCTATCACTGTGGTCATCTAAACTGACTGATTTAACTAACTAAAGCTTGATAATCACCGAATAGAATTTATCCCCCGCAAATAGATTTCATTACTTTTACTTACAAATAGTTGCAATGAAATACACTTAAATGCAGACAGTTCAAGAATTTTCAAGATAGAGCACCCACTGATACGCAACTGCTCTCCAGCGGAACTAATTGCCTCAAACATAATAAATTGTTTATCTGTTTTCACTTGCCATGCTCTAGCGGCCAACGTGGTAACTACTCCCGTCAAAGCTCCTTCGATTACGCGAAATTCTTGTCACAGTCATTATTCAATCCTCGCGCGTTCTGTTGCAAAAACCAATGCTTGCGTCCAATACGCGCTGTTCGAATTCTCTTGCCAAACCGCGGTAAGGGTAATTTATAAAAGCCCAACTAACAAAGAAGAGGAGGAGTTACTTATTGCCGTCACATAATATCACATGTTTTACACCACAAAAAAACATAACCGTCACCACAGGAGCTTGCAGATAATCCGTTGAATCGTTCGAACGCGAAGGACTCCGAAGACAAATTTCTCGTGGAAATACATACTTAGGCACTCTAATTAACTCAAGATATCACATACGAATGTGGAGGATGGCTATTTCCCGTAATTACAAAGATTGAAACTTTAAGTCTTCCCTCCTATCCCTTTAAACAAGGCAAACTGAAACAAAAGGCTCCCTCGTCTGTTCGTATGTACGAGTATTTACCACAGAAACATACCGACGAAATACAAAACCTTCAATAAATTTCTACTTTTTGAATTTTAGGTGCGAAAAATGACACCAGAAATGGTTTTAATCCGCGAGTAATCCTCGCACACACCATTCCCCACCTTTGTGAGGTTAAAAAAAAATCGTCGCGGAAAATTACTTCACAGTGCGATCCGAGGAAAACGTAGGGCCATATTATAAGACGAATAGGCAACGTGAGATGAATTCTGGTACCCTTAAAACGAATAAAAAGGCGAAAATTCTCGCTTTTCCTCTCCCCCACCCCTCCCGTCACTGGGAAAATACGGTTTCCCAGGAGAGAAAAAAACCACTTTCCCATAAAGGAAAGAAATCGCGTTACTTTGCGCAGGATACTAAAAACGAGTGAGGCGCTCGAGAAATAAGAATGAGATGCCGTTATAATTCATAGATATATAATTTTGAAGATTAATATGGCTGAGGAAAGTTTTGGCCAAGGGACGGAGTAAATACGATTGCGCATGAGTTACCGAAATGTTGAATGTTGCAATAACAGGAGCGAAAAAATATAAACAAAAAGCAAGGCAAAGGCTAAATATAAAAAGCTGTGACGTTTGAAAGGGGAGAGAGATATAGATCGATGGGAAATACAGTCGTTGAAATAATTTTCTAAATTTTCGTCCACATGATAGAAATGAATCAATAAATCGCAAACCGAGGTTATAACGTTTAGTTCCATTCAAGCATCTCAAGCGACAATCATTATTACTTTCAAACACTATCTCGTAGCCATGTTTAAATAACTGATATCATTTTCAGTGTCTCGCATACTAACGTTTTAATTTCACTCATCATCGTCCACGATAGAGTCTATCAGAGTTAAAAGACAGATTATAAGCTCTTGTAATTTACACATACGTTGTCAGCCGATTATAATAAATAATGCGAAACTTGTTAATTGCATACACTACGCAGTATTTGAATTTCTAAAGTCGTTTATTACATTTAAGACTGTACCAAGAGTACTTATTTGGCGAGTCGACTTGGTAGTTTTGAGAAATGGGTCCCAGATTGTTAACAAAGCTTCAAAGAGAATTCCCTTACAGCAGTATTCATGAAATATTGATGAAAGGTGACCGCGACCAAATGGAATTATATCTTTTAACTTAATTTGTGGGAAGAGAGAATGTTAAATATAGCTAATTTATCCAATTCTGAGAAGAAGGAATATTGCACATTTATTACGCGATGAGACTCGTGTAACATGAAGCACGTCATGGAGTTTGTACCGTAACTTTTAACCTGGTCCATTAATGGGGAACAGATACATCAAGAAAATGAAGGACAGCCTTAAATAACCTTGCAATCATTAAACGGAAAGGGGAAACTCTAGAAGAATAGGTCATAGAGGGAGAAAGAGATGGGTGTCTTTTCACTTGTGTTTATCCACGCATATGATACGCTGCTAGTATCTGGGTCCTTACGTAGGAGATACTGGAATTTCAACGGATACCTACAATTGGCAGCAAAGACTTCATTAGCAAGGAGGTATAACTGGTCAACTAGGAGAAAAGAATGAACGCGTCTCCAGCTTCAGGGAAGTCATGAAGAAAACTTCTAGAAGATGCATAAGATTCAAGTGAGTACGATTTAATGCGGAGCATAATATTGAACCCCTTTAAGGGTGTTAACCTAGAGGCCATTTACCTCAATCAATTTTATAAATCAAAACCTTGCGAAATATATTCGTAACTAAAAAAAGACCACAGGAATCAACCCAAAAGTTGTTTTATCAGGTAGGGTGAAGCTTACCATGTACTAAGCCCTCTTAGAAGACCGAAATGAACACGTTAGGGAGGGGGGGAGGGCTGCATTTCCATTTAATGTGCCATCTGCGGTCTCCAAGAAATTTCTGGTACCCGAAAACACACACATCATGGATAAAAAGCTGAGAGAATCCTGAGTCGCAAGGAATCGAACCACTATCCCCCGGGTAATAGCCGCTCGGCCCAAAGATCTACGTCGCCCCTTTGGCAAATTTGCATCCGTTCCAAAATTGCCGTCACTTCTGCCTGGGATTATTATTGCGAGACAAACAGATCATCCCCAAAAGATATGACTACACGCTCCAAGAGCAACAGCAGGTGTCCCAAGCGTATAATTTGGCACTAGCGGCGGCTCTCAGGGTTGATGATACGTATTGATACGGATGCTGCGTAATGAAGGGCCGCTGGTAATAAATATCCGCGTGGGAGCCATTGAGTGGAAAAGGTAGGACGAATCCCTCCGCCGGTAATACGAAATTTGCTCCCATAAAGGATGTTCCTGGCGCTGCGGTATTTACCGCCACCTCCGACAGATTGGGCGTTAGCTATTCTGGAAGACGCTGCATCGACCTGCCGTGGAAGGACTCGTCAGGAAGACTATAGGCATCAAGATACCCATCTCTTAGCTAAAAAAATATCCACCGATTGTCTAATTCTGAGATCATGATTCTACCAACGCAACACACTAAATAAAGAAATAAAGGAGCTGGCAAAATGGTTCCAAATAAATAAATTAAAACTGAATACTAAAAAAGTAGCAAAAGTGCTGATAAAAATTCAACTAGGCAGATGAATACGTGTTAAAAAATATAGAAGAATAGAACTAGAAGGTTATATATTAGAATACCTAATGGAAGTTAACTGACTACGCGTGATAATTGATTACGTCGAAGTTTGAAAACCATTGATGGTTTCCGGCGTAACTTTATAGAATCGATACAATTTGGAAATGAAAAATAGTAACTTTATGATTCCACTGAAAATGTATTACGAGACGTCACGGGTTTGTTGAACGTCGAAACCCGGGTCGTCTCGTAATAAATCTTCAGTGGAATTACAAAGTTACCATTTTTCATTTCCAATTTGAAAACCATGTAAATTAGGTTTATTAAAAATGTTTAAAATATTGCATTGTTATCCAAAGTAATTATTCATCAATATGGACAAAACTCGTGACAGATAAATCGATGACAGTCCCTCACTCCAACTACTGTCTCAAATTCCTATTTCACGAGCAAGGAAAATATTTTAAAACTGCAGCAATTGCAATCAAGGGTTATGAGGGATTTACTAAAACAATGTAATCAACCCGAAGGTTGGTTTCATAGATGGGAATTGAACTCCCCTACTATTTAACTAAACGTCCCTTTAGAATCGAGATTTCGTGAAGTAAATGCTATTCTATTGTGAAATGGTAGATTAAAAGAAAGGCCAATGTGATAAAGACAAGTTTATCAAGGAAAATTATAGGGAGTGCCGATATTAAATTCAAACACGTCTCGTATAAGTAATCGCCATTTTATTGTTTGTATTTTCCTTGCTTTGTACCAGACTATTTAAAAGATTTAACTGAACATGGCAATTCTTAATTTTCAAACCCCGTCACATTTTGCCCAGTACGTGACTGGGAAACCTAAGAAGTTATTCTCGCCCCTGATTGGGTAACATTCCTTAATTTAATTAATTAAATTACCGTCAAGAAAAAGTTTTCCCCTCACAAGTTCCATTGAATTCGCCTTAATATTGAACAATACGTTCATATCAGTATTGTATGTTTTAGTCAATCGTGGCGTTGTAGTGTCAGCCATTATCGTACGTGATTGGAGAACTTAAGAATTCGCTCTCCCCAGAGATTGGTTAACACAGCGACTTAGACTTGAAATGATGAACATGAGGCGTCTTTTTCATTACATTATGCTCATAAGCCACAATATGAACGTTCCCATCCTTCTCCCATTGCCTTAACTTCAAATTTCTCAAGTTAAAATAGTCACTCGATGTGAACCGACATTAAGGTGGTCCCCGAATGCTATTATTGCACTCGGATCTGCTCACGGTCTCCTCCGAAACTTTTCTCACGTCCTTGCATTATTTTAATTCCCATCGCATTAACTGCTTGAGCTACCTAAATTCTTCACACCCGCGGGCACCGGTGTGAGAAATTAAACGCCAGAAATTAAGCCTTTCCTCCATTCGAACGAGATATCAGCCGAGACTACTCGACGGGAATTCTCCAGGAACATCTTCGACGGACTTGGCTTCGCATTGAGGCGGAATACATAAACCCACCTCCCATTCCCCCCCCCTCCAGTCTCTCCCTCTATCTCCCTCTCGAGGACAGCTAATTCCTCCATGCTCCATACAAATCTCGACACATCGACGACGATCGGGGAACATTTTATCCCCCTGTCCTCCCGTCCCCTCCCGATGGGAGAGAGACACACATTCTCAACGGTGCATGCGTGCTAAAATTTCAGAAAAACATTTCGTTTTCATAAGTTTATCTCACCCACTTTCGCATTCATGACGTCTCCGACAACAGGTCCTCCGATGGGGGTTTAAGGAGGGAGGAGGGGTAGAGGGTGAAGGAATGGAGTGGATGGGGTGAAACGGAGCGAACATGACACCTGCCACGGACGAACATGGGGTTCGTCGTTTTCGGAAACGATTATTAAGCGGGGCAAATAAGCACGAGGGTGGAATGGAGAAAGAGTGGGGGAGGAGGAGGGAAGATTCTTCTGTAAACCCCCACCCCATTCCCATCGGCTCCTTTCCCCTGGAACGTCTTGAGCGATGGGAGGAGAAGAGGAGTGGGATTTGAAGGGGAAGGGAAATTGGCAAGGTGAAGCAAGGAAATGAGGAACGTGCCAAGGGATGACAATATTATGCGGATAAGGCAATATTCGAACCCCTTTCCGGGGTATTGTCGCGACGTCGATGTTTTATTAGCCTAGACGTATAGAAATTTGGGTACAATATTAAGCGTAATGTCCTCCAGCCACCTTAATACAAATCACTCCAACGGCATGATCTTTATTGCGTATTAAGGTCCTTTTGTTATTGCGAAATAATGAAATGGAAATTACCCAGCGCGAATTGTGGCATACGACGCGTCATCATCGCGTGGCTTGTCTTATGATTAAACTAATAATAATAGAATGCTCATAATGATAATGCATTGGCTTTGATACGTGTTTTGTGCAATAAATCGCCGAGGTAATTAAACATTTTAGTGTTTCTTTATAGGCTTGATTTCTACAAAATAGAGACTGCCACTATTACTCATGCCCTAAATTTACCTAGCCTAGGTTTGGCTAAAATTCAAGATTTCACCACCAATAAAGGAACGCCGTAGCGGTACTGTTTGTGCAGACTTTCTTGCCAGTAGTGTTTACCATTAATGGTTTCCTCTCTTTTGACATATTTATTGGTTTCAAAGAACCATTCCATATTTGTGTATCCATCGATAGCCTCTTAACTCAAAGAGGGTTTCAGTTTTCTCCAGCTTCATAATAAATTAAGAATATATCGTACGATATTTATGTAAAAAAAATATATTTCTTATTTCAAACCTAAGAAGCTCAAACTGCTCTTCGTTGTTATCTACCCCACAGTCCTTATTACGGTTTCTACTCTTTTCCCCATTACTCTATTCCTTACATACTTTATCTAATACGATGTCCACCAATACTGTCCGCGTTTCTTCGATATACGACGAGTTAGGTGAGGAAGCTATCATCTAGGCATTTTCATCTTGAATCAAATATAAACGAGACCCAATCCTCTGCAGTAGGAACAGATGGGGTAACACGCATTATCATCTAAATCATTAGGATCTTCAATCGAAGACAAATAATTCAGAAACGTCCGACAGAGAGCTTGTCAATTCAATGATCAGATCCCAATTTTTCACACTTCCTGAAACTGAAAAAAACTGGAGACCCATGGGGGTATTTCAATCAGATTAGAAATACATTATGATTTTTAAAATCTTACCAAGATCAGAGAGTGTATAAATGGAGACGGTTAGGACTACTACTCGCCGTGACACATTAACGTTTGGGCACACTTGAGCGGGAGTGTATCACGATTCGTTTTGCTCCATTGATATAAAATGAATTTTCGTCCATCATTTACTGAGTTTCCACCGCACCGCTCCAAAGGAGTCGAGGTGAGATATTAGGGAGATGAGGCTAAGTGTACCGGCTTCCCACCCCAAGAGTCCAGGTTTGAATCCCGGCAGTGACAGAATTTTTCAGTGGTATCCCGATTCCTACTTGGAGTGACATATAAAGAGCACTTCAAGTTGAGCAAACTGTCCGTCGGATTGGACGTTGGATTGTTGCACCCCTTGGCACCTTTCGTTCATATTAGGTCAATTCCGACGCCGGGTTTCTCTCGGGCCTTCTTCCTCCATTCCCTGAAAATATCTCATCTAACCCACCCAAATACCCACTCGTACCTAATTGCGAAAATGATCGCCGAAGGTGTCGGTTGCCTCCCCAAATAAATTACCACTACTACCAATGAGATATTTGAGAACAATGGACGCCGTTACGAAGAAATAACAATGAAAAACATTTCTGTTGTGCTTAAGTATGAAATTAACTCAATGGTTTCTTTGTGTTCCACCAGCTACAAAATAATCACATAAAAAAACTATAAATTTTCTCATGTCCGCTACTCATTCCAAAACAGAATATCGTCTAGTCTTCTTCTGAAAATTAAAACGTTTTTGGGGGTTCTAATTGACGAATATTTGAATTGGAAATCCAATACTAACAATTTTTGTTCCGAGATTTCCTTTTGGTTATCTCCTGAAAAGAGATTCATTAGAAATCAGAACATTTCTGTAAATGTATACTATAGCCATAGTTTCAGGAGAAACAAGCGCAATATTGTAGCCTTGGGTTAGCCACCTCATCATTCAAGTATATTCGAATTGCAGAAATGTAATATGATAATTATTGCAACTTAAAAAAAAAACAATTAGTCGTAAAACACTATTTAAAGGTTTAAAATTATGAAAATAACTAATATTGATGCTTCTTAGCCTATTTTAAATGTAAAACAAAATAATATTTTTATGAATTTTAATATGAATCCAAAGGTCTATGACAGATGGGTAAAATTGAATACAGAATTGCTTTTCATAACTTAACAATGTTCTTCATGAGTCCAAATTATACAGATTCTGAAATCATTAATCATTTACCTATGAAAATTTAAAAAAATTGCACCGTTCTTCAATTATAATGTAGAGCTATGAAATTACCTCAATGTAAACTGCTTTCAGTCCGTTGAAGAATTCTTACATGTTTAATGCCATTTCATAGATGCAAATGAATATATACTGTTCTTACATGTCTTGACAAATGATACAAGTATATTCCAACCTATCTTGATTCTTGCTTATTAAGTCCTGTGACCAATAAAATATTATTATTGAAAATGACTCAGCGAGGCGCAAGGGAACGACGGTACGAGTATTATTAATATTCGATAGTTAAAAATCTAATGTGGTGAGCATATTATTTACTCCACACGGTTTTCTTTCATTTGATCAAAATAAAGGGGTGCATTATGTATTAATTGGCGGTACCATATTGCATTACTAATGCCAAAAAAGAAGTTTTTACTTGTGCCCAAACAATGAGAAACAAATAAATTGAAATCATCTCCTATTACAGCTAATTATTATGTAACGTACAAGTAAGTAGTAGTATAATGTACGTAGCCCCGTTAAAGAGAGGACACCGGTGCCGAAAATGGGTTCTCCATAGTGACCGCATTAAAATAAAATAAAAAAACACAAAAACCTGTACGTGAAAATGGTTTTCAAATTTTTCTTGCGATACAAGTATACATAGAAGAAGAAGGACCGTACCTCTCTCCGAAGAAGGAGCCGTACCTGTACGTCGTACAAGAAACGGCGAACATAGCCACAAATTTCAACTATTTAGCCGTATAATGGTTTGTTTTCCACGCTAATGAGTGAATTTTTCATTTTTTAATGAAAATAATGATATGGTCCCAGACGGAAAGTTATTTTAGTATTGATAAAAATAGTTCACAGACTCGTCAACTCAGATATCATTGGGAAAATGGTCAAAATGTGATTGGGAGACCTGAACATTTTTTTTTCTTACAAAAAATCGAAGCTAGTTTATTCACGCAAAAAAAATATTTCCCTACACTGCGTATGGAGGCAGTAACACTAAGAATCAATATCCAATTTCTTTCTGATTCACTTTGAGATGATTGATTTAAATTAAATTGGATGAAATTTAGTTTGGATGAAGTTTAGTTTTTTCAGCCTAAAAATTGACTTTTGAAAAAACTATGATTTATCGATTTCGTTCGTAATTCTACCGTTACCACATCGGTTTTGTCCTCGATACAAAGTTGTCCCGGCTTGGCGCATCGTGCCGCACTCTTGGATAGGTCGATACACATCTCGGCGAGCGTCACCGACCGTCCCTAAGTGCTTATAATCTCTTAGGTCTTTTAAGTCGTGACGAGCGACATCTCCCCGGAATGTTTTTCACCTCGCCGTCAAAATTTTCCTCGGCCTCTCCCCTTTTGTTCTTCCGGGAATCTAAATCTTAAGAGAGTTTGGCATCGAGGCTCTCCTCTCACCCACCGGAAGAAAACCATGATGTTGTCATAAAATCCCAATACGTCACTCTCAACTTGGATTATATCACTACTGATCAAAACTCGGGCCGGAAAACCTCTCTCACATGCCCCATTACCTTCGCAACCCGACGCCTAAAAAACCCCTTTTTCCGACCCCCCACCCCCTCTCCGCTTCCTCTTCCGACACCCTATTGGTACGCCTAACTTCCCCACCTCGACCCCTCATTGTGACCCCTCCTCAACCGCCTCAAAGACCCCCTTCGCCGGGCCACCGTCCCCCTTTCTCCACCCACAACCCCACTTCCTCCCCCCGCCTCATACGCGCCAAAACAGGTTTAAAAGGGAAAAGGGTGGGCAACGAGTTCGTGTTCGAGGAGGGGTGGCGGATGGGGGGGACTTTGATAGGCGTCGGCGCTGGTGGAGGCGGTTGTGTGTGGGGGTGGGAGGGGTCTAAAGGCGGCGTCGCCGGCGCCTCGTCGCCGACAGAACGTTTTGGGCTCTTTCTTGGCGCCCCCCTCCTACCACTCAACCAAAGTTCCCGCTCCCCTTTGTCGCACGCCCTTTGGAGCGGCGAGACCCTCCCACCGCCCCCGCCGCCTCCCGCCCCATTCATTCCCCACCCTGGCACCGCCCTCCGCCGCCAACGCACGCCCGACACTAACCCCGCCAAAACCCTCCCAAGAAAAATGAATGTTAGGTGCGGATAGAGGATTTGAATGACAATTTTCTACATGGTTTACACCATTAGACAAATATAAAAACCGAAGTATTACGTATAATGGAGCTCTAAGTGATTCTGAAAAAGTAATCGTTTTTAAGTTACCATCATGCAGCATGTGCGAGTATCTAGTTATCTTCTAAGGTGCTCAATCCCCAGATTGGTCTGCAGCAGTCTTCGGTTATTTTTCCTGCTCTTCTTTTCAATTCCGCTTACGTAATCAGTACAGTTAGCATCTATCATTTGTTTTATACACGTGCTGGCAGTATGTTATGGAGCCGTATAGAAGGGCTACATAGCAGTCAATGAAATTTTGGTCAGGATATTTAGGGGATTTGATTGACCGGCGGCTTTAGCCCTCTCATCGCGTCGGGAGCCTTTCAACCACTCGGGGGTTCATTAGGCAAACGATGATTCCAGAGCGCAGCGCATACAAGTATGTTACACGAGCATGCGACCAGAGCAGTAATGCATGCACTAAAAACCACTAAAACAGTATTTAAAAATGTTGTACAGAATGGGATTTGAAATGAAATATTAAAATACGCACGGTTGTGTATATCTTGAAAAATAGAGAAAACAAGAGTAGGTTTTACCAACATTGACACTCGCAGGTGTTCGGATGAACGTTGCAGACCACGCACTAAAATACTTGGGTGCTACCATCGCATCCGATCTTACATGAGGAAAACGAATGCGTACTATTTGCGGGAGATGCTCTACAGAAATTTTGTAAAAAAGTAGGATAATGAAGTGATGAAAAGGTGAAGGAGACGTACTTTGTTCTGCGTAGTATGCGGCGAGCATATGGGCTCTATTAAAAAAAGCACTGATTACAGAACTGAACAAGGTACTGCGATGGACCGCCAGATTCGTGTAAATCTCGAACGAAAGAACATAGAGCGTCACGTATGCATATATATATATATATATATATATATATATATATATATATACCCTAATGCTAATGGCACATGCCTATATGATTTATATTTTACATCTTTCTCTCCGTCATTTCCTATGAAACTGTATTAATCAAACACTCGTTCAGTTGAGTATGTCCTATTAAGTGTTTTAAGTGTTTTCCCCTAGTTATTTATAGTTATCCAGAAAGTTACTTTCCCCTAATTTCTGATAACATTCTTCAATTATTATTTTGTCTTTCTATTTGATCTAGAGCATCCCCCTAGAGCCTACTCAAAAAATACTTAGTCTCCTTTACTTTTGGTCCTTATCGTACAGATTTTACCCCCATTTAAGGCAGCAAATCGATACATATATATTTAGTAATGTATTTATCTACACATGGCTACCTGAATAACATATATTTTATATTAGTAGTTTCCAGAAACAAAAAAATGATGCAAAATCGATATCTCCATAAATATAGGGAAATTAGTCATCAAATCAAGGTAAAATTATATTTACAAATATTAATATCAAGTAAAAATATTTCGTTAAAAATATTTCATCGCCACAATAGTAAATTAATAAGAAATTAGAAATAGAAATGAGTGTTTGCATTCCTGCAAAAGGAGAGGCATATACTTTTCGATCTTTGGCCGTAACTAAGTAAAAATGCCTTAACTGTACCGCAGTATATGATGATAAGTTAAGAGATATTTGCCATAATTATGCCCGATACTTCAACCAATAGCATAGGAAATAGAAAATATGTTACACTCTATGCAAATTTGTCCTGGAGCACTTAAGAAGGTTATTTATTTTCTCTTGAATTAACACACGCATCAAACTCTCTCTTCTCTACCTTTTCCGAGGTGTATGCGTGCACCCCATCCGTTTCCTCTCTTGCAGGTGGGTGCCTTTTTGACGTAGAGGAAGAAGAAGAAAAGGTGAGGTAGGAAGGGAGTTGTGGAGGGCGAGAGGAGCAAATCGAATTTGACGGTCTGCGTGAGGTGGCGGAGATGGCTGTGAAACTGCTGTCGGCAGGGGGAAGGGGCGTTGGGGATTGACGGAGGGTGAGAAGTGTAGAAGGCGTTTGGCGTGCGAGAATGGGGTTTGTTTATATTCCTCCTCCGACGCCATGTTTTGACTGCCTAACGTTTTGTCTCCGAAAGGGTTTTAGGGCGGAGAACCCTTTTCCCCACCCGCCTTTCCCCCACCCCCGCCCCGCGACACGCACCCTTTTAGCCTCGTTTATCCTGAAATTAGTGCTCCCGGAGCGGAATAATGGTCTCCAATCACGTCGAAAGCTAAGGCTTAGGCGCCCGACGCCTACATTGAATTCCTTGTCTTCGCGAGTCTCACAATACAGGTGACACGGAGATGTAGTAGTCTTTTTGGGAGAAAAGGTTAATTGTGTCAAGGAAATTACAAATGACAAGAAACAAAACAATCATGTACCACTTTAATTACCTCAACAGCGGAAGGGTTATTGACATAATCAAACAGATATGTATACACGACGTAGCTAATCCGCGGCGAAATGCGTGCATAAGTATTACAATTAAAAATATATATACCAACGAATTTAAAAGATTTAAAAGAGGCAGATAAAAAATATTATTAGAAAATAAAGTCAAAATAAAAAATAAGTGGAAAAATATAAATTTGTGAAAATGCTTAACTACAAAATCCATGGAGTGATTAAATTTTCAAATAAAACAATACAAGTATGTTTATCTTCAAGGAGGCTGCTCAAACATCATTATCCAGATCTCGCGCATGTGAGCACATTAGCTGGAATACAGGAACCATCACGGCTTTCAATATGGCTTTAACCCCTCAGTTTTCTCGGGATGATGGTAATTGATTGCTAAAAGAAATATTAGTTAGAGTAGTCATAAACGTAAAATGGCGCATTAATCGAATTCAATGCTATGGATCACTGATGGTGGCGAGAAAAAAACGATGATTTAACGATCATGACCAACTACACTGTTTTTTAATGCGTTGACTTACATGGTAACATAAAACATTTCGGAGCGTTTTCAAATCTACCATGGTAAAAATCTAATCGCAACAATTATCAAAAGGAAAGGCAGGAAGCGTACAAATTTAACAGGGAAATTTTTTTTACGAAGTGTCGTAGCAGCGGATTTTGAGGAAACAAAAATTTTTCCGCTCAGTGATATACGTCTCAGCAAGGATAAACGTGAAAACAGAAAGAAGAGAAGGTCGCGGGAGCGGAGGAATATCATATTTATCAAACCTTTCCCTACATTCGCATTCAACGAAGATATTAATTCTTGGCAGAATACACTCACACACACCTCCATATTGTCCGGAGAGAAATGATGGCACGGCATCACGAGTATAAAAATAAGAGACGCGAGACGTTTATTATATAAAAAAATAAGACATGAAATTATCAGCAAGGTAAAACTTAGCAAAAGAGAGAGGGAAACGGGGGAAAAAAATCTTCCCTTCGAATGTCCGAAAAAACAATGCAAATCTTGCCCGGGATTAAGATCTATCGCTTGATTCAGGTGGTAAGTAGAATAAAAAACGTGACTTTTTATCTTCAGCCTTATGCTAATACTTATTAAGTTATAGAAATGAAACAGAAAGCTTGATTCGTTTGTTGTTTTTTAACAGAAATTCACAACCCTTCCAACGATTTAGATTAAATTTTTCCCAGATATCTATCATGACCCCTCTGCGATAGTTACCTCCGTGAAATCTAGTCAACTCCACCCCGTCCTTGTAACTCTCAGCTATTGCACACCAGAGATAGTTGCGTAAAATCAACACAGTATTACTTTCAATACACGGATGGACAAGATTTAATGCTATTTTAAGAATCGAAACCCATTACGACCCCTAAGGGGTTTCGAGTTTATATACCCTAAGTGCTTTTGACCCAGGGAATATGCTTCTCGTCAGAATTTCACAAGTCTTACACCAAGGAGTTTTCTCCAAGTTAATTTTCTACTTCATTTCCTTAATTATCTACATTTTTTAATGACATGGATTATGTAAATAAAATGTGCTGATATTTATGCACAACATAGAGTTTATTTAATTAAAAAAAGTAATACAGCCCAAAACGACAAATTTGAAAATGATGAATCAAACTTAAGAAAAATTAGCTAGAATTGCTTAAAAATATGTCAACTCCAGGCATCGTCTTCGCAGAAAGTATCCAAAATCCTCAAAGAGGTAAGTTTCGTTTCACAGAATTCCTTCGGTCATTTCGGAAACTAACTCAGGAATCACAAAATCTGATTACGGATATTGAGATGATATAACGGCGACTCATAGAGGACTGCTAAGGCTCATTAGTACGCGACATACTTAATATCAGATGAGACGAGAACGAAGAGTAGCAATTAGCGAAAAAGTTACAGATACAAGTAGAAAAATACAGATCGCTGAAATAAACGTTTACGCTAGAACTATCTCCGTTGATTTGCTCAATCTTGAGTCAGTACGTTCAGGTGACGCGATTTATATTCATCATTCTCATAGGGCATCATTGGGTACGCACAATCACACTTTTCTTGCTGTCACCCACGGATATAAGATTGAAGAAAGATGTTTTACTGTATATAAATTCAATGTAAATAATGCTTTATTTATGTAAACTCTATATCAATATAAATCACCTAACTAAATAACCGTGTTGCGATATAAATGAATTATGACAAAGGAGTAAATTTCAGTGGGAGAGTTTTCTCGTAATGTCTTAATTAACCAAAAATATTTAGTATTCATATAGATTCCAGTAATGTTATCCTTACATAGTTCCACTCTTACATGAAAAAAAAAGTTTCAGGAAATTTCAATTCAAGATATGAAACGCAAATATAAATATTTACAAAAATATGTTTGGGTAAATATAAAATGAAATACAAAATGAAACTATGAGGTAGGTATTTTCTGAAAATTTTCGGGAAAGGAAGTTTCATAGTAAAATTCTGCGAGAGATCTGAATGTTAATACAAAGGATGAGAAGGCATAAATATTATTTATGGGGATTGAGAAATATGCATATGGGCTTTAACCTTATAAACAGGTGAGATGGGACATTAAAATCGAGGGGAATATGCTTCCTTTATGGACTGTCTACGGCGATAATGAGATAAAAGCAGACGTAATCAAGAAAAATTTGATCCATCGCTAAGTGAAAGGAGGAACTTAATGAATTACTGCATACAAATGGATAATTATCTTTGATCAAAAAGGAGATCATAAAACGCGGAAGAGGAAATTAATCATTCCACTAAATAAATTGGAATTATTTGTATTTCTATTTATCTAGGCATACTTTATCCGGAATATAAATCAATTCAGTGCATAAAGTATGCAGGAAATACGAAAACAGATTCTAAAGAGATTTTACATTACGAACAGAATACTGGTAAACGGCGTGATGATTTTAAAAGAAAAAAAACCATTCCTCCCAGTTTTATAAGCGGTATTCATTCCAAGGATAAGAGAAGCAGTATTGAATTGGTAGTAAGTAAACACTGATTCAGAAAGAAAAGAACTTACTGAAAGGTATGCAACCTTTACCCTGTACGCAGCCTTGGACTTATCATAGATAAAAGATTTTATGAACGTAGGCAAGTCTCAAACCTATAAATGACAATACAAGTCCTGGTAGTTTGCAGAAACGTGGGCTTTTAGTGGCAGCCTATGTTTCGAACAATTATCGCATCATCAAATCGTCCGAATAGCGTGTCACATGTTACGTTTTAGACTATCACCAGAGTGCACATTGAGTTGCAGGTTTGATGAACGGGCAGCTGGCTAGATACTATACAACAAGGAACTCAGCGCTGAAATATAGTGATACTTAAAGTGATCCGGTGGGTTTCCGCATGGTTTCTGATTCATATAGAGCCGAAATTACAATGTTAGCTTTCACGGATGCGAGGAAATACATTTTAAGCCTTTAATACCTCAATATGCCAAATTTGATTCGCATAACATAAATACGAGAGGGAAGTGCTCATTAATAGTTCTCGATCAAAAATAATTCGAATTTCCTCCATGGTTCAAATTAAAATTATTCATAACTGTACACAATTCAAAAGGAAGTCATGGAAGCATTTCTCACACATTTTCCTCATATACAATATATCCACATATAATATGAATTCCTATGACCGCAACCTTGTTTTTTTCAGATTTGACTACTAAATCATGCTTAAACAAAAATACTACCTTGAACAAAAAGTTCCCGGAATAACCACCGTGTGGCGCTCCCATCGTTCCGATTTGAGTTCTGTTTTTTTTGTTAAATTGGTACATCTGTTGTTGATATTCCCTTTAAATCTTAGTGTCATAACTTGACATTTGCAAAAGTTACGTAGCCAAGAGTACATCTATCTCTGTGTGTGTTGGCGATTTTTTACAATTGCAGAAATGGATTTAAATTTGCAACAACGAACTTGTATTAAATTTTGCGTAAAAAACGGATTTAGTGGCGCACGGACGTTGGAAATGTTGGAAAAGTGTTTCGGCAACGATTCTCTAAAAAAAACGGTCGTTTACCAGTGGCACGAGCGGTTCAGAAGTGGTCGTGAGTCAATCGAAGATGATGAACGCAGTGGCAGACCATCGACATCGAAAGTCGGTGAAAAAATTGATAAAGTAAAAGAAATGTTGGTCAATAACCGCAAATTAACCATCAGAGAAATAGCGGAGGACTTGAACATTGCCTATGGATCCGCCCAAGACATTGTGGTTAATGATTTGGGTTTCCGTCGTGTAGCAGCAAAGTTGGTGCCAAAAGACCTCAATTTCATGCAAAAAAGAGACCGTGTTGACGTCGCAAAAGACATGATTTGCGAGGCTGAATCCGATCCCACATTCATCAAAAGGATCATTACTGGAGACGAGACGTCGGTTTATGAGTACGACACGCAATCCAGACATCAGGCAAGTGAATGGCGTTCACCAAATGAGCCGAGACCAAAAAAACCACGTCGTTTTCAGTCAAAAAAGAAGGCAATGCTGACGGTTTTCATGGATTACAACGGTGTAGTGCATCATGAATTTTTGCCAGAAGGCCAGACAGTAAACAAAGAGTATTATTTGGGCGTTATGAGACGTTTGCGTGAAGCAATTCGCCGAAAGAGACCAGAAATGTGGGCAGAAAACTCGTGGATTTTGCACCACCGTCGCACAGTGCTATCATTATTCGTAATTTTTTGACGAAAAATGCAACAAATACCATCCAACAGCCACCGAATTCACCTGATTTGGCTCCCTGTGACTTCTTTCTGTTCAATCGAGTTAAAAAACCATTACGGGGAACGCGTTTTAGCAGCCGAGAGGAAGTAATGGAAAAATCGCAGGAAGCACTGATGGACATACCGAAAACCGACCGTAACTTTTGCAAATGTCAAGTTATGACACTAAGAATTAAAGGGAATATCAACAACAGATGTACCAATTTAACAAAAAAAAACAGAACTCAAATCGGAACGATGGGAGCGCCACACGGTGGTTATTCCGGGAACTTTTTGATCAAGGTAGTATTATCATTAATTAACCTAAACAAATATATTAAAAACAACCACTCATATTAAGGAGTATTAATTGACGAAGACGTTTCAATGGCACGAAGTTTAAAAAATAATGAATAAACATCCACAGATTTATTAATATTATTCCTTATTGTATATACATATATCTACATACTTGTGTGTATATACGTACTAATAAATATATATATATATATATATATATATATATATATATATATATATATATATATATATATATAAGTTAGTGAGCACATCCATTTAAAAAAATCATACATCTCGCTCAAAAGGTCATGAAATACATTTCAGCATCTAAATTTTAAGGCATGTTTTAATAAAAAACGATCATAGTAGGGTTATAGGGTACTGCGTCAGTCAGCGTCCGTTCAAAAAGCAACTTTACGGCTCTTTGCCAGGGCCCACTCTCCCACAGGCGCCCGCTGGCCGAATGGACCCAAATAAACTATGATCATGAAGCCGTTAACGGTTAAAGCCGCACCAACACCACGTCCCACGCGGAAATGACGTCCTTACCGTGCCGAGATGCACTGTGTGGCATGAAACAAAACACTTTTTCATGATTTGGCCTATCCTCAGAATAAAAACGCAAAGGGAAAGCTAAAATATCACTAGAGATATTAGTTAAATAGGTTTCTGATTATTACAATGAAAAAATTATAAAAATTAAACAACTTATATAAATTCATAACTAGAATAGGAAATAAAACAGTCTATCATATCCTTTAGTAAAACTATACCGAATATTGTGCAGAAGAAATATAAACTGCGTTTATTATTACTGGTAGTCCACCGTTTAAAGAATCCTTTTGAAAAATCCCAGAAACGCATTATACAACTCCATGGAGTTCTATAGCACTTCTTTGAAATTAAAATAAATATTTCTATTAACTATAATTGTAAAAAGAATCGTGGCAACTTTCCTCGTAATGAGTTGCATAAACGACCTGCGTTTCGACCATCAGAATCATCTTCAGGTAGAAGACTGTATCTGAAGGTGAATCTGTGAGCCGAACGGTGAGTCGTTTGCGAAACTTATTTTGTGGGACAGTCTTTTAGTTCTTTTTCAATTATGAATATCTTTCACTAAATCAAGCCGGAAACTCTGAAACAAACTTTTGCTTTACTTCTGGTTTGCTTCTTCAGCTTGTACTTCATGACGTTCTTTTCTTCAAACTTCCCGATCATCATCCTTCCATCCAAAACGCCTTTTACTTTTTTATCTCCTTCCCAGCAAAGATGCCATCATTCTCCCATCTACCGCAGCTTTCAACAACCCATAGACTCCTTATATTTCCACCTCCATGGATTTTTTTCCTGCATTCTTCGATTTTCCCCAGCAATTTCCTTTATTTTACCAAATACTTCATCATTCTCCCATCCTGTGCAGCCTTCTACATCCCACTCCCTCATTATATCTACTCCATGGACTTTTTTTTGCGTCCTTCGAGTTTTTCCCAACAAGCTACCCCATTCCTCCAGCATACTTAACACTTTTTCGTCTTCCCTCCTCTCTTCCCATCTTATTTTCCTCCACAGCACACATCTTAAAAGTTTCAAAACTACGTCCATCCTCTTTCCTCCAAATACATTTCAGAAGCACAGAATTTCTATGCTCCATAATAAACTTTTTTTACTTTTGATTTCATCACCTACGCATTCTAATTAAATTCAATTTCATCGCTGCGTTCACCTTTGCAAATTATCATTTGACACCTTTGTAAATTCTCTTTAATTCCAACGTAATTTCTACACCTATGTACTCTACTCTTTCGTGAATGACGTCAAAATAAACTTTGGCTTTCCACACATCAAATAATCTTTAATGCGACTTAGGTTTCCCTACGGTGCACCATTACCAGGCGAAGAAGGTATTCAATTCTTTCAAGTATACATCTCAAGCTAAATATGTAAAGTGTTCCCAAAATTTTAATTCCTCACAAATTGACGTTTAACTTGCTTTAGAATTACATTTGGAGTCATTTGAAATGCTACACATGAATAGGGAGGATTGCATCAAAGGGAAATTGAAGTGTCATATATAGTTTGGTGTAGCAAGAGGAACAGTTATGAACTAAATGTTGCCAAATTTAAGATCTTAAGGCCTTAAAGTTGGCCTTCTTAAGGCCTGAATTGACCTTGATACATCAATACAGCAAAATATGAACCAAAAAAATAATATGGACGTCATTCATTAGCGTTTTAATCTGCAAGATTGATACCTAGAGCCTTTAATTTTCCTCTATTGCCTTTAAGAAACATTCTCTTCTTTTACATGTAAAATCCTTCGATTCCCAGGCTCTCCATTCCTAAATATTCCTTAATTTGTCCTTTC